>NC_090273.1:149080443-149396352 GCF_040414725.1 Anabrus simplex
GGAAGGATGCGGCCGTGGCCTTAATTAAGGTACAGCCCCGGCATTTGCCTGGTGTGAAAATGGGAAACCACGGAAAACCATCTTCAGGGCTGCCGACAGTGGGGCTCGAACCCACGATCTCCCGATTACTGGATACTGGCCGCACTTAAGCGACTGCAGCTATCGAGCTCGGTCAGAATAAATTAGTCTTCGTAACCCCCATTATATGATTCTTGTCATTAGCAGTAGTGCTAAGCAGTATCCAGTAGACAGTTGAACCCAGAGACCCTACTTTCATATTATATAAGGCTCCATCTTAAGTATTTGTTTTCCTTCTTGCGAACGTACCACCCCCATGTGCTCGAGTTGCTGAGGCCAGCACGGACAGTAGGAGGGGAGCGGTTTGAAACTCGGTAGGCAATTCGGGCCGCTCTTCACTTATCAGTCTCATCCGTGGTTGTTACCAGGTTACGCTGAGGCATTCTTATGCGTGGGTCGTCCATTCGAGATCCGTAAGGGTACATACTTGGCGCCCAGCGCGGCAGGCATTGTTCATATTTTACGCTGGAGCATTTTTAGTAATAGATAGACCGCCACGGGAAGGATAGTGTGCTATGATGGAGTCGAACCGCCAGGTTCGTGTCACTATCTGAGTGCATTTGGTATCGAACGGCTTGGCAGTTAGTTGAATTGGAGTACCCGCCACGTAACCGAACGGATGGAGACGTTAAGCACACGTCCGAAGTGCTACGATTCATAATTATAGATTGGATACTGCAGCAGTTGTTCAGGTTATGTGATACTCAGCATGAGTGTCAAGGTTATCGTACGGGTGAGCGGAAACCACAACTCGTGATGATAATTGGCACGAAATGAGCCACGAGAAGGAGCGACGTGAATAATAAATAGGATAGGAATTTGACAAGAACAACAAAATCATGTGTCCAGTTTAAGTGGGGATTCACATGAGTGTCGCTCATAAATTAAAATTGATACCTGGGACAGATTATGAAGTGGTCAGTTCGTTGGGAGACAATGTTAGGATTCTCTCAGTGTGAGGTTAGAACGGCCGGTAAAATTCTTCAAATTTTGCCAGCTACAGGTATCAGCCAAAGATTGTGCGCTGAGGTGTCAAAATTTGGCAGAAGTAAATAGCTATTTCGAGGGGACTTTAGATGCCGCGGATGAGAGTAGGGTACCTCAACACATGCTCTAATTTTTGCGCAGTGACGGATGCGATGTTGCCAGTTTGAGACTGGTAATTGTCTGCTAACGCCATCTTGCCAATCTCAAGGTGATAACATCCATTTGTCACTTGAGTATGCCCTGTTTCCGGCAATTATTTATAGCCTAAATTGTAGCGACTTATTTTGCAAATTTGACTACCGATTTTCATTAAGATAGGACCACAAATAACATAAATATTTGAGAATTAAATTTTAAGCCTTCCCCTAAACTACCATTTTACTCAACGTGAATTAAATCATTTATGGCCTAGATTGTAGCGACTTATTCTCCGACTTTCTATACCAATTTTCATTAAATTCTCTTCAGCCGTTTTTTTTTGATGCATGGACAGACAGACAGACAGACAGACAGACAGACAGACAGACAGACAGACAGACAGACAGACAGACAGACAGACAGACAGACAGACAGACAGACAGACAGACAGACAGACAGACAGACATTACAGAAAATTAATAAGTGTATTTCCTTGTTACTGTGAACACGACTGATACGGGTATGATGCGCATAGGTATCACCCAAATATCCCTAAAAAAATTGTCACAAATGGAACATAATAATTGCTTTTACACATATCAAGTGAAAAATCTCTGGCAAATTAAGAAATACCGTCGTTATTTGAGAAATATGAAAACATACTTAAGGCTTGTAGACAGGACTGTTTTATGTCGTATTCCGCTGCTGATGCCGTCTTTTTTTACTTTCTTGAGGTCCAGGGCTAGCACCGAGGAATGCGAGTGCTATGTCTGTGGATTCTCATTATCCTTGTCCATTCGCTGCTGGTGCCGTCTTTTGTTACTTTCTTGAGGTCCAGGGCTAGCACCGAGGAATGCGAGTGCTATGTCTGTAGATTCTCATTATCTTTGTCCATTCGCTGCTGGTGCCGTCTTTTGCTACTTTCTTCAGGTCCAGGGCTAGCACCGTGGAATGGGAGTGCTATGTCTGTAGATTCTCATTATCTTTGTCCATATGACTAGAGTGGCCAGTTCAAACAGCAAAATGGAGGTCAACAGAAAAATAGCATGATCCCTGGACCAATAAATATTTTTATTTCTGTTCGAACGAAAGTAGCTCGATCCCTGGACCAATAAATATTTTTATTTCTGTTCGAACGAAAGTAGCTCGATCCCTGGACCAATAAATCACTAGTCCACTGAATTTTTCTTATGTACATTGGCCATACCATTTTGTCGCCTATTAAATATTGTATATCGCGATACAATTCATGAAATGATGTCATTGACAAGTGAAACAATGAAACGAAAGCAAAGAACTTCAGTGAACACAGATATCACACACGAAATTGTTGAAAGTGTAAGACAAAAGACACGTGTGTCACTGTGAGCTCAACACCAAATGTACTTGTAAAGTGGTAAAGTACGTATACATAATATTCTCCAAAAATCAAATATTTCTTAATTTGCCAAAGATTTTTCACTTGATATGTGTAAAAGCAATTATTATGTTCCATTTGTGACAAATTTTATAGTGAAACTAGCTGATGTACCCATGCTTCGCTACGGGATTCTCAGAAAGACTGACTTTGTGGTTTTCTTAACTGAAATCAACATAGGTCATTACAAAAACGTAAGTATGAATGTAGCTATTAAAAGCAATGCTATCATATAAAATACTCGATCAAATGGAAAGCCGCACGTTTTATCACTTTTAACGAACAGAGCTGCGGTTAGATTGCGGTGCCAATCTAATAGTCCAAAGTTCCAGAGCTGGGATGACCAGACCGCAGATTGCCATGAACACTCATCTGCCATTATTCCGCTAAATATGCACACTGTTCATTCCAGTCAGTGCCTCAGAGTAGGTATTGAATAGCCCGAATGCTATGATGATCCAGTGTGTTACGTACCAGTTGTATCAGAAAATTTATAAACCAGGGGAATGGCATGCTAAAGAAGAAAGTTATCTAACTCCCTAGCTACTTCCCATCAATATTCAGACAGGCTGTTACACTCTGTACGACTGGGCGAGTTTACCGTGTGGTTAGCAGTGCGCAGCTGTGAGCTTGCATCCGAGAGATAGTGGATTCGAACCCCATTGTCGGCAGCGCTGAACATGGTATTCCGTAGTTTCCCACTTTCACACCAGTCAAATGCTGGGCCTGTACCTTAATTAAGGCCTAAGGCACTCCTAGCCCTTTCCTATCCCATCGTCGCCATAAAACCTATCTATGTCGGTGTAACGTAAATCAAATAAAAATACTCTGTACGCAGCAGTAATCCTATCTACCGGAGATGAGGGGCAACAGAAGACACAAAGCACATCACGACAAACAATGGTCAATGTAATGTTATTGTTGATCAATGTTATGAGCTTTCTATATTGTAGGCCTTCACATTCAGTTTTCTTTCAACTCTGTGATTTGTAAACCATAAATTGTAGTTTCTTATTCTCCGACTTTACATACCGATTTTCATTAAATGCTGTTTACCCATTTTCTCGTTACTCGGCGCTGATATGTACTTAGTGACAAAAATCCAAATTCATGAATATCTTTGTGATCATAGCCAGTACGGTAACAATGTATAAGACATGAATAATAGGAAATTTGATGCTATATAACCTTAGTTATGTAGCATTCATCGATTACACCTCTAATAAGAAATATTTCAGAATTACATTTTAGGCCTTCCCCTAAATTACCATTTCACTCAGCGTGAATAAAATAATTTATAGCCTTGACTATAGCGACTTATTTCCTGACTTTGCATACCGATTTTCATCAAGATAGGACTACTAATAACAACAATCTTTGGGAATTAAATTTTAGGCCTTCCACTAAACTACCATTTTTCTCAGTGTGAATATAATTATTGATAGCCTAGATTGTAGCAACTTATTCCCCAACTTTGCATACCCATTTTGTTTAAAATACGACCACTAATAACATAAATAGTTGAGAATTCAATTTTAGGCCTTCCCCTAAACTACCATTCACTCAGCGTGAGTAACATGATTTATAGCCTAGATTGTAGAGGCTCATCCCCTGACTTCACATACCGATTTTCATTAGACCACTAATAACATTAATAGTTGAGAATTCAATTTTAGGCCTTCCCCTAAACTACCATTTCACTCAGCGTGAGCAAAATTATTTATAGCCTAGATGGTAGAGGCTCATCCCCCGACTTCACATACCGATTTTCATTAAATTCTCTTCAGCCGTTTTCTCGTGATGCGTGTACATACATACATACAGACAGACAGACAGACAGAAATTACGGAAAAGTAAAAAGTGCATTTTCTTGTTACTATGGACATGACCGATACAGAAATACCATTATTTTCAAATTCTGAGCAATGTACAGACAAAACTCTTATTTTATATATATAGATTTGGGCGATACCAATGCGCACTATACCCGACTGATACAGTAATACAATCCTTTTTGAATTCTGAGCAATGTACAAACAAAACTCTTATTATATACATACAGTATAGGTAGCCTCCTTACAAGTGTCGTTCCATCAAGGCACTGTTTTCTTAAAGGAATTCGACATTACTTTTGGAACACTGAGATGAATATTGACACTCCGGATCTTCAAAGTCAAAGTTCAGTCCCCTGTGGCATAGGTGTTGAGATAGGTTAAAAATAAATTTTCAAAATGACCGAGATAATGGACGTATGTATTTGCCAGCGTAGCTATCAACCGAAATAGATACAAGTATAACTTACTTTCTCGAAAAAGAATACTGTGGGGGGTAAGACACCCGTAGAAACCCTAACGGAGGGGGTGAAATATAACTAAAAAGACCAATAATATTATCGAATCATAGTTTTCGGGGCTACTGGAGCTATTTCAACCAAACTTGGTACACTTATGACTTACTGTCAGGAGACAAACTGCGTGAGGGTGTGACAACCCTAGCACCACTAGCGGTGGGGGCGGGAGGGAGAGAGATAAAAATCGAAAATAGTGTCGAACCCATAATTTTCGGGGTCACTGAGACGAATAGCGACACTCCGGACTTTTTAAAAAGTCCAACTTCAGACTCTTTTGGCATAGGGAGTGAGACGTGAAAAAAGAAAATATCCCAAATGACCGAGATAATGGACGTATGTGTGTATGTTCCAGCATACCTCTCAACCAAAATTGTTACAAGTATAACTTACTATCTGGCAAAAATACTGTGGGGATAAGAGACCCGTAGGGTAGGGATGAAATGTAAATATAATGGAAAACGACCGACATTTGTGTTGAATCTATAGTCTTCGCGGTCGCTGAGATGAACTGTGACTCTCTGGATGCCGTTTAATTCAGAGTTCAGTACCAATCGATAGGCGGGTGAGAGGGGTGAAGAAAAGTAATGCCGAAGTGACCGAGTATAGGGACGTATGTGTATATGCTCCAGCATACCTCTCAACCAAAGTCGGTACACATATGACTTACTGCCTGGAAGAAATTACTATGAGGGTAAGAGAGTTCTAGCACCACTAGGGGTAGGGGTGAATTATAAAATTGACAGAAAAAGAGATGAAATATACACATAATAGAAAACGACAAATATTAATGTACAGTTCATAGTTTTCGTGGTTCTGAGGTGAATAATGACACTCCGGAATGTCGTTCAGTCCATGTTCAGCCCTCATCGATATGGGAATGAGAAGGGGTGAAAATGAAAATGTCCAAAATCACCGAAATTACGGAAGTAGGTCTGTTTCTTCTAGCATAGCTCTTATACTAAATTGGTGCACATATGACTTACTATCTGGAAAAATTACTGTTGGGGTGAGACATCCCTAGTACCCCCAGGGGAGGGTTCAAACTTAAAAATTATCGAAAACAAACACTATGAATGTCTAATCCATAGTTTTTTTACGTTGCTCAGTTGAATAGTGGCATTCCGTATGCCGCTTAAGTACATTTTCATCCCACATCGATATGGGGGTGACAAGAGATGAAAAGAATATGCCTAATGACCGAGATTGTGGAAGTGATCTATGTATGTTACAGAAGCGATCTCCACCGAATTTGCTATACATATTTCTGAAAATCTGGAGAAAAAAGTACTGTGGGGGTATAACAAACCCCTGGCATCCCCAGAGCATGGGTTGACAAAAATAATGTCGAATCCATAGTTTTCGGTGTGTCTCAGATGAACAGTGACATTGCGGATGCTGATTAACTCGAAGTTTATCTCCCATCAGCGGACAGGATGGGAGTGAGAAGCTGTGAACACGAAAACATCCTAAATAACAGAGGTTACAAATGTATGTTTTAGAACAGCTGTCAACCAAACTTGGCACGCATATGACTTAATAATGGATCAAAACAGTGGGGCGTTAAGACACTCCTACCGCTCCTAGTGGCGCGGTGGAAAGCGGGTGAAATATAAAAACAATAAAACGTGCAATATTAATATAGGATCCATAGTTTTCGGGGCAGCTAAGATGAATAGTGACACTCCGAATGTATTTTAGGTCAAATTTCAGCACCCAGCAGCATGGAGGGTGAGATGGGATGAGAAAAAAAATGTCCTAAATGATCGAAATTATAGATGTATGTTCCAGCATTGCTCTTAAGCAAACTTGGTGCGTATATGATTTCTATTTAGGAAAAAAAAATGCGAGGAAAGACATCCGCACGAGCGGGTTTGGAAAGGAGTGACATATAAAAATAACAGTTTGTTTGTCCAACCCTTGTCCCGTTTCACTACGGGGTCGGGTATGAGGTGAGATGAATTTGTCGTGGTGGTTTTTTTATGACCGGATGCCCTTCCTGACGTCAACCTCATCAGAGGAGTTAATGAGAGATGAAATGAATGACGTGATATATGATAGTAGGGAGAGGGTGAAACCCGGTGCTGGCACATAGCCTACTCCTGTCGAATAGCACCAAGGGGTCTGTTCAAGGCTTAACGTCCCCATCCGACGGACGAATCACCATCAACAGCGTCATATGCCCTCACTCCATATGAGCACTGCGGAGAGGTTTGAAATTTAATCCAGGCTTTTGGTACGCAATCTAGTGATTAGGAATTGTATACCACCACCTCCCCTACCCTGCCGGACAACATTCTGATGGTGAAAATTTTTTCGACCAACGGGACTCGAACCGGCTAACCTCGGTGTTAGACAGTTTTTAGACTTCAGCGCCTTAACGATCATGGCCACCAGGCGGGCTGACATATAAAAATAACAGTAAACTGCCAATATAACTATAGGATCCATAGTTCCACTGAGAGGAATAGTGGCTATCCGGTTGTCGTTTAAGTCCATGTTCAGTCCCCATCCGCATGGTGAAAGAAAAAAAAAATGTCCAAGTTTACCGAGATTACGGATGTGCAGTATGTGTGTATGTTGCATAATAGCTCTTAACTGAACTTGGTACACATACGATTTACTATCTGAAAAATACACTCATAGGGGAGGGAGTGAAATATAAAAATACGATTGATATTCATGTCGAATCCATGGTTTACGAAGTCGCTGATTTGAACTGTGACACTTTGGATGCTGGTTAAGTCATGCTTCAGCCGCAATCAGGAGGTTGAGAAGGGTTGAAAATGAATGTAAAAATAACCGAGATTATGGATGTATGTGGGTATGTTCCAGAATAGCTCTCGATGAAACTTGATACACATGGGAATGGGAGGCACTGACATGTAAACATAACCGATATTAATCTTGAATCCATTGTATATGTGTCGCTGAGATGAATTGTGATGCTGTGGATGCCATTTGAGTCGATTTTCAGCCTCCATTGAGACGGGGGTGCTTAGAGGGACTTACAGTAAAATGGCCGAAATTAGTGTCGAATCAACTGCTTATATGGTCACAAGCTGGTTGATGACAGTCACAATGACAGTTGAAATCGTGTACATCATATCTGTAGGAGCCGCGGGTAAACATATAGTTATCACTTATTATTTTTTTGAAATGATAAAATACTTCCCTGTCAATTCGAGCTTCCACAAGGACAAAATTTTACTCGAGAATTTAACAATTTAAAACTTGAAATCACATATATATAAATAACTGTAGAACTACGTTATAGATCGTAAAACATCAATCAACTTTTCAATAAGGATTTCTATAAAAATTCATTTCACGCATAATTATCAGGTAATACAAATCTTAAAGGTGAACATTCAAAACCTATCTGGGCAACGCCGGGTACTGTAGCTAGTTAGCAAAGTAAACTTTGACTTGAAATGGAGTACGAACATATTATTTCACGGAAGAATTACTGTTGCCAGTAGGTTTGTGATGGTCTAAATGTTGATCATCCTATCAATTTTCTTGCAATCCGTCTGGTCCAACCTAAATGGTTCCCTTATTAGCATCGTGGTCTTTATGAAGATGCATTTGCTGCGATTTCCTAAAGAAGTGCGCAGAACGACACGTAATCACCACTCAAGAACATGATCTCATAACAGTGACAAATTCGTTTCTAGAAGACTTGTTCGGGAAGTTCAAAAGCAAGCTGGCATGTTGATTGTCATTAGCTTCTCTGTGAGAATGAGAACATTACATTCTGGGAACTAATCTTACGTGAATAATGGAGCTCCCTGTGGTCCAGCGTGAGGAGGCTTATCGGAGCTAGCCTGAAGGCAGTGAATTGTGGGTGCCGAGTTCTGCTAATGTGGATTAATCTCTGCTACAGCGGATCTCTTACTCTTCGGGCACGTACTGCACAGACAGCCACAGGCAAGGATAAAATGATCCCAAACAAACACATTTGTTTTAATTGTTCACCTACTATAGCTACTTAGTTCTTTCCCTAGAGTCTTTCAAACTCAAAAACATAATATGCCAAGGCCAAGGTTCATTCAACTAACCGACTTCTGTTAGGCTCATCTTGGTCATCTCGTGTTCTCATCCAGCACCGACAATGCACCTGGCTCCTTGGCTACTGGCCTTTGATCACAGGAGTCACGAGTTCGATTGCCAGCAGGGAACGACACTGCTAGGCTTGCGAGGCCCAAGAAGCATGGTATATTTTCGCAATTTGCTTTACGTCGGACCGACACAGATATGTCTTATGGCGGCAATGTGATAGGAAAGATTTAGGAGTGGAAGAAAGTGGCCGTGGCCTTAATTAAGGTACAGCACCAGTATTTACCTGGTGTGAAAATGAGAAATCACAGAAAACCATCTTCAGGGCTGCTGACAGAGGGGTTGGAACCCAGTATCTCCCGAATGCAAGCTCACAGCTGCGTGACTCTAACCGCACGGCCAATTCGCTCGGTAGTATTGTACATTTCTGTACTCTTCACGTATAATATTTCTATAAGTACGGAACGGCACTTAGACCGGTAAGCTTCACTAGATGGAGGCAGTGATTATTGTTTTAAGAGGAAGTACAACTGGGCAATCATCCTCTATTAACGTTAATCAGAGGGAAAAAATGCAATTCATTATAGGTCTTATGACGACGATGGGATAATTATAATTTCGTGTGACTATTCCTAGCCGAGTGCAGCCTTTGTAAGGCAGACCCTCCGATGAGGGTGGGCGGCATCTTCCATGTGTAGGTAACTGCGTGTTATTGTGGTGTAGGATAGTGTTATGTGTAGTGTGTGAGTTGCAGGGATGTTGGGGACAGCACAAACACCCAGCCCCCGGGCCATTGGAATTAACCAATGAAGGTTAAAATCCCAGACCCAGCCGGGAATCAAACCCGGACCCTCTGAACCGAAGGCCAGTACGCTGACCATTCAGCGAACGAGTCGGACGACGATGGGATGGGAAAGACCTAAGGAATAGGAAGGAAGCGGCCGTGGCCTTAATTAAGGTACAACCTAAACATTTGTTTGGTGTGAAAATGAGAAACTACGGAAAACCATCTTCAGGGCTGCCGACAGTGTGGTTCGAACTCACTATCCCCTAGATGCAAGCTTACAGCTGCGCGAACCTAACCACACGGCCAATTCGCCCGCTCAGTATTATATCAAGGAGAACTGGAACTCTACGTCGAAGGAAGTTAACTTGTTGCCGCAGCATCTTTGGCGATCAAGGCCCGCGGTTGCGACTATAACGTCACTTACGGTACACTTTCTATTTCAACACACTCTACGGCTCCCACACGCCAGAGCGATCGCAATGGCGGTGGCGATAAGGACTTTTTCACATCAGCGATGAGTTTGAAAAATCTTATAAGAAGCGTTACTTTTAGCGGTAGTTGATGAGGAGGAGAATATTTCTTAGGTCAGTCCCGGTAAAAGTGAATACAACTAAGGGAAGTTAGGGAGAGATGCCGCACTTTTTTCAAAAAATCAGAAAAAAATCTTAAAATGAATTTTCATACATTTATTTTTTACCCGCCCATTACATTCATTCATTACCTATACATAAACGTCCATCTAACACCTGTCCAATATTTCACTCCAACGTTATAGTGACAATACATCAATAACCTACTCCACTGAAACTTATCACCACTGAGGAGAGTTGCCGCACCATTAAGGAGAGTTGCCGCATCACTGAGGAGAGTTGCCGCATTGTCATTTTTGTTTCCTAACATTCTCTTCTCTGATACGTTCTTTTCCACAGTTATTACAAAGTTGTTTGTAGAGTGTGCATGTTTCATGCAACCACTTGAGACATTTGCTGCACTGAATCCAGTCACTCTTTGAAGCTGTTCGGTAATAGTTTTCCCAACACTCCGTGCAGTTGTTGATGTCTTGGTCTAATGTGAGATTTAGTACCGCACTGCCAGGGATGATCCTTTTGCGCACAGAGTTTTCTTCCCTTTGTGCTGAAGCAGGTATTTTAGAGCCTTTCAGTTTGCCTTTTCCCTTTGTAGACGCCTTGGTGTTCTCCATTCTCACTGAAGTAGTGAGAATTTCTGCCGACTGTTTGTAGCGCTTTGCAGAAGGAAGGGTAATGGGAACAGGACTTATCTCGTGAAGGTGCTTCGAGGGCGAGACTTTGGTCATTGTGGGAGTGCTGGGGGGACTGAGGGATTTGGAGGACAGCGAAGTACTGGGAGAATTCAACTCAGGATTCTTAGAACTGGAACAACTTGCCATTTCAGGGGAACCGGTTTTGCTTGTGGTGGGTACGGGACTGCTACTAGTGTTTCCCGAAGTAGAATTGTCCTTGGTAGAGAGTATAGCACCGGATATAGAGAAAAAATTCTCAGGAATTGCATCGGGATTAAAAGGAAAAATCCCACAGGCTCTGAAACCTGAAACTGCATTGCCAACTGAAGCAGCCTTGCTCCATGCTGCGCCAATAAGATGCCCAGCTTGATATTTCGTGATATTCCTTTGAGGATGATCTCGAATCCATGCAGCAGCCTCCTTGTTGTAGCTAGCCTTCAAAGGACCAAAAAACGATCGATCTAAAGGCTGAAGGGCATGTGTAGTGTGACTCGGCAAACACAAAATCACGACCTCTTCCTTTTCAGCGCATTCCAAAAGCTCCAAAGAATGGGTGTGAGACGCATGCCCATCTAGAATAAGGAGAGTCTTTCCGCGTGGTTTCCGAGGAACAAAATGTTCCTTGAACCATCTGAAGAACAGTTCAGCAGTTATGTAGGACGACTTTGGGTTCATGTAGACGTCCGATCCACCCGGAAGCCCATCAGCAAACTCAGCTTTCTTGTTGACACCTTTCATCACCAGCACAGGTGGCAGAAATGTCCCCTCTGCATTGCAGCACGCAACACAGGTAACATTTTCTCCCCTCTCCTTGGGTGTTAAGGAGATGACGCTCTTAGAGCCTTTGGTTGCCACAACCTTCCCAGGTTTATTGATGAGAGGGAAGCCGGTCTCATCAACATTGAAAACATGGCCTGGTTTGTCGAAAAGACCAAGTTCTTCCAACACGTCCCGCAGAATCGTATAAAAAGAATTCACGTCTGTTCTGTTCATCCCACAAGCTCTGTTGACGGACAGACCCTCTGCTTGCCTCAGCGATAGCTCTGGATTCCTCTTTAGGAAGGCATTCAACCAAGCATACCCAGCTATTTCCTTTTCACGGGAAAACGTGTGCTTTAACCCTAGCTTTTCCGCGAACTTGAATGCTACAATTCGCACTGTTCTGCCATCTGGTGCGAATCCTGATGCGGCCAAGCGTTGAATGTGGGTAACAAGCCTCTTTTCATTTTCGGCTGTTAACACGCCATCTGGACCTAGGCGTTTCTTGGAAACGTCCCCCTTTTCTATCCTGCGACAGATTGTCCTAGCTGGTATTCCATAATACCGCTCTGCTTCTCTCTTCCCTATTTCACCTGCTGCTACTCTGTTTACAGCCTCCTTGAGGGTCTCCTCTGACCATGCTGCCCTTGTGGATTTCCTCTGATACGTTGAAGGCATTTCTCTGCATAGAAAAGAAACATCATTCGGTAATGTTTTCAAATTTCACCAACACCAGCTGCAAAAATCGTACTAACTACAGCTGTATTAATGGGTATGTTAAATATTCAAGCCAATGTGTCATTTTCCCGGCCCCGCAGTGTAGGGAGTAACGTGCCTGGTTCTTACTCGGAGGCCCCGGGTTCGATTGCCGGCCAGGTCAGTGATTTTTACCTGGACTTGAGGGCTGGTTCGAGGTCCACTCAGCCTACGTGATTACAATTGAGGAGCTATCTTACGGGTAGATGGCGGCCCCGGTCTAGAAAGCCAAGAATAACGGCCGAGAGGATTCGCCATGGCCTAGCAAGTGACCGCTGCTCAGCTCGAAGGCCTGCAGATTACGGAGTGTCGTGTGGTCAGCACGACGAATCCTCTCGGCCGTTATTCTTTGCTTTCTGGACCGAGGCCGCTATCTCACCATCAAATAGCTCATCAATTGTAATCAAGTAGGCTTAAAGGATCTCGAACCAGCCCTCAAATCAGGTAAAAACCACTTACCTGGCCGGGAATCGAGCCCGAGGCCTCCGAGCAAGAGGCAAGCACGCTACCCCTACACTGCGCGGCCGGTTTATTTTGGATACAGTACAATAACATATGAAAAAAAGGGGCATATAAACCTTGGTAATCATTCCACAAGATGCGGCATCTCTCCTTCGAAATGACGTGGCATCTCTCCTGAATTTGAAGGAGAGATGCCGCAGTCGGTAAGCACAAAGGGCCTGTTTTGTTCGAGGTTTCCTTTGTCTGAATTGAGAAGAATAACGTCCTCAGATATCACATTAAACAATACATGATATTTATACCTAGCGATTGCAGTGTAGTAATGTGGTCATCTTACCTTCTTAGAATGTTTTCACACCAACTGACAAGGCAAAAAATGTTCCACTCCTATACGTATCCACAGCACTCGAGCAACTGGCTTGCTAGCAAGCTGAGTGAGCATCAGGGATAGAGGCATACAAGCTGTGAAGTTGGTGGAGCTATCTGACGGCACAGAAGTGAACAATGGCTTCTGCGGCATCTCTCCTGATGCGGCATCTCTCCTGAACTTCCCAATCTATTGTAAAAGCCGCACGCATTCTGCATAATTATTTGAGTTCAGTAAACTCTGGTATGGGGCTCGAACATTTACTAGAACCTGAAGAAGCAGTACTAAATGCTCTTGGAAACCTACAACTAGAAGGAAGGAAGGAAGGAAGGAAGGAAGGAAGGAAGGAAGGAAGGAAGGAAGGAAGGAAGGAAGGAAGGAAGGCAATCAATTTATCTGTTCAGATACTTGATAGATTTGTATAATGCTGTACTTATATTCCATTTATTGTAGTCTTCCTTTATGAACATGACATAAATTATTTACAACAGCAATATTTATATATTAAGAACTTCTGTCTGTTGTCAGAATATAACTATGAAGAAAAAAAAATTGCAGTGCTCAAGTAATTTACTTACTTTACGTAATTAACTTGTGTAATTGTTCCGTTAAAGTAATTTTGTATATAACTATGCATTACATAATATATAATAAGAATTCGATTACCGAGCTCGATAGCTGCAGTCGCTTAAGTGCGGCCAGTATCCAGTAATCGGGAGATAGTGGGTTCAAGCCCCACTGTCGGCAGCCCTGAAGATGGTTTTCCGTGGTTTCCCATTTTCACACCAGGCAAATGGCGGGACTGTACCTTAATTTAGGCCACGGCCGCTTCTTTCCACTTCCTAGGCCTTTCCTATCACATCGTCGCCAAAGACCTATCTGTGTCGGTGCGACGTAAAACAAATAGAAAAAAAGAATTCGATTAAAAAATTGAGGGCCTATTTTTTCCCAGACTTCATCTTTTTATATATTTCTATAAGCAGGATGCGGGAAATCAAATAATAATTCTTCAATAAGTTGCTCTGTTGTACTGATTGTTCATGCCAATACACAGTGACGCGGGCAGCGGGCAAATTCCACAAGCAGCATCTGATCGCTACCGTGGAGTAGAACGCTACACTGTTCGGAACGCTGTCCGCAAGATCGCTGCCTGTCTGAAAGCTTTCAGCAGGAAATATTTCACCGCCACCGCCATTGCGATCACTCTGGTATGTGGGAGCCTATATACAAATCCACAGCCGCAGCATTATTGCTGGCCAAGGCCTACGATAACGACTATGTGACGTCATTTCAGTCACACATTTTATTTATTTATTTATTTATTTATTTATTTATTTATTTATTTATTTATTTATTTATTTATTTATTTGACTTTAGCAGTGGCGAAGTTAGGGTTCGTGGCCCTCTCTTAAACACGTAAATTACAATTTAATACATATATGAAAAAGATGTACTATTCTATCACAAAACCGAGGATAACTAACCTAAATAACACATATGGAGAACATATAAAGAAGAATGAAAACAAAAATATACAAATAAAACAAGCCTTTCAAGGCTGGATGGTTCACCTTATTGAGTGGGATTTCTGCTTGTGTAAGAGCTGCACATAAATCAATGTTTAATTCCTTCATATTTTGGCTTTTTGAAGAACTCTGTTGAAACGCATTTTGTAATAGAGGTTGCCGCAATTAGTTTGCTTGAAGAGTCTTATTCATTTGATACTTAGAGCTGGAAATGTTTTGTTCGATGCGATCTCGCTGGTGTTTTTCATCTAACAAAATTCTTGAATCACAAATAGTACATCGATAACAGTTCCATCAGCGTCTATGAAATCTTGTTTGAATTCCTAATCCAGAGCAATAAATCGGGCACTGGACAGTTTTGGCATGGTAACATTTAGTAGTACACTCGTTTAGTAATGCAACAAAGTCCTAACACCAGTTCACTTTCTAACTCAATGCGACTATCACACAACTCATTCTTGCGCTCACTCGCTCACTTGCTGTCCAGACTCTCTTATAACACCGCGACAGTTAGCAGAATGTTCTCATTCATGCTGGAACTGCAGTCTCAGCGATTTCTAGTAGCTTCCGGCAGAACCCAGTCTCAATTCTCGGAACTACGCGGGTGCGGTTGCTGACATCTCTGCGTCACCAGCCTCCGCCTCCATGCGAATAGATGATGTCTCTCAAAGCAACAAACTCACATTCATGAACAGAAGGCTACTGATTCTGGTGGGATAGAATCACTCATTGTCAATTGCATTTTTGCGGGCTACATAATAGCTGTAAAGCGAGAGGGAGAGGTTTTGTCGAACACACAATTATTTTTCATTTTTGCAGGTGTGCTTTCAATTCCCGCGCGGTGTTTAATGAAAGAGGTAGGCTTACTATTCGAATGTATACAGCAAGCTGAGGAGACGTTAACTCAAAGTTAAATATTTTATATTTATTAGAAACCTTATAGAATAAATTGGAATTAAACATAAAAGAAAAATGGGGAAAGGGGGATTATGGGCATGGTTAGGGAAAAAAAGGGATAAAGGTCCCAAAAAAGGGAAAGAGGTGCGTGAAAAATGCCCTTTTTCGCAACTCGGAACAAAATTTCACACTGTGATATCTTTCCGAACAGCTTTAATTTACCCTAACAAAAATGTGCGTACTTAAAAATCCTAACCCTGATAATAATAATAATAATAATAATAATAATAATAATAATAATAATAATACCAAATGAGTTAGCCGTGCGCTTAGGGGCGAGCATCTGTGAGCTTGAATTCGGGAGATAGGGGGTTCGAACCTCTCTGTCGGCAGCCCTGAAGATGGTTTAACGTGGATTTCCATTTTTACACTAGGCAAAGGCTGGGTTTTCTATAGCGTCGTCGCCATAAGAACTGTCTGCCTCAGTGTGACGTAAAGCAGATTGTAGTAAAACTTAACAACAATAATAATAATAATAATAATAATACAATACAATACAATATACAATCAGCCATTTCAATCATTAAAATGATGTGGCCTCTTTAAGTCGTGGGTATAGGTAGGCCTTCAACAGTCTTCTCCAAGTAGAACGGTCTTGGGCAGATCTCATCCAAGTGGTACCAGCGATCTTCTTGATATCTTTGTCCCATCTGTCCGGTGGTCTTCCTCTAGGCCTTCGATGTTCTCTCGGACTCCACTCCAGCACTAGTTTTGTCCATCTATCATCATTTCTTCGTGCAACATGGCCAGCCCACTGCCATTTTAAGGAGCGTACTCTCTCTAAGATGTCTTTAACCTTTGTAACAGACCGGATGTCATCAGCTCTTTTCCTATCTTTCTTTGTATAGCCTAGCATTGACCTTTCCATGGCTCTCTGCGCGGTCCGAAGTTTCCCTTTTGTGAAAAATAATAATAATAATAATAATAATAATAATAATAATAATGGTATGGTCTCAGTCTCAGCCTGGTGCAGATGGGCAGGTAGAGAATATCGTGCGTATATTTTATCCACCACCTACACTGTGAGAATATACAGGGTGTGTCAAAATTCTAACTTCTAACGATTATACAACAGACCGAATCGACCGTCTTTGGTAAATAACCATACGTCTGAAACACATCGTTGACTGATTGCACTGTAAGGGTGTAAATTAATCGTGACTCTCATTCTTCAAAACCATCAATATTGTTCACTTAGAGCAGACTGTGAGAGTGTATGAGACTCCAATTGAATCCGAAGAAGAGGTCGTTGCTCGAATGCTCTCTACAGCACATGCCTGGGGTCTTTGTAAGTCAATGGCACATCGTTACAGAACGTGCACTGAAGCAGGAAACGTACTTCCGAACATATGTTGTAAAAGATTGCAATTAAATTGGCAAGTAGGAGTTGCATTCTCAATCGTCTCAAAATGTTCTTCAGCTATTCATTTCCGACCTATGATATAGGATGTTCTTTAATCCCCAGAATTCAGAAAATGAATTTTGATATAGCTTGTTTATTAATCTTTATACATAAACGAAAGGCAAGGATTTCTATTTTTCAGTAAATAGTAGTATTTCTAAAATTCTCAGATGATGGGAGATACACTGCTTTTCTTCTACCGGTACAGAAAGGTTTTAAAAAAGAACTGAAATTTTTTTTGCTCTTGGCTTTACGTCGCACCGACACAGATAGGTCTTATAGCGACGATGGGATAGGAAAGGCCTAGGAGTTGGAAGGAAGCGGACGTGGCCTTAATTAAGGTACAGCCCCAGCATATGCCTGGTGTGAAAATGGGGAAACCACGGAAAACCATCTTCAGGGCTGCCGACTGTGGGATTTGAAACCACTATCTCCCGGATGCTTGCTCACAGCCGCGTGCCTCTAACCGCACGGCCAACTCGCCCGGTGAAATGAAATTTAATGACAGAGAAATTTATTATAATTGGCACTGTGTTCACGAACTGAATTTTCAGTTTTGATCCTCACAAGCTGGTACCACGCTTACATGTTTCATAGGCTTCATAGGTTGGTAGCGCAGCCGGACACAGGAAGATGAGTTCACTTTCCGATTGTTTCCAATGCCAGACTATCAGTTCTATATCCGCTCTGCAACACGTGAGTTTTGAAGAAATCGACTATAAGTTAAATCAGTACTATCATTGTTAAGAATGAGTAAAATTAATAGTTACTTCATGTCAATGAGTAAAATGAGGAAGGCGAAAGAAGTACAAATTATAAAATCTGCTTGTGATCGTGTACAACACAAAACTAGCTCCGAAAATATAGCACGCGTCACGGAAGGCTACATACTAAAAGGCAAATATCACCGCCCTATTATCTTTTTTTTAATGGCTCGTGACTGCTGCGAGACATAACCATCAACAAACTAACCTCAATTTAAGTGTCAACAAAGGTAAAACTTCAGTCCTACTCAGGCAAGTTTTATAAGGAGGAGATGTAGAATAAAGCGTGCAAAACTTACGTGGAATTCCTTTTAGAGAAGAGATGTGTCCATTGTTATGGCCAGGGACCCACCATCCCACCCCAAAGAGTACGTGTACTTTTATAATCTAACGAAGAATAGCGCACGCCATTTTCCATTGCTGGAATGGCTACGCGCATTGCTATTGGCTGTCGTAAAATGCGTTGTTACGTCATTGCTATTCGTGATGAGAAGCACATAGCGTTGCCAACCCGCGAAGTAGAAAAGCACGGTCTTCTCCAGGCCCTATTCTAACCAGTGCAGACCAGTGGTGTTTCCTCAGGTAACTAGAGGCCTATACTCATTGATGGTCTAGTTCCTAAGTAGAGTGGTTGGTAGGGTTGTGCTTCGCTCGATGACGTCGTCTGCGAGAAATAAACATAGGACAGTCATACCGCGCGTAGATATTGGCGATTCAAGCGGTAACCATGGAACTAATGTTACGTCAGCACCACTGAAGTTTTAATATCAATAATGGAGGTTCCTTACCCTAGTAAATGATAATAAATGATCAATCCACATATTCATAATTAAGTCGGTTTTCAAGCTTAATGAGGTATAAAGGAAATACACACATTCCGTTTCTCCCTCACTCAATGTAATGTTGCATATTTCTGCCTTTACTTTGATTTAGACTACGCATTACTACAACCGTATTCTTCGGTCTTTGCCTTGCGTAAATAATTTAGCTTCCTTCTTGAAATTTGCTGTTACTTGTCGTACTGAAGAAAAACCACGCTGTAATAACACACACACGCAAATATATCACATGTACATATGTTGTAAGTCAATAAGAATACACAAAGGCTAAGTCTGCAAACCATACCAAAGTCGTGAAAGACAAAGTTAGGTTACGTTAGGTTGATAACGAAATTCCCTTCCGTTTGGGCTGAAGTGATATTTATAGAGGAGGCAATGTTGCTTTCCTTTTCAGAAGATTTCCTGAAGATTTGTCTTGCTTCTTAGACATCCTAATCGAATTCTGCTTGTAAGTATTGGACAAAATAAGACCGTAATTAATAAAATGCTGCGTTCGTCATTTCACACCAACTAAGTTATTAACATGCCACAATTCTACTTACCTGGTATTACCCAAACAGATTTACAATCCCACAGAAAATGAAAATATCCTTTAATTATAACCGCAGATGTAACAACTAGTGATTTTAACAATACGGCAGGGAAAATATGTAACTCTCGCAAGTCACGTAATAAACCATGACTGTATAGCGCCAACATGCCGCATTAACAGTAACTGTAAGACGTCGTACCTGCAAGTAGGGTCCCTAAAGTGTGTGGTTAGCGACACTGAATCGAGCCTAACAGTACTAACAGGGGAGAAAGACCGAAGATTTTGTTAATGGCTGACCAGACCGTTGGACACTTAAAAAAAAGGCTTGTGCGAGAGAAAAGAGTGGACGGTGACGAGGATAGTATATCGGAGAGTAGGCCTATGTTAGAAGTATGAAAGTCGCTGTAACAGCACCTACATGGTAAGTATCGACACATTTTCTTCTAGAAAACGAGCACTGTATTCAACTGTACTTCCCATTCACCAACTTGTTTCCTTCATAGACCGTTAACGAGTGGTGGTGATTACTGTTTTAAGAGGAAGTACAACTAGGCAACCATCTTCTATTAAAACTAAACCTGCCGGGCTGAGTGGCTCAGACGGTTAAGGCGCTGGCCTTCTAACCCCAACTTGGCAGGTTCGATCCTGGCTCAGTCCGGTGGTATTTGAAGGTGCTCAAATACGACAGCTCCGTGTCGGTAGATTTACTGGCACGTAAAAGAACTCCCGCGGGACTAAATTCCGGCACCTCGGCGTCTCCGAAAACCTTAAAAAGTAGTTAGTGGGACGTAAAGCAAATAACATTATTATTATTAAAACTAAACCTAATATCACCGAGCTCGATAGCTGCAGTCGCTTAAGTGCGGCCAGTATCCAGCATTCGGGAGATAGTGGGTTCGAACCCCACTGTCGGCAGCCCTGAAGATGGTTTTCCGTGGTTTCCCATTTTCACACCAGGCAAATGCTGGGGCTGTACCTTAATTCAGGCCACGGCCGCTTCCTTCCCATTCCTAGCCCTTTCCTGTCCCATCATCGCCGTAAGACCTATCTGTGTCGGTGCGACGTAAAGCAACTTGCATTATTATTATTATTCAACCTAATATCGTCGGGGTCGGAAGAGAACAAGAGTTGACCAAGGAAGGTTGGATAGGAAAGATGAAAGTGAGAGCCTGGCATAAGTAAGTGGAAGCAATGCCAGGGCTTAGCTAAGGAGCCCGTCGTCGCTAATCCACACTACCAAATTTAGAGCTTTTAGTCGGCTCTTACGACAGGCAGGGGATACCGTGGATATCATTCTGCCACCCCCACCCACAGGGGTAGAATGACCGTCTAGAATACAGCTCTCCTGATATTACGAGCACTTGTCACGTGACGTGCTCTCAGGAGATCTCCCCTCCCCAGCTCTTCTTGCGGCAACACAATAAACATCCCTCTCTGAACTAAACCTTCTAACCACCGACGATGTTGGTCGACTTCCCTTAAATAGGAGAAAACAAATGTTTAATTTACATTCTTTAAGCCCTGAGGAATTTTGTGGATAAGTTTTAATCAGATCGCGTGAGGGAGATGTTCAGTCAGTAGATAGAACATGTTTACAGAGTTTAATAACTAGGGGAGGAGAAAATCTACATTAATATCAGAGTTAAAAGGGAATTGTGTACTCGAGACGGATTTGGTGGTGGAGGTACGGGCATTCTGCTAAACAAATACAAAGCTTCATCCCCTTTCCTTATATACGTACCGTGCGTGCATACATACACACGTATATAAATACACACACTAATACTGAACCCTTGAACTTACCGTTCCGTCGTTGGTCGACTGCCACAGCTGCTTTAATAGAGCAAAATCTAACTCTTAGATCTTGGGGTCGTAGCGGGTTTTTTTCTGTCACTACATTGACCAAACGATGGGGTTCAGAAGAGAGCCTAACTACTTTAAATGAGGAGTAAAAATGTGTTTACTAAAATACACTGACTGACAGAGCAAATGCAACACCAAGAAGGAGTGGTCAGAACTTTATGCCAATTGCAGGGTAGACTGACGTCACTGAGGTATGCTCATGATGTGAAATGCGCCGCTGTGCTGCGCACGTAGCGAACGATAAATGGGACACGGCGTTGGCGAATGGCCCACTTCGTACCGTGATTTCTCAGCCGACAGTCATTGTAGAACGTGTTGTCGTGTGCCACAGGACACGTGTATAGCTAAGAATGCCAGGCCGCCGACAACGGAGGCATTTCCAGCAGACAGACGACTTTACGAGGGGTATGGTGATCGGGCTGAGAAGGGCAGGTTGGTCGCTTCGTCAAATCGCAGCCGATACCCATAGGGATGTGTCCACGGTGCAGCGCCTGTGGCGAAGATGGTTGGCGCAGGGACATGTGGCACGTGCGAGGGGTCCAGGCGCAGCCCGAGTGACGCCAGCACGCGAGAATCGGCGCATCCGCCGCCAAGCAGTGGCAGCCCCGCACGCCACGTCAACCGCCATTCTTCAGCATGTGCAAGACACCCTGGCTGTTCCAATTTCGACCAGAACAATTTCCCGTCGATTGGTTGAAGGAGGCCTGTACTCCCGGCGTCCGCTCAGAAGACTACCATTGACTCCACAGCATAGACGTGCACGCCTGGCATGGTGCCGGCATGGTGCCGGGCTAGAGCGACTTGGATGAGGGAATGGCGGAACGTCGTGTTCTCCGATGAGTCACGCTTCTGTTCTGTCAGTGATAGTCACCGCAGACGAGTGTGGCGTCGGCGTGGAGAAAGGTCAAATCCGGCAGTAACTGTGGAGCGCCCTACCGCTAGACAACACGGCATCATGGTTTGGGGCGCTATTGCGTATGATTCCACGTCACCTCTAGTGCGTATTCAAGGCACGTTAAATGCCCACCGCTACGTGCAGCATGTGCTGCGGCCGGTGGCACTCCCGTACCTTCAGGGGCTGCCCAATGCTCTGTTTCAGCAGGATAATGCCCGCCCACACACTGCTCGCATCTCCCAACAGGCTCTACGAGGTGTACAGATGCTTCCGTGGCCAGCGTACTCTCCGGATCTCTCACCAATCGAACACGTGTGGGATCTCATTGGACGCCGTTTGCAAACTCTGCCCCAGCCTCGTACGGACGACCAACTGTGGCAAATGGTTGACAGAGAATGGAGAACCATCCCTCAGGACACCATCCGCACTCTTATTGACTCTGAACCTCGACGTGTTTCTGCGTGCATCGCCGCTCGCGGTGGTCCTACATCCTACTGAGTCGATGCCGTGCGCATTGTGTAACCTGCATATCGGTTTGAAATAAACATCAATTATTCGTCCGTGCCGTCTCTGTTTTTTCCCCAACTTTCATCCCTTTCGAACCACTCCTCCTTGGTGTTGCATTTGCTCAGTCAGTCAGTGTATTTGTTCAAATTTAATCACGATGAACATATTTATTAAACTGGTTAGAAAAATCACTTACTAATTTTACAACGTTTTAACGCAGTCACAATAAATAACGTGAGTGTTATCCTGTTAATATTATTGTTTAACATTATTTAAAAGAATGAAAATGTGTAAAATTCGTGGACAGCAAAAACCAGAAAACGAGAATTAAAACCTGAAAATCGGGTACCATTAATACAAACAATCCGTGGAAAATCTGACCTTCAACAAGTAGAATTCCAGATTTACATTTAATTAAGGTTATCCACCAGTCTAGTATCCTATCAGATATTGGAACATCCCCCGAATGGACCCTTAATCGAACCAAATCGACTATCAGTTGCTTTGGATAGGTTGCGAAACATTACTAGAAAGCATGGTGTTCATTACAAGTTAACGACAATCACAATCAAAACAAAATTCCACCATGTAATGTCATCTCGCAACACCCTTAAGTTACAGAAGAAATCCCAATGCTGAAACATGAATTAACATAAACAGATGTTTAGAAGGAACCAACAACAATTTGATCCGAGGGGATCTTACGTTACGTCGTCCTGAAGGAACAAAACTGCGAAATGCAGGAAAACGTTAATTCGTTATGCATTTAGAAGAAATGCCAAACACTGAAGGTAAAGAAAAGTGGTAAGTCACTTGAAAATGTTCTTACTAAATCGACTTTCAGGTCCTAAATAGTTATGTCGCTAAGTTTATTAACGTACAAGTCCACATTCAAACAAAGTAAAGGAAATCTTTCCAATTTCTATAACTACGACTACCATTACAAATCTGTCTACCTACACGTGCCCCATTAAACTAAACTACTCAATGATCGGTAGATCAACGTCTCACTTAATATAAAGTGAAATAACGAAAGAATAAAAATATATTGACAGCTGACAAATCGAAACCGCATTCGTAGCGTAAATCCTACATAAATCAACTAAGTGTCAACAGACGGCACTATCATAAGATACTGGACATCCAAGCTATAAATCTATAAAGTAGAGGAAGTAAAATAGAAAGGAAAGTTCATTAAACTTGAACCCGCGCCGCTAAACAGTAATGATCATTCTCCGTTAGCTAGGTTTCCATGTGGGACAACCGTCACAATCATGCCACTACTAATGCAACGCTATTATGGGAACACCTTCTGGCTAGTAAGAATTATGCCTAAACATAGCCTTGATAATACCTGCTAACAATCTTCACATTCGTATTCACTACTGCAGACACTAACATCGTTCAAGTCGTTTCGCAAAAATGACTAAGCTATGACTTGTCTATATACAAACGACGCTCTAATCCTGTCGTTGAGCCTACGTAGTGTAAATTCATCCTTATATTTATATAATACGCGCAGCATCCTAAATCTATCGTTGAGCCAACGTTAGGATGTCTACACATCATTTACACTGTCAAGCGAAATCGAAACTTCAAACACAATGAAATGAAATTCGCCACAGAATGAACTTGAATCTGGAAATATAACTATGTCCATTTCTTACAATAAAGCGTGAAATTCAAAATTGATCATGTCCGAATAGTTTAATCCATTCCTCAATACAATCTGAACACATGCAGTGAAGTTCGCTAAATAAAATAAATTCAACTCTCGTATGATTACGTGATATCGCTGAAAACAGTAATCACCATCATCACGAGATCCACAGCGTAACTGAAGTGTGAGGCTCCAAATGGTCCATCATCTCACCGTTCCAAACATGTATTGCCGTGAGCTGTCCAGTGAAGTAGCTTTCCAACAATCTACTCAAGCTACACTCTCATTCTAATAACATTCATTTTTCACACCCGCAATGTTTCTAGTCAGCGATAATTTCGTCTCGTAAAAATACAGAATAGAATTCAACTTACAATAATAAAATATTGCCTTGACCGTGTGTTGGAATTTACTTTGTCCGTGAAGTCGATTATCACAAAAATGCACATTGCTGGTGCTACATAGAATCGTCACTTAGCTTAATTGCCAAAACCTACGGTCTCATATAAAAATACTGTACTAATCATGGGAGAACATCGACTTGTAATTAAAAGAGGCGTTACAACGCACTCACTTGCTTTTTGACCACTATTTAGTCAACGGTTCTGGATTGCTTATAGAACATCGTTATCTAACACAGCCTATGTCAAAAATATTACCTGTTCACATACACCCTGACACACAAATTCCTCTCCGTCGTAAAACAGGGTTTTTATCCTCAGTCTCCTGTTCATTATACATCACTGATAAAATACAGGATTGCTCTGCCTTTAAAATCTTCCTAACTATTCTCATGATAATTCATTTCCATTACAATCCATTTCTTCCTGTTCGAAACTTTTTCAAAGATACGTACTTCCATGACCAACAACTTTATAAGAATCTCGCAATTAATTTCTTTACCTTTTTTCTCTGACCGCAAGAGCAAAATAACACACCGTGATTTTATGTATGACAAATACACGGTGTCACAAAATTTAAGTTTTCCAAAATAAGTACTAGCTATATCGGACTTCACTGGATTTCGGTATAAATCGCAAGTCTCTCTTGACATTACCACTGAACACATAATTTATCATCTAAAATTTATCCTGACGTGAATATTATTTATTATTATTATTAATTTGGTGTTCAACTTGATTGCGCTAACAACGACTCTTCATCATTATCATTAATGCAACTTTTACCGGCCTAAACATGATTTCATTGATTTTCACATTACAATATTTAAAACTTCACCCATTACATTTTCTTACATAAATTTAAACGCATTTTAGCGTTTCGCGCACTGACATGAATAATAGACACTTCGCTTCAACATTTTCCTATACACTTAATTTTTACATACGACACATAGCAATTTAATGGGACAAGCATATACAATTTCTAACAACAAAACATGAAATTCAAATTAGACTGACCTGGTAACTGCGCCATAGATATAGGGCCTTCCCGGCTCCATTTGAGTCAACTTACCTCACACACAGAGCCCTTCATATTTGTAGAGCACATTCTTCCTCTTTATACTATATGACCTATGATTACACAGATTCTACGCTTTAATTGCTCTAACACGTAAACAACGAATTATCCTGTACACGCACCATATGTACAACCGCACCGTTCCTCGGCGAAGACAAAACTCTCCGTGAGAACTTCTCTCACTCTCACCCTCTTATACCAGGTGGTTTACTGATACCAAACTCGAAAGCTTATCTTGGCTAGTCCACGGTTCCCTTCACTGACTACAAAGACACACAGTAATTCACGAAAGCTACCTATGAATTCACGGCTTTCATTTGAGAAGTTCAGGAATTCTAAGCCAATTCAACTAAATATTTTATCTCGAGCCAAATAACTCAATAAATGTCACAAGTTTATTTGAAGAAACATTTCAAGACCTCAACTTGATATTAACGCAACGCAGGTCCACCCTCGCAAACAACGACCAAGTGAGGGTAGCTACTCTCCAGAAGTAGGGATATTTATAGCTTTTCTAGGGACGCTTTCCTGGTCATGACGTATCGTGGTGTAATCATACAATTTGATAACCACTGGACCGATTTCTTTGAGACTCACCCCCAAAAATCCACCTTATTTTCAAGACATGATGGTGTTGTTTGCTGATTTTTCCTGTGCCTGTAACGTGCGTAATTAATTTCTTGTAGATGATTTCGCACGCATTTGGATTGCGTGGCCTTGGCACGTGTTTCTAATCTGCCAGTATGGATGCCAAGTTTTCTCCAAGCCTAAATACGTACATTTCCACCCTGTGGATTTTATCTTCGTTAAATATTTTTTAAATTCTTATTTATTTATTGGTTAATGATATTGGCGAATTTCTCGCAATGAAGGTTTATTAGGTGGAAGTTAATTATTAATTACCCGAAGTCAATCGAAGTGTTCCGAGCTCGCTCGAATGGGTGGCTCGCTCGCTCCCACATGCCACGGAATGTGAGAGAAGCGTGCAATAAAGAATTACGATTGCACTTAAAGTTACGTCTTGTAGCTGCAATTTTCATGTTGCACTATTTAGTAGGGTAGAATTATATGTTCAACACATACATACATACATACATACATACATACATACATACATACATACATACATACATACATACATACATACATACATACATACATACATACATACATACATACATACATTTTTACATACATACATACATACATACTGCACCCATGGAATTAAGCCTCATTTCATTATATGATAATTTTAATGAATATCATAGGTGGAATATTTCCACACCGTAGATATTTTGTTTTCTCACAGTATTGCAGTAACAAAGACCTCCCAGAAGAAGCTTTAAGCTAACAAAAGTCTTCGTAAGGCACGCTCTGTTGTCGGTAATAAAACGATTATCTCAAGCACAATACTTCAACAGGACGCCAAGCCGAGGAAGAATTGAGGTCAATGCCGACTACTTTTCCACTATTTTCAAGAGTGAGAAACGCATGAGGAACGCAGGTAGAAGACAGAAATATCCACCGAACACCCCTCTAAAATGCAATGGAATCATCCCAACTTTCATGTCTGAAAACTTCTCAGCCAATCACAAGCTTTTATTCTGAATATTTCAAAAAGAGCGCCCTCTAATATTCAGTCTTTCTACGATATTCAACAGTAGTTAATGATGTTTCAAGTGCAGTCATACTTCAATTTATATATGGTCAATTGTGGATGATGAAAATTTAGTAGGCGTATGGACAATAATTAATTAAGAGAGGACGCGTCAGTAGACAAGGGGGAGGTAATATTCCCGCCATTGCTTAAGTTCGCCCAAAAATACAACAGGCAAATTATTCCTACCGAAGCCATCGCAATTACTCTAAAGTCTGTGATTAATTCATCAATAGCAATATATTACCTGAATTGCTGAATATTTATGTGCGATTAGAGATATAAATGAAGTAACTAGCGGGGATGCATGATTTAGAAGACGCTCCCAGAGTCATAAAACTCTTCGAATCAGTCAGAAAATATTACTCCACACAGATACACAGAGCTGCAAGCAGACGCCAGGACGTGAGGACACTTGTTCTGTGAAAGTCGTGAGAAGAAGTTGTGCAATGCGAACGCTCGTATTCAAGTATCGTATTAAGGGAACATTGTTAGATACTTGCTCAGTATGCAAAGCTTTCAATGAGTTTATGTACTTATTTAGTGAAATTATCATACACATCAGGCATATAAACATGTCGAGGAACTTATATATAATTTTTAATATGACAAGAGTGACATAAATAGTATTTTCATTGTACACCACTTTGTTATATTTCACTACAGCATTCGTGACAGAGGGAACTTTTGTCAATGAAGACCAGGCAGGGAACCAGTTGTTAAAGAAATACTTTTACTTTCAGTAATTGAGAGCAGGCAATTAGTGAACCAGATAGTAAATAAACAGTTGTACTACAAGCAGACCACTACTAGAGGGCCGAGAAATATTCTGTAATAGGATTAACGGTACTCCGGCGGGAGCAGGTAGCCAGGGAAATACTTTCTCCACAGAAGCTGCAGTTCAACGTACACGTATTCGACACGCAGGCTATTTCGAACCCGTGTGCCACACTTACAGTTCGTGAGAGGAGAAAGAATGTGTACATATAATTTGGATTTAAAGTGTTTAGTTAAGTTATAAAGTGTGTTATCAATAAGGCATCAAGAATTTGTGAGCGTGTGAGAAGTGCAATTATCATCATGGGTGGATACGCGGATATTATGCTAATGTGTAATTCCATTGTTAACATGTTCTAATTCACCAATGGCGGACGCCCGCAGCCAGGGCGGTAACTTCTTTGCAGTAATATGAGTAGACAAATTAATATGATAAATCTAAGACGTAGTTCACCATTTATTTAAATTAGTTGCGCGAGTTATAAATTAGATGTTTAGTTATTGCAATTTAACTTAGGGTATAGCACAGAGGATATATTTAATACGATGATTTATTCACGCATGATGGTATCAGTGTTATATATTTTTTATTATTAATAATATACCTATTATTATTATTATCAATTGTACTAATTTGTTTAAATGCTTAGGCCTACATTTAAAGGAAATTAGAGGCCGTTACAATGTTTTTTGCAAGATTGCACGTTAGGAAAGTACGATATTCAGTTTTAGTAATGTGATTTTAATTAATATCTAAATTCTTTTTTATGACATGGTTATTTTTTGGTATTGTCTCGTCAATCAGTATATATATATATATATTTCA
Source organism: Anabrus simplex (assembly GCF_040414725.1). NCBI lineage: Eukaryota > Metazoa > Arthropoda > Insecta > Orthoptera > Tettigoniidae > Anabrus > Anabrus simplex. The sequence continues at coordinate 149,109,549 of NC_090273.1, forward strand.
CCTGAATACTAATATATGGACAGGTGAAGATTGATTACATTGTCAACAGACGATGTTTGATTTTGAGCAATCGTCTGATATTTATTTATGGATAAATTAATGAAATTATTCAAATATTCTTAGACAACTATGTGAAGCGTTCAATTGGGAAATGTTAACTGAAATATTTAAGTAGCTTGGAAATTGAACCCAAGAAAAAGGATGTTGTGTCATAATGCTTTAGATGGAAAGAGAGAATGATGTATGTGGTAACTGGATAAGCACTGTTGATAACTTTCTCAATGATAATGAGAGGTAAATTATATATGCCAGCCGTGGAGCTGAAGGGATAATATTAAAGCCGATAGAGCTGATATAATGTTATAATATTCAAGCCGTTAGAGCTGTGATGATAAATGCCAGCAATATTGAGCCGAGGATATAACGAAAGTGAGCGGGAGGACAAGTCTCCTAATGTAGTTGAGGTGCATAAATATACGAGATTATCACAATGGAAGAATATAAGGCCATATGACACACCATTTTAAGAGAGGTAATTATAAGCAAACCATAGTAAATGATCATGATAATGATTTATTGATGTAGTCCGAAATTCCAATTGAAGTGCGAAGATCGTGTTGCAGTAATTTTCTTGTGATTTTTAGTTAATTTGAGTTAGTATTACCACTCGTTTCTTTTATTTTATTGCAAGTTGATTTTTGGTTAATTTATTCTTGATTATTCTATGATTAAATATGACTGTAAAATATCAATGAAGCCATGAAGAACTGTTATGGTCATGGTAGAAAAACGTCTGCACTCAGAGATTTGAAATTATTGGACTCTGAGCCGGATAAATTATTATTTTATGCGTAACGATGCAATCTGAGGCCTATTATATCTTATTTATAAACTATATAATGCGTGTGTGAATAAAACATCTGTGTAAATAATGTGAATATAGCTAGAACTTAGGACGTTATTGGGAGTTCAGCCATGATGGTTATTTTATTTGTGTTTATGAGTAGAATTAGGTGATACTCCTTTGTGACTATAATGTAACATAGATGTTTTCATTGATTTTCTTTTCATTTTGTGAGATCACCATACTTATTTATATTAGATAGTAACTTGATAGCTCGCGTAACAATAGGTAAACAACGTGTTAGATTTAATAATTATTCTCACATAACAAGCCACAACAAAATTATAGGAATTACTGAACTAATAATTTGGTCAATAAATTATATTTTGTTAATAATTATATGTTGATATTGATGATTATAACAGTAAATTAAAATTTGTAAAGTGATTTTTTTTGTGAATATTATAATAGAAGTTTGAAGATTCCACAGTGTTGTGAAAACAATAAGAATTATATTAAAAGTAAAAGTTCAGTAATGTCCAGGTTTCTCAATAATAATAATTTCAGCAGCCTTTATTCAAATGATGTCATATAACACAGTGATTTTATTTAAATTGTATGTTTTATCTTCATTACCTATAATGATAGTTCATCATGTTTAACAATTTGCAAAGATTATGGAGAAAATACTCCTGAAATGTGATTGGAATGTTCTAATATGTTAAAAAGTTGGTAACATTTGGTATAATGTTAAAATACATTATTATTCAACAATTGTTGATTTTCAGTATTAAGCACATAACTTAACTGGTGTTTATTGAGCCAGGGTATTGAACTGTAGATTAATAGTGATCTGAATATTTACTACAATTTACTTCAGTATTGGATAAATAAATTATGGTGACAACTAATGTATTAATTTAATAGTAAAATTCATCCTAATTAATTTAAATTAATTTTTTATCAGTCAATAATATTTATAAAAGCTTGTAAGTTTACATTATATTAATTTTGACACAATTATAACTCATTCATTTAATGTTTAAATTCATTTTTCTTATCAGTCAACGATAAGGGTTTTATTTACTTTGATTAATAAAGATTTATTATATTTCAAAATCAGTCTGAGTCATGAGATTTATTTAGTTAGCAGTTATTAGGTAACCTTTAGTTAGGCAATCCCTTAACATCACCCCGTGGGCGACAAAGTACTGATCACCAATGGGACAGAATCTCAAAATGCGGTAAGTATATATCGCCTTTTGATGACCCGTGTTCCCAGTGCACCAGGCTGAACGATACTGGCACACGTTCTGGAGGTTGTCAATATTACGTTGAGATAAGGCCGGATCATCCAGGTCGGTTTGATATGGGTTTGAGTTTCGAACTTTCAACGTTCTGGACGATCTTCGACGTTCTCCGACAATGTTGCGGAGTAATCACTCGTCATATAACTTACACGAGTGTCCAAATTTACAGTCCCCCGACACTTTGGTTTAACACCACTGTTTCATTTAATATGGTTGGGATATGCCGTCGAATTCACTCTTAATTTTGTAGATATAATTTAGAAGTTCACTAAAGATGAAGATGCGGGTAGCATCGAGATTGGAAGAAAATAAGCACAGTTCATGAATAGAAATAATGAAATTGAAAATTGTTCACGCACTTGGCACAGTTAGTGGTGATTTTCTACTAAATAAAGCAGCACTTGACATTGAAAGAAATGTATGACTGCTCCAGTGTTTATCAGAGACACTGCTGTCAATCATGCAATAATACTAAACACTTTGACGAAGAAATAATGTTGAAATGAAAAGCACAGTTCGTTGTTAGGAGCACTTGACATTAAATAAAATAGGTGACTGTTCGAGAGTTTATCAAAGACACTGCTTTCAGTCATACACAAATAATTTACACACTGTTCAGAAGAAATAATACACAATTTTGTTTGAATTGGATAAATAACACAGTTTGAGTTCGGAGTGAAACCTTGGTGTCGTAGCACACGATTATGGTAATCATTTGCATTAACATTCATGTGAAAGTTCGAACACTTTCATAAACATCCTTGTTCATTAACAAAAATATCACAGCTAATAGTATAACGTAGTAATGTCACAATGAAATTAATGATATGTGTTCAGAGATTAAGTTCTGCTGACTGTGATTTTTACAAAAATGTCACAGTTCCTAGTATATCGCAGTAGTGTCACATTGTAATTAATAATGTTTGTTCAGAGACTAAGTTTCACACAGGCAACGTGGTAATGAACTCACTTCTACAAGAACGAAAGTAAGTAATATCGAGAAGTTTCTACAAGCGCACAGAATATAAGTTCAACTCTACTGTTGTCACCTAAGTCCAATAGATGATTTGTCATAATCAGAGTTCCAACACACACAAAATTTATAATTTCAACTTGACGGATATAATCCGAGTCTACTATAAAAAGACTTTGAATAATTAGAACTTCAACACACGGCAATATTCTATGTTCAACTCGACTAATAGACTCAATGTCAATCATAAAGTCTTGGTTACTTTGTAGTTTAACACGCGCACAAATTATAAGATCAACACGCCTGTCAGAGTTTAAGTCCCACATGAAGACTTTGAATATTCAAAGATAGCCTCTGTCAGCACTTCTACGAACACTGCAGCGTGGAGAATCAGGCTGGACACCCAGCTGTAACTGTCTGATCGGGGCTAGTGAGCTCAGCTTATATTCAGTTTGGGGCTCCTACGTCATCATATAACGCGATCTCTTTGAGGCTGATTGTCTCTCGAATCCCTCGACGGATTTACTTGAGATTCACAATTTGAGACGTTTATGTTAATCTCTTCAAAATGACGTATCGCTCAAGTCGCTGAGATTATTATTAGAGAAGTTTTAAAATTTTTCCACATCGAATGTTCGCGAAGGCGTGACGTTCATATCCAGAACATAGCAGGCCATGCAGGCAACACGTGGCGTCAGGCGGGTAGTCTATCCTGTCCCTGCAGCTACGTTATACACACAGCTGTCGCCGGCTCGCCTGCTCACTCCTCCGAACGTAAACAAACCAACTTCGCTCTGAACGTCTTGCGTGATGATGAAGTAGAATTAATAGTCAAAAAATACGGCATGTACAGGTCGTAACCGGTACAATACATACATACATACATACATACATACATACATACATACATACATACATACATACATACATACATACATACATACATACATACATACATACATACATACATACATAATACATTGTTACCACCATCAATGGCTTCTTACTTAATCTAGTGGTTTTTAAGTATTGCTCAGATAGGACAATTTACGATGGGCGGTGAAATATATTTTGAGCAATTTTTGAAAGCCACTGCAGAGGGTTTCTTCATTACGTCTCTCCGTTTCTAGCGGTACAGATATGGCGACGCTGAAGGGAATACCGAGCTCGGTAGCTACAGTCGCTTAAGCCTGGCCAGTATCCAGTATTTGGGGTATAGTGGGTTCGAACAACACTGTCGGCAGCCCTGAATATGGTTTTCTGTGGTTTCCCATTTTCACACCAGGCACCTTAATTAAAGCCCTGGGAGCTTCCCTTGCACTCCTAGTCCTTTCCTATCCCATCGTCACAATAAGACCTACAGTACTATGACCGTCCAATGGCAAGTGAGTCAGCTGTTGAGCCATTGAAGGTCATGCTAAAGGAATGGTTAACAGGAATTACTCGGAAATACATCCAGCTGGGTCAAATATCTAGAATAACTCGCCCATTCAGACAAGAAATGGGATGGATATAAGATGAGGAATGAAATTCCTAAGCTCAAAACCCCGTGGTCGCCGCACGCTTACAGTCACGAAGTATTATCTTATAGGTGAGCAGAGAGTAGCAAAATAATTTTACATTCTCAACAGTATTAAGAAGTAAGTCGACTATATGATATTCAGGTCCAGCGGTCTCATGAAGGAGGCCATGAATTGATGCCATATGTGACAGGATCAAGGCGGCGCTGAAGAGGTTAGGTCGATTACATACGTCATAAAGACAATGGTGAAGTGTTCCTTTGTACATCTTTCCAGTCAGATGGGATCACGTTATCTTGGAATTCGCATTCGAACTGTCATAAACAGATGGAAGAGAGGTTACAAGTCAGTGAGTCGAGCCTAACGTATGGAATGCAGACCGATATTATTAGTATAACAATGGTAATGAACTTTTGTTATGAGTAATGTATGGCAGATAAAAACGGAGATTGAAGGTTGAACTGACAGTAATTAGCACGTCTTTAAAGGGAACGTCTACGTTCGCAGAACCTAAGAGAAATATTAGAGAACGTGATATATAAAATAATATTACTGTGTCGAATAGCGATCTGAAGTTTTAATACTGAACAAGGGAAGTTTCGGAAATAACTGTGAGATAGTGTAAAACGCCTGTGTCACTGTGTTAATTTTGTTTTCCTAAGTTTCAGGTCCATGGACTCAAAAATGTATGAAGATTTTTCCAATGATGTAATGATGGAAATGATTATGAGGGCTTAAACATTCCGATATCCTGACAGGCCCGGGAGATAATGCCGAAGTGAGGGCCAAAACTATGACCAATGGAGCAAAGGACTGAGAGCGATATCATCTAATCTTCACTGATAAGTACCAAGATTTCATTTTCTTTACCCTATTTTCTTGTAGTTGCATAGCTGTAGAGTAGAATGTATTTTTCCTTTCATAATGAAGTGACGTAAATTTAAACAACTTGAGTGACCTAATGCGACTATCATTTAGTGCCCGGTTACTTGTGATTACGGTTATGTCCGAGGTTGTAATATTAAGATCATCTATTACACGCAAGATTTAGCTTGTAAATACGTGCCTTACCGCGAGTTACTCGGAATCTTCTTCACGTTTACGGTGAATGGAGGAATGCGGTGTCTTCATTAGTGAACCATACTTGTGTTGCACGAATACTTCGTGAGGTGACTTTATTTTAATATTTATTTGTAGAAGGTCTTCTGCATGATAATACAATACGTGTTTATTGCGTAGTGGCGAATGTTTCGTGAAATTAGTGTTGCGTTGATTGCGATTTGGTGATGATAAAAGAGATTCTTCGGGAATGCTTGTGAATTCTCTTGGGTAAGTAATGTGTGAATATGTATGATGTGCTTGAACATGGTGAATAATAAGGACAGGGTCGTCCATAAAGTGTTTTATGATGAATTAATATTGTTATGGGAAGTGTCTCGTTGAAAAATAGATAATGGGAGTGTGATAAATAATTGTTTGAGAGTTAGAGATGGATTTAAGCGCTCGTCATACAATTAAGAACCCAGAATAGGCAAGCATTTGTGTCGTTGTTATTTTGGTGATGTAAGATGTCCGAAGGTCGAGCGTAGGGATTGTTATATGATCATCGAAACACTGTTTCGCGACGGGATACGATGCAGATACCAGTTAATTTGAGGAAATGGTCACTAATTAGACGTCTTCAACATTTAATAAGCATAATATGTGTGAAGTAGAAGGTCGTATTTATCGAATTATTGTCACCTGGTAGTAGATTGTAGTCTTGCGTAGTTGCTTATAGTCTGTTTCCCGTAGATAGTGTGCCTTCAAGATTTTCTTTCAGGAGGGCAGTGCCGGTGGAAGCAGTTACTGTTAATCATTCTTTTGGATTATTTATGATTTGTAGCGGCTAGAGATTGTGTTCTATTTAGGTGGCTGATACGGATTCCTGGGACATGCTGTTGTTGAGTTATGTCGATATGAGATCCAATTATTATGTGGGTTTTCCTACACTGTGTGCACTTTATGGATATTGATATTGAAACTGGTCCCCATTAGAGAACTCAAGTTGGTTAGCAATTAGGTAATTTCCGAGATAATGGATAAAATGTAGGGTACTTTAAAATGAAATCTTGGATAAGTGAATATAAAAGCAAGTGTAGTTTATAAAAAAAAAATGTGAATAAAATTTTATTCGATCCTATTATTCATTGCGGGCGGACAATTAATGATAAATAATGATGATTTGCCTTCAGCAAGTTCCATATTCGTTTCCATCAAGTTAGTATTTTCAATCAAGGTTTAAATAATGATGTTTTTAAGTATTTAGCCAACAGAGATTTTCGTTCGTCTATCTAGCTATTATCCAATCATCATACAATGTATTATTATTGTACTGAGTTAGGTTTTGATTTCATTAAATTGGAAAAAGGTCCTTCCAAGAAACTAACATTCGTTTCCTTATTTAAATGAGATATATTTAGCCTTGCGAAGTTTAGTGGATACTATTATTACCATAATCATGAACGTCTTGCGTCAAATGCTAGTCCAACTGCATAAACAGTTGTTGGATGTCCATGCCCTGGGTGGAGAATTATGCGTCACGACTGACTTTAGCTGAGGCTTATCACAAGAACCTACGAACCTTCTATATCCCCGGGCAATGGACGGGTGTATTCTGGCGCCCATACGTGAAGCCAAATTAAGAGAAGGTTTTCTTGACAACCAACAGCAGAATTCGAAATAGAGGATGACTGAGTAATTCAATGCTCATACGTGCAGGCAAGAGCACACTTATTGTCCACCGTGGGAGATTTATGTTATGCAGAGTTTGGACTGGGGTAATGGATATGATTAATACTTACATTTATTACAGAGCTACGCAAAATATTAAAAGGCAGGAGACGTTTCGAGCAAGGCATAATTATAGGTTAGTAGATTGGAAGGATAATCTGTAGGCAAACTCTGTTGGCTAAGAGTTATTAATTTACTTAAACTGAAGTGTCCGCAATTAACTCACTTGCATTTATCGTATTATTGGTCGTTCACTTTGGCATTGATTCCGGGTCTGGAAGGATTTAAGCATTCAAATAGTTGAAGTATATTCACGTAGGATTAGGTGTTAGTGTTAGGTAACTTGAGTGATAGGGAACTTAGAGACTGTTAGTACTATATTTAACTTGCGACAATACTTTTTAAAATGGCATCGTTGTCCCAAGTAAAAGCGTTGTTGGAAGAGTTGGCAGGAAAGATGACAAAGATGCAAGAGACACAGGAAGTCACGACAAAGGAAAATCAATCAATGCAAGAAAGTATTAAAAAGATTCATGATGCCCAGGAAGCTATAACAAAAGAGATCCATGATGCACAAGAAACTTCGACTAGAGAGATTCGAGAGGCTCAAGAAAGGATACAAGAAACTTCGACTAGAGAGATTCATGAAGCACAAGAAAGGATAAAAGAAGTCACCATAAAGGAAATTCATGACGCACGGGAAGCTTCAAGAAGAGAAATTCGAGAAGCTCAAGAAGAGATACAGGAAGCTTCAAGAAGAGGAATTCAGGAGAGCCATGAGCTTATTCAAAACAGATTATTGGAGACACAAAGTAGGCTCAGAGTGGAAATGCAGGAAGGAATTAAGAATGAGATTCAAGGTAATTTGCGTGAGATCGCCGAGGTGGCCCAACAGAATTTCAAGACCATGCAGGAAGAGGTGACGTCACTAGGAGAGGACATGAAGAACTTGAGAGAGGAAGTCGCTATGGCAATTAATGAAAATAAGAAGGATATTCAGGAAAAATTCACTGAGTTGAAAGCTGAATTAAGACTGAATGTCAGTGACCTTCAAACCCAGGTTGATCGAGAAATAAAAGAACTTAAAGAGGAAGTAGTCATGGTGCAAGGAAGGATGACAGAGAAAAGTGCCAGCTGGGAAGAGAAATTCAAGAAGATTACGGAAGAAATGGAAAATGCTAACCAAACGGTGCTTAATGATGTAACATTGGCAAGGGAACAGATCAATAATAAATTTGACTTGATCATGAAAGAATCAGACGAAAATAAAACCTTAATGGATCAACAAATTAAGAAGCTGAGTGATAATCTTAATACGATCCAGAAGGACATGCAATGTCTGAAGATTGAAAATGAGGCAACGAAGAAGTTGGTATCATCTTTCACAGATCGACAGGTATCGATGGAGACTGGGAAGAATACAGAATCAGAATGTCAGTCCGAAATGCCAGCATTCAATATTGAAACCAGCGAAAGTGGCATTACTCATGTAGGAAACGGTTTGCAAATAATTAATGTTATCCGCACACATGAAGATAGGCCTAAGAAATTCTCAGGCAATATCGGATCAGGAATGACACCCCGTGGGTTTGTGCGTGAGATGGATGAATACTTTCGTGAAGCCAAAATACCGATGGAGAGACGACTTAAGACTGTAGAGCGACATTTGGAAGGAACACCGTTGGTGTGGTTCAAAGCGTTCCGCTATATATTTGAAGATTATGACGGATTCAAGCAGGCGTTCTTGGAAAAATTTTGGAATATTGATACGCAACAAAATATCCGGTTAGAATTGTACTCAAAGAAGTATTCACTGGGTGGACCGAGTCGCTTCTCAGACTACTTTACAATGCAATTCCATCGCCTTAAAGAACTGGACTCACCACCAACAGAGTTAGAGATGGTCAGGGCGATAGTAAAGCAATTCCCTCCAGACGTTCAACGATTATTGACAGCGGCGAATGTACAGTCTGCAGTACATGCTGAGTCTGTTCTAAGACAGCTTGATAGCACGTCATCGCAAACCGGTAACCGAATGATAAGGCATGCTGATCCGGTTGTTAATGTTGCGACACCGGTAGAATCAGAAGAAGCAGGGAGAGATAATAATTCATACCGCCATGCCCAAGAAAGAAGGCAAGCGAGGTACAAAAATCTCAAGGGGGACCGGCAATATCAGAGATGGGCACCACCCCAGAATGGGAATAGGAGATACCCACGATATCGAAGGAACTCAAGATGGGTCAACCATAGAAGCAGATGGCCATATCAAAGAAATAGAGATAATGAGGACATGAGACAGCGAGATGGAAGTCAAGAAGAAGAGATAAACCACGAGAAGAAGAAATACATTGAAGAGCTAAAGAAACAACAAGAAAAGAAGCAATGGGAAAATGCAATCCAGAGTCAGGATATTAATGCTGATTGCATAGGTGCAACGAGTTTGGAATATCAGCAGCAGCTAAAGAAAAACAGAACAAATGCAAAATTCAATCCTGGAGCGGTACCATTTGATGACGGCAATAAAGAGAGGAACGGTGTGAAAAAAAAAACTTCGTTCTGGGATCAACAGAGAACGATGTAGTCAAAATAAGACATAATTATAAGGGAGATGATTGGATAATAGCTACCATAGAGTCATGGGCAATTGAACCCGAAGAACTGCTGGAGGATAATCAGCCCAAAACGATAGATTTAAAAAGAGGACTTCCGATAATTACAGTAACGGTATTTGGTATTCACGTGTCATCATTATTGGATACAGGGGCAAGTATCAGCATAATCTCGAAAATACTGTTCTTAGGATTGCAGGACAGACTTAAGATTCCTGTAATTCCAGTTTCAGGTGTAAAAATCAGAGGAATTATCCCAGATAAAATCGCTAAATGCAAGATACAAACCTATTTGCCTATTGAGATCGGGGAAATAGTGTTTGAACACCCATTTGTGGTCATGGACAGAATTCAATACAACTTAATTATCGGCTCAGATTTCATACGTGAAAATGGCATTATCATTGACCTGAATAAGGAGGAAATCAGACTAAGAAGGAACGATGAAGAACAGTCACACGTCGCAGCAAAAGTAGAAAATAAGAGGATGAGCGAACTTCAGAAAACCATAAGTGTTTCGGCGGAGGAAATACTACACTTGACAGAGAAAGTCATGGAGAAGCACGAGTTCTAGGACATGTCACAAAACGATGTGATCGACAAGGGAATTGGAGGTAGCGTTGAGCAAAAGAGAATGGTTATAATCTTGATAATGAAATATGGCAATGCTTTCAAAACCCAACCAGGAGCGATTAAAAATTTTGAATACAAATTATTGGTAAAGGATTGGAGACCGTTCAAGGCCAAACCATATCCAGTACCAGACAAATTTATGCCTGAGGCCATGAAGGCAATCCAAGAGATGGTTGACAATGGTATAATTTCGAAATCCCATTCTCCTTATACTAGCCCCCTGGTAATCGTAAAAAAAAGTAATGGATCCATCCGGGTGTGTTTGGACGCGAGGGTATTAAACTCGAGAAAATTCCTGAATATGATAAGGCCCCTATAATTAAGGAGATTATCAGAAAATTTAAAGGGATGAGGTACTTCACAATACTGGATTTAACATCGTCATATTTTCATATAGTGTTGGAAGGTAAATCCAAGCTGTTGACTGGATTCCTCTTTAATAACCAAACCTATATATTTGAAAGGCTTTCCTTTGGCACTCGCAACTCAGGAGCCGCATTAATCCGAGCATTGGATCGAAATTTATGGCCAGAAGTCAAGGAGTCTGTCACCATTTATGTTGACGACATTGTGCTAGCAACGGTCACGTTTGAAGATCACATGACCAAGTTAGAACGATTATTGGCTAATTTAGAGGAAGCAGGGTTCAAAATTAACAGATCTAAATCAAAATTCTGCCAGCCAGAAATTCTTTTCGTTGGGCATATAATTGATGGAACGGGGATCAAACCGAATCCTCTTAAAATCCAGGCCATATGTGAATTTCCCAGACCGAGAAGGATAAAGCATATCCGGCAATTTTTAGGAATGACGGGATTCTTCTCTAATCACTGCCCAGATTATACTGAAACAGTAGCACCTCTACAAGAGCTCCTGAAGACTAACAATCGATGGCACTGGACTGAACGTCATGATCGAGCTTTCAGGAAAACAAAGGAATTGATGGCGAATAATGTTAAGTTGGGCTATCCAAATTTTGATTTAAAATTTATTATACAGTCAGATGCTTCGTTAATAGGAGTTGGAGCTGTATTATATCAGGAATATGACGACGTAGAGAAGAGAAAGACTTACTTGGCATTTATAAGTCGGAAGTTACGCGGTCATGAAACGAAATATACGACGACGGAGCTAGAGATGTTAGCGATCGTGTATGCGCTCCAGCAGTGGAGGAAAATGATTTATGGGTACCCTATAGTGGTCCGAACTGATCACAAGGCTCTGACATTTGTATTAAAATCATCTTTGACAAGCGAGAGAGTGTCAAGGTGGGCCCTCTACGCACAGCAATTTGATCTTCAAATCGAGTTCTGTGCCGGTAAGTCAAATATCTTGGCAGACAGTTTGAGTCGAAATCCGGTGGAGGACATACCAGAGGTTAACATGGTGGAAATGACCAAAGAAGACGAAGAATGTCTTGAGGATTTGAAATGTCTATCAAAGTTGCAACTTAATGATTCGTCCTTAAAACCCATAATAGAAGATTGTCGAAGAAGAACTACCGATGATGGTCATGGAAACCAGGAAGCAAATATGCTAACGGCCAACTATGTTTATGACAATAACCTTCTATATAAATTTGTGGATAAGGAAAAGGAAAGGTTACGAGTTGTAGTTCCACGCAGTTTAAGGTGTAAACTAATCTGGTACATACATCGAATGATCGGCCATGGAGGAGTAGACAAGCTGATAGCAACTATAGGAGAAACATTTACCTGGGTTGGATTTCGAAGAACAATAAGGAAAGTTATCAGAACTTGTGATACGTGCCAGCGCGTAAAGTATAATTCCACTTCACTGTACCAGCAACCGATCTCTGTAATACCAGAAAAGCCCCGTGACATATTTGCGATGGATCTATACGGAGGATTACCAGTTAGCAAACGCGGGAATCGTTTCATTCTAGTTGTCCTTGATATCATGTCCAAGTTCGTGTCGTTGCAACCTATCAGGAAAGCAAATTCCAAAGCCATCATTAGGAGTTTGGAGAGGTATGTCATACCTCAGATGGGCAAGCCGAACTGTGTCTTAACCGACCACGGAACTCAATTTACGTCAGTAGAATTTTCAGAGGCCTTAAAAAGAATGGGAATACAGCACAAGTTCAGTTCCATACGTCATCCAGAATCAAATGCGGCTGAGAGGATAATGCGAGAGCTGTCGAAATATTGCAGAGTATTTTGTTCTGAACGTCACTGGACATGGGCCACATTCTTACCAACGATCACTGAATGCTTAAACAACACATGGCATGAATCGATCGATAATATCCCTAGCGTTGTCCACCTGAATAAGTATCCTAATCGTCCTTGGAACGAGGTTATAAGTAAGCCTACAGAAGACCTACCTAACGAGGAGGAGATCATTCAGCAAGCTCGACTGCGCATGGAAAAACAGGCGGAAAAAAGGCTCAAGAAATTACGGCACAGAAGATTTCGGAAACCACTAGAAATTGGAACTTTCGTGTTAGTGAAGAAACCGGCCACGTCAAACCCTGCTGCTAAATTTTATTCAAAATTCGCTCATCTGTTTATTGGGCCATTCAAAATCATCGAGGTTTTGGATAATAATTCATACAAAATTCAGAGCTTAGATTCTGGAAATGTTTCCATATTTAATGCCTCAAACTTGAGAAAATATTATTTTCCGATCACTGTTGAAGAAGAAGTAAACGTTATTTTTGAAGATAGTAAAACAGAGGATGAGTTTAACGAATATACATCTACGGAGGAATAAGGTCAAGCCCGTTGGATATGTTACGAGGAATATCAAAGACTAAGAGGGACGATAGAACGTGTAACAGGACGTGTTGTAACGAAGAACAACTATTCAATTAATATGAATTGCGAGTTTTCCGGACATATTATATTGATTTCTCAAATGGAATATGACATTGAGAACAAGTTATAATTTTGGTACACATGAGGAGAAATTTCCTACTGACGTCCGAAATTTCTTTTCAAGTAAGGGGGGAAATATGACCGTCCAATGGCAAGTGAGTCAGCTGTTGAGCCATTGAAGGTCATGCTAAAGGAATGGTTAACAGGAATTACTCGGAAATACATCCAGCTGGGTCAAATATCTAGAATAACTCGCCCATTCAGACAAGAAATGGGATGGATATAAGATGAGGAATGAAATTCCTAAGCTCAAAACCCCGTGGTCGCCGCACGCTTACAGTCACGAAATATTATCTTATAGGTGAGCAGAGAGTAGCAAAATAATTTTACATTCTTAACAGTATTAAGAAGTAAGTCGACTATATGATATTCAGGTCCAGCGGTCTCATGAAGGAGGCCATGAATTGATGCCATATGTGACAGGATCAAGGCGGCGCTGAAGAGGTTAGGTCGATTACATACGTCATAAAGACAATGGTGAAGTGTTCCTTTGTACATCTTTCCAGTCAGATGGGATCACGTTATCTTGGAATTCGCATTCGAACTGTCATAAACAGATGGAAGAGAGGTTACAAGTCAGTGAGTCGAGCCTAACGTATGGAATGCAGACCGATATTATTAGTATAACAATGGTAATGAACTTTTGTTATGAGTAATGTATGGCAGATAAAAACGGAGATTGAAGGTTGAACTGACAGTAATTAGCACGTCTTTAAAGGGAACGTCTACGTTCGCAGAACCTAAGAGAAATATTAGAGAACGTGATATATAAAATAATATTACTGTGTCGAATAGCGATCTGAAGTTTTAATACTGAACAAGGGAAGTTTCGGAAATAACTGTGAGATAGTGTAAAACGCCTGTGTCACTGTGTTAATTTTGTTTTCCTAAGTTTCAGGTCCATGGACTCAAAAATGTATGAAGATTTTTCCAATGATGTAATGATGGAAATGATTATGAGGGCTTAAACATTCCGATATCCTGACAGGCCCGGGAGATAATGCCGAAGTGAGGGCCAAAACTATGACCAATGGAGCAAAGGACTGAGAGCGATATCATCTAATCTTCACTGATAAGTACCAAGATTTCATTTTCTTTACCCTATTTTCTTGTAGTTGAATAGCTGTAGAGTAGAATGTATTTTTCCTTTCATAATGAAGTGACGTAAATTTAAACAACTTGAGTGACCTAATGCGACTATCATTTAGTGCCCGGTTACTTGTGATTACGGTTATGTCCGAGGTTGTAATATTAAGATCATCTATTACACGCAAGATTTAGCTTGTAAATACGTGCCTTACCGCGAGTTACTCGGAATCTTCTTCACGTTTACGGTGAATGGAGGAATGCGGTGTCTTCATTAGTGAACCATACTTGTGTTGCACGAATACTTCGTGAGGTGACTTTATTTTAATATTTATTTGTAGAAGGTCTTCTGCATGATAATACAATACGTGTTTATTGCGTAGTGGCGAATGTTTCGTGAAATTAGTGTTGCGTTGATTGCGATTTGGTGATGATAAAAGAGATTCTTCGGGAATGCTTGTGAATTCTCTTGGGTAAGTAATGTATGAATATGTATGATGTGCTTGAACATGGTGAATAATAAGGACAGGGTCGTCCATAAAGTGTTTTATGATGAATTAATATTGTTATGGGAAGTGTCTCGTTGAAAAATAGATAATGGGAGTGTGATAAATAATTGTTTGAGAGTTAGAGATGGATTTAAGCGCTCGTCATACAATTAAGAACCCAGAATAGGCAAGCATTTGTGTCGTTGTTATTTTGGTGATGTAAGATGTCCGAAGGTCGAGCGTAGGGATTGTTATATGATCATCGAAACACTGTTTCGCGACGGGATACGATGCAGATACCAGTTAATTTGAGGAAATGGTCACTAATTAGACGTCTTCAACATTTAATAAGCATAATATGTGTGAAGTAGAAGGTCGTATTTATCGAATTATTGTCACCTGGTAGTAGATTGTAGTCTTGCGTAGTTGCTTATAGTCTGTTTCCCGTAGATAGTGTGCCTTCAAGATTTTCTTTCAGGAGGGCAGTGCCGGTGGAAGCAGTTACTGTTAATCATTCTTTTGGATTATTTATGATTTGTAGCGGCTAGAGATTGTGTTCTATTTAGGTGGCTGATACGGATTCCTGGGACATGCTGTTGTTGAGTTATGTCGATATGAGATCCAATTATTATGTGGGTTTTCCTACACTGTGTGCACTTTATGGATATTGATATTGAAACTGGTCCCCATTAGAGAACTCAAGTTGGTTAGCAATTAGGTAATTTCCGAGATAATGGATAAAATGTAGGGTACTTTAAAATGAAATCTTGGATAAGTGAATATAAAAGCAAGTGTAGTTTATAAAAAAAAATTTTGAATAAAATTTTATTCGATCCTATTATTCATTGCGGGCGGACAATTAATGATAAATAATGATGACTTGCCTTCAGCAAGTTCCATATTCGTTTCCATCAAGTTAGTATTTTCAATCAAGGTTTAAATAATGATGTTTTTAAGTATTTAGCCAACAGAGATTTTCGTTCGTCTATCTAGCTATTATCCAATCATCATACAATGTATTAT
Source organism: Anabrus simplex (assembly GCF_040414725.1). Taxonomy (NCBI): domain Eukaryota; kingdom Metazoa; phylum Arthropoda; class Insecta; order Orthoptera; family Tettigoniidae; genus Anabrus; species Anabrus simplex. The sequence continues at coordinate 149,125,710 of NC_090273.1, forward strand.
TATTGTACTGAGTTAGGTTTTGATTTCATTAAATTGGAAAAAGGTCCTTCCAAGAAACTAACATTCGTTTCCTTATTTAAATGAGATATATTTAGCCTTGCGAAGTTTAGTGGATACTATTATTACCATAATCATGAACGTCTTGCGTCAAATGCTAGTCCAACTGCATAAACAGTTGTTGGATGTCCATGCCCTGGGTGGAGAATTATGCGTCACGACTGACTTTAGCTGAGGCTTATCACAAGAACCTACGAACCTTCTATATCCCCGGGCAATGGACGGGTGTAGTACCTGTGTCGGTGCGTCGTAAAGCAAGTTGTGAAGAAAGCTGAGGCGAATATCTGCAAGAACACTCTACTACTACTACTACTACTACTACTATTAAAATGGTTTAATTCTTCTCCTGAAGGGAGAGGCGGGCCTCATAGACACCGGGAGATTTCTTACGGTGAAGGAGATGAACGAATGTGAGGGATTGGTGGCCGTGGTCTATACCAGAAACTGTCCCGGCATTCGCCTGAGTACAGGAGAATGGAGAACTACGGAAAAGCATTCTCAGAACAACCGACGGTTGGGGTCAGCCGTGAGGTTCAGCCCTCTCTCGCCTCCCGAATACAGAGACTTGGAGCTACGGTAGAGCCATGGCCACCCCTCCTCTGTTCGGTTGGCCGGTCGGAGTGCAGAGTTGTCGGACCACGGACCAGCCGTGACCACTTGTGGACCGAGACCCGCTCTGCATCCACCGAGCAGAAAACTCAAAAACTGACGACAATAAAGTCTGCTTCTGTTCTTTTTTCGTTTAAATTTAAAACTTGCCTCACTTCCGCAGATGTTATTAATGAGATTTCAAATCTCTCAAAGTAAAGTGTGCATTGTCACTGAAGACAGCAAACGACTGAAGCATAAAACTGCTTAAACGACAGAATCAAACCGAACAGAAGTAGTCATATAACACAATTCTCTTCATACCTAATGACACCTCACACCCGCACTCTTCCTGTCAATATCATTCATAACATGGAGCAAAGCCAGGGAATGTTTCCCAAAATTGTTTTAAATACGAAGAGATACTTAGAATCAATATTACAATAATACTTGTCTATACCGTTCGAAGTACGGGAAACGATTAGAATCGGAGTTATTGGAGCAAAAGTCACGTACCACTGTTTCTAGACCTGCATCCTTTCTGTATCTACTATACATAACTTACAAAGTTAAATAATTATAATAATAATATTTTTCTCTAAACAGTGCTTCATCATATTTGCTCTGTTACCTTCTTGGCCTTTTACAACCTGTATTTTTAATGCCAAGTTAAATCTTCTGGATTCCTATGGCTGCAGAATCGAGCTTACAGCTGCCTGGGTTTAAACACAGGTTTAGGAGTTGACCAAGGAAGGTTGCATAGGAAGATGAAAGTGAGGATCTTAATAAAAGTAAGTGGAAGCAAAATGCCAAGACTCAGCTAAAGGGCTCCGTGGTCGATAATCCACGCTCCCAAGTTGAGAGCCCCTGGGGATCCGTATCAAAATTGCTAAGTTTTCTGGTCTACTGACATTGTGCGCGCGACTATGTTGGCAACAGCTATGATGTGAGCCAGAACGTGTTTCTTTCATTACCGTTCTTATTGGTACACTAGCTGCAGTTCCAGTCGTTGACGGGGCAAAGTTATCAACTCCATGCTGTTTTACACGGGACGCAGCAGTAATCCCATCTGTAGGAGACGAGTGGCAGCAGAAGAGACAAATAACATCACAATAATGACAATATCAGGTTACTGTTGATCAGTTTTATGAGCTTTCGATATTGTACACCTTCACATTTATTTTTCTTTCAACACTGGGATATTGGAGCATCTAAAGTAAAGGCACTCCCTTCTTTCATGACTCCTTCTTGTCTTATTCTTCAAGAGATCGTTCCTGTATGATTTTTCTCACTTTTATAATCATCTTCACATTTTTTCCTTGCCGATACGGACCGATGATCACGCGGTTTTACGCCTTAAGACAATCACGACGAAAACCATCGCCAGTTAACACGATTGAACAGTATTTCTGTGTTTGGTAACAATGCTTGGCATTGATATGAACTAAACAGCACAAGTCTAAATTCATTATTCTATTATCGTAGTCGGTACTGTAGTAATGTACGACTATCGCCTATAACGACAGTTAATTAACGATCCCTTCGGAGTCATTACAACCGGTTTGTGTGACTATCGCCTATAACGACAGTTAATTGGCGATCCTTTCGGAGTCGTTATAACTGGTTTCTGTAACTATCGCCTATAACGACAGTTAATTGGCGAACCCTTCGGTGTCGTTATAACCGGTTTGTGTGACTATCGCCTATAACGACAATTAATTGGCGATCCCTTCGGAGTCGTTATAACCGGTTTCTGTGACTATCGCCTATCATGACAGTTAATTTGCTATCTCATTGGAGTCGTTATAACCGGTTTCTGTAACTATCGCCTATAACGACAGTTAATTGGCTATCCCTTCGGAGTCGTTATAACCGGTTTCGACTGTATGTTCTTGTGTACCTGGAGTATGTGCCCCTGCAGGAACGACTGCAAATGTGGTACATGCATGATGGGGCACCGGCCCACTTTCGTCGAAGGTTTAAGCGTTGGGTATTCCATGAGCGATGGATTGGTCGGGGAATGCCAAAAACTTGGCCTGCCCGTTTGCTTGACCGTAACCCTTTGTAGTTTTTGCTCTGGGGACATATAAAAACCCTAGTGTATGCGGTCCCCATAAATTATGTGGATACACTACGAAAACGCGCGTTCAATGCCTGCGATGCAATCCGGCAACAGCCACGGGTGTTCCATGCGACGTAGGGTGGAAGGCTGCACTGCAATGGATGGCGGTCAGAACGAGCACATGTTGTCAAGGCATGGTGATTATTGATGGAAGGGACAGCGGACGAAAACTCCGACGATATTCAGTTTGCGGCCTGTGTTTATAGCACCGTTTTTCCTCAATTTGTTCCCGTTATGGGTGTGAATATTAGAATAACACCCACGGTATCCCCTGCCTGTCATAAGAGGCGACCAAAAGGGGCCTCAGGAGCTCTGAGCTTTGGAGCGTGGGTTGGCGACCACGGGGCCCTGGCATTGCCTCCACTTACTTGTGCCAGGCTCCTCACTTTCATCTTTCCTATCCAACCTCTCTTGGTCAACTAATGTTCTTTTCCGACCCCGACGCTATTAGGTTTGCGAGGGCTAGGGAGTCTTTCATTTTCACGCCCTTCGTGGCCCTTGTCTTCCTTTGGCCGACATCTTCATTTTTTGAAGTGTCGGATCCCTTCCTTTTTTCTCCCTAATTAGTGTTATATAGAGGATGGTTGCCTAGTTGTACTTCCTCTTAAAACAATAAATCCAGTTCATCTCTTTCTTTCTTTCTTTCTTTCTTTCTTTCTTTCTTTCTTTCTTTCGAGAAAAAAGTGTCGGTAAAACGTATCAATCACCACTGATCTGCATTCAGGTCAGTCGGCCAGGTGGCAGATTCCCTACCTGTTGTTGTCCTAACCTTGTCTTAGATGATTGCAAAGAAATTTCCAAATTTATTAAACATCTCCCTTGGTAAGTTATTCCACTCCCTAACTCCCCTTCCTAAAAACGAATATTTGGGTCATTTGTCCTTTTGAATTCCAACTTGATCTTCATATTATGACCTTTCCTACTTTTAAAGACACCACTCAAACTTGTTCGTATACTAATGTCATTCTACGCCATCTCTCCACTGACAGCTCGGAGCATACCACTTAGTCCAGAAGCTCGTCTCCTTTCTCCCAAGTCTTCCCAGCCGAAACGTCTCAACATTTTTGTAACGCTATTCTTTTGTCGCAAATCACCCAGAACAAAATCGAGCTGCTTTCCTTTGGGTTTTTTCCAGTTCTTGGATCAAGTAATCCAGGTGAGGGTCCCATACACTTGAAACATACTCAAGTTGGGTCGTACCAGAGACTTATACGCCCTCTCCTTTACATCCTTACTACAACCCCTAAAGACCTTCATAACCATGTGCAGAGAGCTGTACCCTGTACTTACAATCCCATTTATGTGGTTACCGCAATGAAGATCTTTCTTTATATTCACACCTAGATACTTACAATGATCCCCAAAATGAACTTCCTTCCCATCAACGCAGTAATTCAAAATGAGAGGACTTTTCCTATTTGTGAAACTCACAACCTGACTTTTAACCCTGTTTATCATCATATTATTCCCTACTGTCCATCTTACATTATAGAGGTCATTTTGTAGTTGCTCACTCGTCCGACTCGTTGGCTGAATGGTCAGCATACTGGCCTTCAGTTCGGAGGGTCCTGGGTTCGATACCCGGCAGGGTCGGGGATTTTAACCTTAATTGTTTAATTCCAGTGACTCGGGGCTGGGTATTCGGCATTAGAAATCATCTTAGGAAGGCCCTCATCTTCACAGACATGCAGGTCGCCTAATAGGGCCGTCTACTAGAAAAACCTGCACCAGGCCTCTCCGGAGGCCAGAATAGCGTACTTTGTGTACCGCGCAAAAAAACCACACACTGCTAATAGCATCCTTAAATATACAGTGCTGTATTTGCAACTTTCAAAGGTATGTTTACACGTTTTGAATTTGCTGGCACTGCTACCTGTCGAATAATCACCAGCCGCCACGGTCTTGAATAAGCAAAACAACATGTTCCCTTTTTCACAAACACGTCGTCGACATTGAAATGTTTTCTGTAAGGAACGAATGTTTTAAAGACAGCAAGTATAGAATACGAATTTCAAAGAAAACAATGTGGGCTTTATTAAGAAAGTGGGGAAGAGCTTCTAACATTTCGAGAATATTGAAAGGCTCCAGGAACTGCTTAAGGCTTACATGTTATTGGAGCCATCACGAGCTCGCTACAGGCATGTTATCGAGATTCTTCTCTCAGAATGAACGACCAAGGTTAGTCAACTTTTGTCGAGATATACTGACTTAAAAATGTAGAAGATTCTATTCGCTCTCGGCAAGAAATGACGTGGAAAAGAAGGAAAGGAAATGAAAGGAATAGAACTAAAAAAAGGAATATAGAATCCAAATATATATTAAAGAAAACTCCAGAAACCGAGCAAGTGGTTGTGTGGTTTGTGTTGTGTCGTAGCTACCAGCTTGCATTCGGGATATAGTGGGTTCGATCCCCACTGTCGGTAGCCCTGAAGATGGTCTTCCGTAGTTTTCCATTTTCAACCAGGCAAATGCTAGGACTGTATCTTAATTAAGGATACGGTCGCTTCTTTCCCACTCCCAGCCGTCGCCTGTCGCATCGTCACCATAAGACCTATTTGTGTCGGTGCGACGTAAAGCAGACTGTATATCTTGTATAAGTAGGTTAACTGGTGAGGGTAGGGGGAGTTTCTGTGAATGAAGTGGGGGTGATTATTGTTTCAAGAGGAAGTACAACTAGGCAATAATCCTCTGTTAAAACACTAATCAAACAGAAAAAATGGAAGGAGATCGACTATTTGAAAAATTAAGGTATGGTTCAAAGAAAGATAAAGACCATGAAGGGCGTAGAAATGAAAGACTCTCTAGGTCTTGTGACCTAATACCGTCGGGATCGGAAAAGAACAAGAGTTGACCAAGGGAGGTCGGATAGTTCATGGTGATTTTTTTAAGAGGTAGTACAACGAGGTAATCATCCTCTCTGAACAAATTAGTGCAAAAGAGATTTAAAATTGAAACAAAATTATTTATTCAGCATAGGAATTTGGAAACGCAGTACAAAATAAAACAAAAAGTTATAGAATTAGGCCGAAAAAATTACTAACGAATCAAAAGGGAACGTGCGTTCCCTGAGTAACAATATACTTGTAATTTATATACCCTTGATAAGTCCACTGTCGCACATAAAGCGGATGACGAGATCAGTCGCGTCATCGACTAGTATGCGTTGAAGTGTTTCCTGCAGGCCTAGGCTCCGTCTTAGGCCAGAGAGTTCGGCGCACTCTGTGAGGATGTGAGCCACGGTGAAATCGGCACCACAAGAACACACTGGGCGGGGGGGTCTTCCCTCTTTAGGAGATAAGAGTGCGTAGATCGTAAATGACCTGTCCTCAGCCTACACAATACTATGGCCTCTCTGCGCGAAGGTCGGAAAGAGAAGCTCCACACGGTAGTTGTCTTCTTAATTGATCTCAGCTTGTTGGGAGTTCGGATAGCTAGCCACACCAATTCCAGGACGCCAAATAGCTGAGAACAAATATCCTTAGCAGGTACATTGAAAGGTCTTGGAGGTAAAAGTACAGCTTCCTTTGCAGCTTCATCTGCAAATTCGTTTCCCGCAATTCCAACTTTGCTTGGAAGCCACGCAAAAGTGATTATGGTGCCAGCATCACTTAACCTAGCTAGAAGGTCATGTATCTGCTCTACCAGTGTGTGTTGCAAGAAACAGGTATCAATAGACTGCAGAGAGCGAAACGAATCCGTACACATAAGAAAGTGTCTTCTGCAAACCGAGGCCGACGAGAAAGACAGGCCGCGACGCGCACGTCATCCACTGAATGTCAATTGACTCGGCCGGTCTTGCTGTAGAGAATGCATCCCAGGCTCACGCGAGAGACTATCGTAGCGTGGTAAATAAAATATATTTCAGTGTATTTCAACCTACTAAAATAACACTCCTGAACCACAGATTAAATGAAACATAGTGTCTCTTACTATCCTTGGTTGAACAAACACTAAAAATCTTAGTGAGTAAAGATATGCACACTCAATAATGTTAATGGTTAATATACAAGTAATCCTATATTCGCAATAACATTAATGTAAGAAATATCTTATTGAATCCAGGGTGAAAGGTAGACCTATTGTAAGCTATTTACAAGTCTTACATTTGTTCCACTTCATACCTGGCTTCAGTATCATATCTAATACTTAAATTTTGCTACCTTCCTGGAAGTTACCTTGGAACCACCCTATCCAATTAGAAATTAAATGAAATAGAGTGTATATTACTAGCCTTGGTTGAAAAAATCTAAAACTCTTACTGCAGTAAATAGATGCACACTCAGATAAGTCAAATGTTGCTAATGAAAGTGTTTAATGTACAATTAAACCTATATTTACAATAACATTCATGTGAGGAATATCTTATTGAATCCAAAGTGAAAGGTAGGCCTATTCTAAGCTATTTACAAGTCTTATATTTGTTCCACTCCATACCTGGCTTCAGCATCATGTCTAATACTTAAATTTTGTTACTTTCCTGGAAGTTGTCTTGCAACCATCCTATTCAATTATAAATTAAATGAAATAGAGTGTATCTTACTAGCCTTGATTGAAAAATCTAAAACTCTTATTGCAGTAAAGAGATACACACTCAGATAAGTCAATTGTTGCTAATGAAAGTGGTTAATGTACAATTAAGCCCATATTTACAATAACATTCATGTGAGGAATATCTTTGAATCAAGGGTTAAAGCTAGGCATATTGTAAGCTATTTACAAGTCTTATATCAGTTCCATTCCATACCTGGCTTCAGCATCATATCTAATACTTAAATTTTGCTACCTTCCTGGAAGTTGTCTTGGAACAACCCTTTTCAATTAGAAATTAAATGAAATAGAGTGTATCTTACTAGCCTTGGTTGACAAAATCTAAAAATCTTACTGCAGTAAAGAGATGCACACTCAGATAAGTCAAATGTTGCTAATGAAAGTGGTTAATGTACAATTAAGCCTATATTTACAACAACATTCATGTAAGGAATATCTTATTGAATCCAAGGTGAAAGGTAGGCCTATTGTATGCTATTAATAAGTCTTATATTTGTTCACTCCACACCTGGCTTCAGCATCATATCTAATACTTAAATTTTGCTACCTTCCTGGAAGTTATCTAGCCCTATTTTAAGCTATTTGAAGCTCTTGAATTTGTTCCACTCCATACCTGGCTTCAGCATCATATCTAATACTTAAAGTTTGCCACCTTCCTGGAAGTTGTCTTGGAACCACCCTATTCAATTATAAATTCTAGCCTTGGTTGACAAAATCTAAAAATCTTACTGCAGTAAAGAGATGCACACTCAGATAAGTAAAATGTTGCTAATGAAAGTGGTTAATGTACAATTAAGCCTATATTTACAGTAACATTCATGTAAGGAATATCTTATTGAATCCAGGATCAAAGGTAGGCCTATTGTAAGCTATTTACAATCTGGTTTCAGCATCATATTTAATACATAAATTATGCTCCCTTCCTGAAAGTTATCTTGGAACCACCCCATTCAGTTCGAAATGAAATGAAGTAGAGTGTATCTTACTAGCCTTGGACGACAGAAACTGAAAATCTTACTGCAAGTAAAGATATGCACACTCAGATAACTCTAATGTTGCTAATGAAACTGGTTAATGCACAATTTAGCCTACATTTTCAATAACATTCATGTAAGGAATATCTTATTGAATCCGGGGTGAAAGGTAGGCGTATTGTATGCTATTTACAAGTCTTACATTTGTTCCATTCCATACCTGGCTTCAGCACCATATCTAATACTTAAATTTTGCTACCTTCCTGGAAGTTACCTAGGCCTATTGTAAGCTATTTACAAGTCTTACATTTGTTCCACTCCATACCTGGCTTCAGCATCATATCTAATACTTAAATTTTCATTTTCATATATCTGGAATTAAATAGGATATTAATGTATTTCCTCTAAATCCTCAGCACTGGTGTTGTAATTTATCCTACTCGTGTACTGCAGCCCAACATTGCTGAATGATGTGAACAACGTTGAGGTTATATACACATTTTTGTAAATAAATACTTACTTACACTCCCGCACACAACACTATGAATGTAAGAAACTGTTGCACAACACCAACATATTCACATAAACACAAAATCTCCGTTATTTCCTTCCATAATCCACAATAAACTAGCAAATAACACCGCAAGAAAACATGTAATAACCGGCTTCACTTTACCATAGCTGGGACTGGACTTGTCACGTGACTTCAACGGGCCATGGCATGTATTTCTCGTCGGCCTCGGTGCAAACTGCAGAGCCTCCAAGATGGCGTAAATCTCTGCAGTATACACGCCACATACTCTAGGAAGCGAGATCTTCGTGCTCATATAATCAATGACGAAAGAGCAACAAATATTTTCCCCGATTTTAGAGCCATCCGTGAAGATATGTCTCGCAGCCGGATGTTGGTGAACGAAGTCCTGGAAATACCTCCAATAAACGGAGGAATCCGTGTTCACCTTGGGACCACGGAGCAGATCTAGACGTATATCCGGTCGCGAAAGCAACCACGGAGGTACCTCGCTAAATGTTTGTTGAAGACAACCACCGATATCGATATTCAAATCATGATACAAGCAATCAATTCGAAACCCAACCGGCCGTATGGCATTCGGCCGGTCTTGGCACCTCTGGTGGTATTGGGTAGCTTGGATGTAGCGGTATTTCACGAATTTTGGCAGCGTACGTGAGGAGAAACTGCTGCCTCCTTATCCGTAAAGGTGGAACTCCCGCTTCAGCGAGTAGGCTGGGAATGAGGCTAGTATGGAAAGCTCCCGTTGCCAGCCTAACTCTACTATGGTGAATACTGTCAAAAAGGCTCAGCGTAGGTTTTGAGGCTGAGCCATAAGCCGCACTTCCATAGTCAATTCGGGAGAGGACCGTCGCCGTGTAAAATCGTACTAGTACCGCACGTTCAGCCCCCCACGGAGTGCCCCTGAGAAACTTAAGTATGTTAAGTCTCTTCATGCAGGCAACCTTTAACTGACGGATGTGGGGCTGCCACGTAAGTCTCTTATCAAAATGGAGACCCAGGTATCTGCAGGTGTTAACCACTGGTAAGACACTGTTTCGCAAGCGGAGCTCTGGTTTCGGATGCACAGGCCGACGTCGACAGAATTGTACAACTAATGTTTTCGCTGCTGAAAATCGAAAACCATGTTGCAGGGCCCATCTGTCGATTCGGTTAATAGCAGGCTGTAGCTGTCTCTCAGCAAACGCCACCCTTTCGGAGCTGTAATGTAGAGCTAAATCATCTACATAAAGCGATGGAACGACTGCGGGCCCAGCAGGGGCAACTATGCCGTTGATAGCGATTGCAAACAGCGTGACACTCAGTACCGATCCCTGAGGTACTCCATTTTCCTGAACGTAATATTGGGAAAATGCATTCCCTACTCGGACTCGAAAGAGCCCGAGGGACATGAAGTTGCTAATAAACGTTGGCAAATTTCCCCGAAATCCCCACTGGTGTAGTGTGGAGGGAATCCCTTATCGCCAGGTAGTGTCGTAAGCTTTCTCCAGGTCAAAAAACACGGCGACCAGGTGTCCCTTCCGGAGAAAGGCCTCCTGAATGGCGCTCTCCAGTCTGACCGTATGATCAGTAGCAGACTGATGAGAGCGAGAACCACACTGGTAGTTAGACAAGAGACCCTCCTTTTCCATGGCCCACACAAGACGCCGCTTAACCATCCTTTCAAATAGCTTACAGAGGCCATTTTTAAGGCATATTGGCCTATAACTATCCAGAAATTTTGGATCTTTACCTGGCTTGGGAATTGGTATCACAATTCCCTCACGCCATTGAGAAGGAAACATTCCCTCACTCCATATTCTGTTGAATAGGGTGAGGATATCCTTGAGACATCTGTCACTCAAATACCACTCAAATGCTTAAGCATTTGATTACGGATTTTGTCCGGTCCAGGAGCCGTATCTCTGCATAGCGCGAGTGCACTCCGCAACTTCCACGCCTTGGAGGGCACGTTGTAGGGATGCGAAGCACTAGAGGCAAAAGAAAGGTGTGTGCCTCTGCTTCGTGCTTAATTGGTAGAGATGCAGAGTCGTATCTCCTAGGGCTGGACGTATCTGAGAAATGTGACGCGATGTGTTCGGAAATGACTGAAGGAATCGTAACTATATCTCCATTAATGGAGATTCTGGGTACTGAGAGCACATTCTTTACACCGTCGATACGGCGGAGTTTTGTCCACACTTGTGATGACGGAGTACGTGCCGTGATGGATGACACATACTTTTCCCACGTAACTTTCTTACTTTCTCTAATCAAAAACGGGCCTTTGCGAGCAGACGCTTCAATGTGATATGATTGGCCGTCGTGGAATTCTGATGATAATGCTTAAAAGCCCGTCGGCGATCACGAATGGCTGCTGCAATTTCGTCCGTCCACCATGGGACCTGCTTCCGGCGACGATTACCGGACGAGGAAGGAATTATTTCCTCTGCAGCAGCCAAAATCCCAGTAGTAATGGAAAAACGTGGTCGTCAACAGACTCCAGCATATCATCAGCCATCACTGCGCGTTTCGTAAATTCTGGCCAATTTGCCCACCGAAGTAATCAGCGCTTGATACTTCGGACAGTCTTTGATTCAAGAGAGACAGAATTATCGGGAAGTGGTCCCTATCACAGAGGTCATCGTGTACTTGCCACCGCAGCAGGTTAACTTGCGCATGGTTGCACAAAGAGCCATCCAGGTGTGAAATTGTGCGATGTGCGCTGCTGAAATGTGTCGGTTCCCCTGTATTAAGCAGGCAAAGATCAACCAGGTTGATCATTCGCTCGAGCATCCTCCCCCTAGCACAAGGAGTCGGAGAACCCCATAGTGTGCTACGGGCGTTCACGTCTCCCAGCATAAGGAAAGGAGAAGGCAACTGAGTGATCAAATTTTGTAGTGCACGCATTTCAAGGTGGAATGTACACGTTGCAAACCGTTGTCATTAGTGGCAACGGAATGCGACCTTCAACTGCATCTAGCTGAGTACGGAGCGGCACTTCTTCGCTGAATACGTCGGAGCGAAATAGAGTACAAACGCCCCCAGTTGCCACGCCATCCACAGCTACTCTGTCTTTGGAATAAGGACGATATCCTCTCATAGTCGTGTCGTGTCCAGGTCTCAAACGAGATTCCTGTAGACAGACTATGGAGGCCGCATAAACGGATATCAATTGACGTAACTCAGCTAGGCGACAGTAGTAACTAACGCAGTTCCACTACAACGGTGCCATTGTGTGGACAGGTAAAGCTTCGAATTCAGAGCAATTTCTTGCCCTTCGTTCGGTCCATTACCTGGCAGGTTCCGCCGTCTTTGTCACAATAGCAATCCACAACAATGAGTGGTTCAGTCTCCATTGTCTCCTCAGAAGTAGGAGGCGCGGTGACTGGACACTCCACGGACGGTGATCTCATTCATCGGGGGGCAGTGGGCCTTCTTCCTGGGAGAACTAGGTTCTCCAGAAAGTGATCGAACAAGAGGGCGTCGCGGCCTCTCGCTCTTGCCTACCGTTACTGTCTTTTTTGGAGGAGAGCTGGAAGATGGCTTGCCGGATTTCTTCGGGGATCCTGGGAACCCCGATTGAGTCGGAGAAGGCTTCTTATCCAATTTCTTAAGGGAGCTCTCTGGCTTCACTTTCTCCTCCTTTTTAGTCTGGGCATTTGAAGGAGGGCTGGACTTTCCAGCCCTACTTTGGGAAGTCTTTTCCCCCGCCCTGTTGGGGGAGGACTTCCCAGCCGAACGTTCCTGGGAAGTGCAGTTGACGCACACAGTTGGAGGTGTGTACTCAACCCCAGCATGCTCGCACTTCCCACACATTTTGTAGGTCGTCGAACCTGTACATCCCAATGAGGTGTGGCCAATCTTTTGACAGTTATAGCACCTCATTGGTGCCGGAATATAAGGACGAACAGTCAGACGATGCATTGCCACTTTTATCCGTTCAGATAAGGTCTCGACGTCGAAGGTAAGGATGAAAGCACCCGTATCGAGTAGCTTATCACCCACACGCCTCTTCAGCCTCTTCACGTCGGTTACACCCCGACGTGCTAGGTACCGGATCATCGTATCATCGGAAGACTTAACCAAATCCCTGTGGAATAACCAAATCCCTTGCAGGAGTTAAGGGTTTGGTGCTTCTCGATGTTCACCTTTTCTTTCCGAATAACTTGGCTTTAAGTAGCCGCCTGCACTGTTCAGCCGTAGATGTCTTGATAAGTACGGATCCATCGCGGAGCTTGCGCATCTCGTCGACTTCACCAGCAAAAATACTTCGATGGAATTGCTGATCATGAAAGGACATTCATCAAGAAAACTCTTACCATAGACCCTGGAAGCAACCAGGAATCAAGAACGACGTTCGTCACTTACATAATCCACTGGAACTGGAATATACCGCTTACGTTTCTTGCCTATTTTGACGCCGTTTTTTGAAGGGTGCCACCCTTTGAAAGAGTTGAAAGAGAAGGGAGAGGTTCCGTTTTTTGGTCCCACGAGTACTCCGGAAATATGAAGTCGACCTTCGGCAGAGCCAAGGAGATGTACCGAATGCAAGGCTATATACTCCAGAGGGCGCCCGGTATCTGGAGGGGGTCGCTAGGAACTACTCTCCCAGTAGCCATGCATCACCTCGCCGCGACCAGAAACTTGTGATTGGAGGAGGGAAAAACCTCCGCACTAACCTATTCTACCCGAGGCAGAGAGGGTGGCCAGACAGGAAGAGGAATGACATTAAAGATGGTGAGAATAGAAGGGTAGAAATAGTTATGAAGAATAAAGAGCACAGACACATCTCATGCAACTCGGGGGACACCTTGTTAGTCTGGCCCTACACCGAGGCCAATCCAGCATGAGTAACCCTGAGCTGGCACAGCCCTCGGGATCAACAACTACACAAGCCCCCACACCGACGTCAAGGTCATGGTGTCCCTAGAGGGGGGAGGTAGGATAGTGTAGATGAAAGTGAGGAGCCTGGCAGAAGCAAGAGGAAACAACGCCAGGACTCAGCTAACGGCCCCATCGTCACCAACACAAACTTCCAAGTTATGAGCTCCTGGAGTCCCTTTTAGTCGCCTCTTATGACAGACAGAATACAGTGGGAGTATTTTTCCTCTGCCACCCACAAGAGGTTTGTCGGAGAGAGTGACAAAACCAAGCCGGCATTCTGCACCGAAGTTACCTGCTGTACCGACTGAGGTTTATTTATTTACTTATTTACTGCACACTACAGTACTTAGTGTCCCAATTAAAGTGGCAACTACGTCATATAAACTACAATTAACATGGTGATACTTATATCTAAACTATATTCTACAATTTTATCTAATCTCCTATAACATTAATATCAAGGTATTTTTCTAAAACTTAAGAACCTTATATTAATATGGTTAAAAGCACAAGACAAAGTAAAATGACAAAATAAATGAAGCAATACACGTACAAGCATAATATTATAGAATTTCACCTAAGTTATGCCCGTCGGGGGCACTGTGACGGACGAGTCCTTTCTGTAGACCGAACCTAAGCCCGTGAGCAAGTGTCACGAATTCCCGGCGGAGATCTATGAAGCTGTCGGATAAGCGAAGGTCGGTTAAGCCGGACTCTACTCTTTTGTAGTAGTGAATTAATATAAGTAGGGCTCGGAAGTTGCGGAAAAACTTTTTCTTCTCGAGTGTCGGAAGACCAGGACAGTAGTATAAGTGGACAGTTCGGGCGCCGCCACCGCCGCAGGGCTCCCAGGGGCCTCCTCCTCCGCCGCCGCCACCACCGCACGGGGGCCTTCCCAGGGGCCCGCTCCTCCGCAGCCAGGGGCCTCTTCCAGTGCTGCCAAATTAACCTTACTAGCGCGAAATTTGAATTGGTAACAAAGCCACGTGCTTTTTGACAGCTATCATCGACAATAACACATCGCTAAACTCACTGCTGCCATCTTGACGGGCCTAAACTTCAGTGCTGCCAACTTAACGTAACTAGCGCGAGATTTGAATCGGTAAACAAATCCACGTGCTTTTTTGACAGCTACGTGCTTTTTGACAGACAACAACGCATCGCTAACGTCAGTGCTGCTATCTTGACGGACCTAAACCTCAGTGCTGCCAACTTAACCTCACTAGCGCGAGATTTGAATCGGTAAACAAATCCACGTGCTTTTTTGACAGCTGTCATCCGCCATCTTTAATCAACAGAGCACCGTGCTGCCCTCTTTAGCTACATATCTTTGAAATGTGGTGGCGGATAATTTGTAAAATGCTTTTTTGATAGCAGCCATCTTTAATCAACAGAGCACCGTGCTGCACTCTTTAGTTGAAATGTGGTGGCAGGCAATTCCACGTGACAGTAGCCATCTATAATCAAGAGAGCACCGTGCTGCCCTCTTTAGTTGAAATGTGGTGGCGGCAATTTGAAAAATTCTACTCGCTCTTGTTTGGAAACAAAGCCACGTGCTTTTTTGACAGCTACCATCCGCCATCTTTAATCAAGAGAGCACCGTGCTGCACTCTTTAGCTACTTACCTTCGAAAAGTGGTGGCGGCAATTTGAAAAATTCTAATTGACAACTGTCATCCGCCATATTTAATCAACCGAGCACCTTGCTGCCCTCTTTAGCTACATACCTTTAACATGTGGTGGCGGACAATTTGAAAAAATTTATTTTGGCAGTAGCCATCTTTAATCAACAGAGCACCGTGCTACTATCTTTATCGTAGTAGTGGGTAGTTTCTACGTAACAGCTGTTATCCGTCATCTTGCATCGCTAACCTTAGTGCTGCCCTCTTTGGCTACTTACCTTTGAGGCAGACTAATTGAAAAATTATATTTGACAAGCTGTTATCCGCTATCTTGCATCGCCTACCTCAGTGCTGCACTCTTTAGCTACTTACCTTTGAAATGTGGTGGCGGACAATTTGAAAAATTCTATTTGACAGCAGCCATCTTTAATCAATAGATCATCGTGTTGCTATCTTTAGCTACACACCTTGAAATGTGGTGGCGGGCAATTCCATGTGACAGCTGTCACCAGCCATCTTGTATCGCTAACCTTAGTGCTGCTCTCTTTACGACACTGCTGGTAATTTAAAATCCATGTGTTTTTTTAACAGCTGTCATCCTCCATCTTGCATCGCAACCTCAGTGCTGCTCTCTATAGTTGAAATGTGGTGGCGGGCAATTTAAAAAATTATATTTGACATGCTGCCATCTTTATTCAACAGAGTACCGTACTGCTATCTTTACGGCTACTACATCGCTAATTAGCACTTAGAGGCTACTACACAAGATGGCGGTGGCTGTTATAGCCTCTTACTCTGTTAAGGCATAGCTTTATCGAACAAGTTTAAACATGCATCGGGAAAGCTAGAGTAAGCACGTGCTGCAGTGATGACGTCATTGTGCATGTTTAGACTTGATCGTTTTCTTAAGAGTAAGTAGGTGTAATGAATGCAATAAGTATGCATCATAAAAGCAAGAGTGTGCATGTGCTGCAGCGATGACGTTATTGTAGGTGCGCATGTTTAAACCTGTTCGTTGACTAAAAGCTTTAGTCTTCGAGAAACAGTGATAGAGAGTGGAGCGCAAACATGACGAAAACATTAATAGTTGATGTGCAAGGCTTTAAAGTAAACGACAACAAATTTGTGTTTAAAGAGGTGGCTGTGTTAGATTGCAGTGTGTTGTGGGCACCAAAACTTGTTAGTTTAGTATTTAGCCCACCGTTCCCTTACTGTTTGCAAACAGATGAAGATAAAAGCAGACTCAGTGGATCGAAAACAATTTAGGTTTGAAGTGGGAAGAAAAAGGAATACCTTATCGTTTCCTACCTTTAATGATGAATGCACATTTGTCAAGAGCAGATCTTGTTCTTTTAAAGGGTTGTGAAAAGAAAGAATGGTTGCGTGATTATCTACCATCATCGTGTGAAATTATCGAGATGCATGAATCGGGGTGTCCATCATTTAAAACTCTTCCGAAAGAGCATAGTAGAGAAACAAGTAAACAGTCTTTACAACATGTATGCATGCTCTTTGATTGGTTGTGTTGCAGTGCATGCCGGGAAGTGAACAACATATGTAAACTGCAGTGTCGAAATAACCTTAGTGTAAAAGAAACCTTTGTAGAGTAAAGACATCATGTCATTTCTAACAGATACTAAGTGTAACGCAGTTGAAAAGGCAATCGTAAAGTTTTATGCATGCCAAAAGAATCTAAAAACCTTTACTGAAGAAGAGTTAAACGCATTACCAAAGGCATTTTTGGTTAATTTAGCTGCGAATGCTGTAAAGAAGATTTGGGATAAGGTGCCTCGTGAGTGGACTCAAGATCCTGTTTTGTCAGAGCTTCAAACGTGTAGTTTACATCATGAACACGTGAGTTTAGGTAGAAGACCTTCTGTGAGACAGTGCCGTACATGTCAACTAATTAAACTGTATCACGGATCTAAAACTAACGAGTTGTCTTCGCTTATAAACACTTATCATGGCTGCGAAGAGAGTAAACAAGGAAAAGGTGAAGAAACGTGCTGGGAAAAAGATGAGGAAGCATGTTGGGCATGGGCTCATCAATAAAATGATTGATCTTCTTTTCTTCGCGCTTCATCTTCCCTGCGGCCCTAGAACACGTTCACCTGACACGTAGTTATATGCTGCCTGCATAGAGTATGTCGTGTAGCTGTTAAAATCTGCTTCGTAATGTTATGCTGTGTGTGTTATTATCTACTGCTTCAGCTGCTCAGAAGATAGCAGCACTTATTGTTGTTGGTGTAATAAAACGAAAACTGAGTGACAAAGACAGTAAAATAAACCATGGATAAAAATGTATATATTCAAAAATAAATATGAATTGTCAAAACATATTACAGGTGTTGTTTAATCCTACAGCATGTCGTAGTTACTTAGAAGAAAGGAGAGGTAGAGGATTAAAAACACACAAAAGATTTAAAGTACATCCTCTTTATTAATCCATGAATTAAAGCTGTTATTAAAACCAGCCATTTAACATACAGTTTATTCCCACGACGTCGAATAAGACGTTCAACTAAATAGTGATCAGGATATTTTGTTTTCTGCAGTTCTTTGATGTAGAATCCTCCTTCAATAGGCTGTCCTCTGAGATCGCGAAGTAAATACGTAACTGGATTAGTAAGCTTAACACTTCTGATTTGAAAAATTTCAATGCTCCAGTTAGGTGTGTATCATTTTGCAAAAATAGACTTGTGTTTGCTGATGCGAACAAAATCACCTTCTTTAAAGCGATAGCGACGTGGATCAGCTGTTTTAATTACAAGATGAACAGCATATATACGAGGTCTATTCCTTGTAACACGACGTGGATTTGTTCCGATAGTGCGATGAGGTGTATCGTTGTAGGTAGATAAAAGTCTAGGTAGCAGATCAATCCAACGATATGAACATTGTGCTGTAAATTCTCGCCACATCATTGTTTTGAGTGTACGATTAAAACGTTCTACAACACTTGCCTTGAGATTGCTGAACGTAGAGTAATGTTGAATGCCAAGTAACTTGAGGTAAGAAGAAAAATCCTTGTTGTAAAACTCTTTATCTTGATCAGTTTGAAGAAGCCTTGGGCAGCGTTTCGATTCTTCAACAACATGTTTAAATGCTTCTTTAACTTGAGCTGCTGTTTTAAAACGCACGGGTGGTGCAAAAGCAAACTTCGAGTACACATCGATAACACCCCTTATTACTAGAGGCATATGGAATCATTTCTACTAAGTCTGCTTGCCAGAGATCATCTTTTCCTCGTGTAATAACGCGTCTGCGAGAGTAGGTGCGACGTGCTGGTTTATGTAACTCATGTGCGATGTTTACCTTTACAGCTGAGATCTTCTCTTGACGAGCCATTACAAAATACCGGCATAACGTAATCCTGCTTTTCCCTACATGTTCCAACTCGCACAACCTGTTACGATCTCTCCACTACATACTCTGTATTGTTCCTACCTTCGGATGCCGCATTTTTATAACCGCTCTGCTGCGACGTTTCACTCTCTACCACTGCTGTGCTCGCTCGCTGTCATCTACTCTACTGAACATGTGACTATGACGTCATCTCCCCCAAGACGCAGCGATCTTCGCCTCCTATGCCGCATGTGCCTGTGCAACACTTATGGACACGTGATTGTGACGTTGTGTTTCTAGAACATGCTGGCTTTCTTTCTCCATATACATCTAGACTTTTTCATTGTCCTTTATATTCTCGGGCCCCACCTCTCACAAATGAGTCTGAATCGGAGTGGTGGAGTACCGAACTTCTGTGCTATACCTGCCGACTGCTTCTTCTTTTATTTTTAATACGGACTTTCCTTTGGACAATGAGTACTGTTATCTAAGTACTGTTTGCAACGTGTATTACTAATTCCGCACTTGTACCCCGCGAAGTAAATATTTCCTGCAGTTTCGATCCTTACCTCCTTTCCCTTTCCTTATTTTTTTTGTATTTTTCTTCATCCTTACCCTGCGTTCTTTCACTGGAGTTCTTTCATGATTAACTATATTTTATTCTTATTGTATCTGGTTTTCACCGTTAGTAATTTTCTTGATGTTCATTAAATTTTGGATATTGTAAATGTGGCATATTTCGCTCGCTATCCGAGCTTTCATTTTCGGTATTGTTAGGCAAAATTCTTATCTGGTGTTTCCCATCTTATGACAGATGTTTGTTTATTCTACAGCAACGATAATAATAATAATAATAATAATAATAATAATAATAATAATAATAATAATAATAATAATAATAATAATAATGTTACAAAATTTGGTTTTCAGATCCGAAAGGATTAAAATGATACACATATATGGTACGAACACACGCACACAAGGAATGCATATTTCAATTATAGTAACCAAAGACGCTGACCGTCACGATATTAAGAAATAATCTCGTTCCTGATACCAAATAATTTACTGCTATTTACAACTCAACCGTCCATCGTAAGCCTACTTACAGCTCATTCCATGTTAAGTAAACAGCATTGCTCTTACAGACTTACAAGGAGTGAACACACCCCCTCTGAGACACCCATAATTCCTCATGATTAAGAGATATTATACTGTACTTTGTAATGTATTATGAAAGACAGATAAAAAGGATGAGGCATTTTTGCCCGTGAGTTATTAAAATAACTACACAACATTCTCTTTTTCATAAATATAGTTGTAGGGAGGAAGCACAATGGCTGAAACAGCCATCGCTTCGTTGCCTTCCTTCATTTTCCTTCTTCTGTGTTGCTCTGGTACAAGCCTCGTGTAGTCCCTCACTCTGTGAACCGCCGGCAGCTCACTTCTGTAGTGAAGTCATCTACAGTATTTATTTGTTGCGTGTGTGTTTTTAGGCTTTAAATCAGTGCTTACTTCTCTTGTGTTGAGTGAGAGTTGGTTGTGTATAGTACATGGCATTTGTGTGAGTTCTATTATTTTCGTATTGTACAGAAGTTGTTACTGAAGATTCTGGTGTTGTGGTGTGCAGCGATAGTCATGGCATAACTTCTACTGATAAAAACATAAATGCTGTGTGTTTCATTTGTTCTTAGTTTTGTTATTTAGCTGTTCTTTCTTAAGCGTATTTTAATTTTGCCACTTTTTACGATCACATTTAATTTTTACTATTGTTCTTGTGAGTGATACGACAGCACAGTAATACTCCGCGTTGCCTGGGGATATTTATTAAATGAAATTCAATGCATCCTTCACCTCTCGAGCCCATAACAATATTGTTTTTCTAGTTTCTTTCCTAATTTGCCTCGCACTTAAATGCTGAGGTTTTATATGTGCCGTAGTGCACCTTTGATTCCGTACAAACCAAAAATCGTCCATCTAAACCCCCCATCCCCTTTAGTTCATAGAAGTAATTTGCAGCTTAGTTTCTTCCACTTTTTATCCTGAACTTAAATACTGAATTTCACACATTTATATGCCGCCGTTTTCCCGTGGTGATGTTGAGCAGAACTGTTCAATATCACAACACCGTTGTCATAAGAGCAATACTGTTTTCTTAACATGGAATGAACTACAGCTACACTGACTGCCGAGAGTTATAAACAGGCTCGAAACTTGAGTATTTAGAGTTTAGATAAGGAGGATGTCTTTGTTATCGCATCTTCGCTGACTACTGGGGTCTCAAAACTGCCTAATTATTTCAAAAGCCTTGTTGATTGTTGTGAGTGGCAGATTATTGGAACAGTTTGGGAAACCCACATTCTTTCAGAAATAACTACCGTACTCTACCGACGAAAGAAACTCTGCACTACGCCGGCCTAAGTTTGGAATAACCCTCTGTAATACAAATAGTACTGTGTTGTGTGCTGTAGCTTTATCAATACGTAAAATCACTCTTCAGCTACTGAATTAAGAAGCAGTCATAAGCCCCTCAAAAGCCACGGCCCCCCGCCCCGCGGGGTCTGCGGGGTCCTTATTGCCGCCACTGGTAGGGACGACAATGTCGCAGTAACTTGTGGCGAATCCAGTCGAAAAACTCTGCTGTTATTCTAACGATGTTCTAAGGACTGTTTCCGCGGCTTCGTCCTTTGTGTCTACAGTAGTGGTGATTATTGTTTTAACAGGAGGTACAACTAGCTAGACATCCTCTATTAACACTAATCAGAGGAAAAATGGTAACAGGTCTATGACTTCGAAAAATGTAGGTATCGGTCAAGGAAAGACAAGGGCGACGAAGGGCGTGAAAATGAAAGACCCTCTAGGCATCGAACCTAATACCAGGACATGTGGAACAGCTTCCGGTGACAATACTCCTACACATAATTGGCAATGCCAGATGGCATAAAAAGTTCAGACCTTAGTTGAGTGAATTACGTTCCAATATGTTTCAATAAAGCAGAGCTCAATCCTGTGCTGCAGCCTCACCACACCTGCCTTATTGAGATTTGTGATCCAATCGAAAGGCTGGGGAAATAATCCGATTACTCCGGCCAGCAGCGATTAAGGTACTCACGTGTGAAGCGAAATCTGCCACCATCCCTCGGCCGCTCCGCTGCTGGCTTAAGTCCATAACGCCAACAAGCCGTAGGGTTGGCTGCACTTCATAATCCAACAAAGGAAGTGCTCTTGTACCTGCCATAAAGCTCTCTACCCTGCAGGGAAATGTCCATATTCACGTATTGATGGACCTTCTTGTTTCAATAACCTAAACACCTGTAGCTATATTGAAATGATTTGTGGGAAGTATTATTTAGACTCAGGTTTGAAATAATTTTTCTAAAGAACTGTCTCGGTTTCATATTCCCAAGTACGAGTTCGCTAACTAGCTTTTTATTTGCCGTTCTTCACTTTCTTTAAATAAAGAAAACAGCATGTACTTTGCAAGTGAATATTTTTTAGTTTCTGCACTTGTCATCAGATCCCAAATATTCTCGACAAATCTTGGCTCCAACTCGGCAAGAAGATAGTTGAATTTTGTTGTTTCGGTAGTTATTCTCAGTTAATTCGGCGATAGGGAAGTGTGCTTCCGCTTCGCAACACTATATCTCGGGCTTCTCGACCCAAAAAGGAGGTAATTTAACGCTTACCTTGTCCACTTCAAGTTTAGCTTCGGGTTTTGGCATGTCACTTAATGATACTCGTCCTTCGTCCCCATTACTCATTTTCATACAATCGTCTCCGGGTCACTAATTGTTAATCTATTATGTTCACAATCACTATCACCGGTTTTCACTGGGTTTCTTATATTTTATATTTCATCTGTCTACCAAGCAAGATATATCTACAACTCTCTATTAATATCAAGCCAACACTTCAAAGCGTATATGCGTATATATATATAGCAAAGAAAACTTATGTACAACAAACATGATTTCAAACCTAAGTCTAACTAAGAATTTACAGAGTGTTTATAATACTGTACTTCCCACAGATATATGTACTTATTTATTTACCTTATTCTGCATTTATCAGGACTCAGATTTCAAGGGGGGGGGGGGTGATGATGGTAGTGATTATTGTTTTAAGAGGAAGAACAACTTGGCAAGCATCCTCTACTAACACTAATCAGAGTGAAAAACATGGAAGGGGTAGACAGGGGCCACGTAGGACATGAAAATTAAAGACTCCCAATAACAATAACATCGAGGTTGGAAACGAACAATAGTAGACAAAGGGAGGTCGGATGGAATACGTGAAAGTGAGGAGTCTGTAGGAACTAAGTGGAAGCAATTTCAGGACTCAGCTAAGGACCTCGTAGTCTCCGAACCATTCTCTCAAATCAAGATGACCTGGGAGTCCCATTACCTCTTGTGACAGGTAGGGGATACCGTGGATTTTATTCTACCACTCCCGCCCCCAGGAGGAGTAATAATTAGGCTATACCAGTAAACAGAAAAATACCTTCAAGAATTAGGGTTGCCAAATTTACGGGTCCGAGATGCAACCAGAAAAATCACGAACACAAGCAAATTAGGGAGAAGACTAGAGAAAGACTTCGAAGCTCACTGTTGGCAGCCCTGAAGATGGTTTTCCGAGCTTTCTCAATTTCGCACCATTCAAATACTGGGGCTGTACCTTAATTAAGGCCACGTCACCTCCTTCCCACTCCTAGCCCTTTCTTACCCATTCATCGCCGTAAGACTTGTATGTAAAAAAAAAAAAAAAACAAACAGACAAATGCCATATGACACGCATGATCAGAGCAACAGAAACACACTCACACAATGCGTATGTAAGAATACTGGGTTAAAAGGAAATCTACTGCGATTCCGCCTGGCCCTAAGCAAAAATTCTGGAATATAATAATAATAATAATAAAAAAACGTCTCGCACTCTCCCCTGTTCTTCAATTGCGTCCTTGAAAATGTTACCCGCGAGTGGCGCGAAGAAATTATAACAACGATGGGCTCCAAAATGATGTGTGATTGGTTTACAAGAACATGAACCTTTCAACTGATTGCTAGCTTTTGCAGATGATTTAGCAATTTTCTCTGATTCTTTAGGCATGGCTATAAAGTAAACTAATCGCCTCAAGACACAGGCGGAAAAAGTGGGCCTCTAGATCTCTTTGGAGAAAACGCAATGTATAACTAACATCAAGCCAGCACCAAGAGAGCTGAAAGTAAACCAGGGGGCAATCTTCTTTCTTTTGTTTGCTAGTTGCTTTACCTCGCACGGACACAAAATAGTTCTTATGGGACAGGAAAGGGCAAAGAGTGGGAAAGAAGAGGCCGTGGCCTTAATTAAGTTACAGCCCAAGCATTCAACTGGTGTGAAAATGGGAAACTACGGAAAACCATCTTCAGGGCTGCCGACAGTGTGGTTCGAACCCACTATCTCCCGGATGCAAGCCCACAGCTGCGCGCCCCTAACCACACGGCCAACTCGCCCGGTGAGGGGGCATTCAAACGGGCACATAAGTTTAAATATATTGGCGAGTGGATAGAACAAAACTTCTCTGAAAAAGAAGCTTTCGCGTCGCGCATGAATAAAATGGAAATGGTTTATCAACTGACCAAAGACGTTTACAACAAAAAGTATATCCTAGAACGCAAAACTGAGACATTATTTCACTGTCAAAGAGCAGAGGTTTTATTTGCAGTGGAATGCCTTGCTATGAACAAGAAAGGCCTTATAGAAAAATTGGAACTTAAAAAGAAAGCAAGAAAGAAAGAAAGAAAGAACGAAAGAAAGAAAAAAGAAAAGTCTTGGTCCAATTGAAGGAAAAGATGAATATAACGTTGGAATAACCATGAGCCTTATACTCATCTCTGATGTCATGCGGAGAAGGAGAATTGCATTTCAAGGCCACTTGCTAAGAATGAAACCCACACGATTTTCGAACCAGATCATTACATATTTTGAAGATAAGAAGACCCAGCCAACTTGGTTCAAGGAGGTAGAAAGGGACCTACAGGAGATGGGGCTCACAAGAACACAACCCTCTGAGGAGGAAACTAAAAGACCACCAGGGTTTTGAAGAAAGGGAAAGGCGTGGACGGAGGAAAGAAAAGAGCAAACACAGGCAAGGAGCACTGGGCAAAGATCAAAGCCCAGAGAAGATAATGTGGTCCTTAGTAGGCCGATACGAACAAGGAACAATAATACGACGTGTTCAAACGACCATCAGTCATGTCAGTCCCTTTCGTATTTCCTGGAAGAGATTAGTGAGTCAGACAGGTGAGGTCCCAGCCGACCTGGAGGGCATGGTTGGCCTTTCCTTGCAGTGTGCTTTCGTCTGGTTTCCTCGTGGTCCTTCTGGAACGGGAAACGAAAAAATTCCCTCTCTATCACGAATATGCCAGCACTTCATCACCCGAGGTATAAATACAAGGCCACCGCGAATGAGGAATAGTTGTTGCTGTTGTTGGACTGGGGCGGCTGTAGGACTGGCTGCCACCATTCTCCCACTGGTGTCTGTGTACTGCCTTGGAGTACTGTGTTTACTACCTTAGACTGTAGACTGCCCTAGAGTCAGTGAGCAGAATTAGAGCAGTGTTAATGGTCATTGTTGTGAGGAATATTGTAATACTGGTTTGGTTTATCTGAGGAGAGGGGTCTAGTGTGTACAGTTTACGAAGGTCATGCACTCGGAGCCGTGACAGTTTCCTATAATAGGGCGTTATCTGTGATTATCATGACGTAGACCTTATATACCGTGTGATTCAGCCGCCCCTTTAATGTAGTTTTATGCAACCCAACTAACGTGTGACATGGTTACAAGGTGGCTATTCGCTTGCAGGCGTACTGTGTGTACTAATGTCCAGTGAGCACATTTTGCACACGACTCTGAACCTTACCGTCATGTTATATCTTCCGCTCGCAAAACATAACACCTTGAAATAATGTAGCATTGTCCTTTGACCATGTAACGCTGTTAATGTGTCGTGCCTCGTGACCGGGTCTAACGAAAAGGGGAATCGATGCATTAAACTAGGTAACAGTGCAGTAATGAATGTCTTCAACACCGAACCGGATGTCGTATGTACTCTATTCTCGTCGTACTACCAGCTTGTAGCCTTGTAGTGAATGGAATGTGTCATCGGCGGTTCGAATCCTGAATTGTTCAAGTACTTTTGCATCGGCATGATGTTTGAATACTTAAACACAGGCCACATTCAAACAGTAGAACGACGCTTGTGCCCTGCGGCCTCACCTGCTATTCTGAACAGGGGCCTTGTAAGGGGATGGGATGATAGGGAGGGATAGACAAGGAAGCGGCCGTGGCCTTAAGTTTAGGTACCATCCCGGCATTTGCCTGGAGGAGAAATGGGAAACTACGGACAACCACTTCCAGGATGGCTGAGTTGGGAATCGAACCCACCTCTACTCAGTTGACCTCCCGAGACTGAGTGGACCCCGTTCCAGCCCTCGTACCACTTTTCAAATTTCGTGGCAGAGTCGGGAATCGAACCCGGGCCTCCGGGGATGGCAGCTAATCACACTAACCACTACACCACAGAGCCGGATCCCAGTATTATTATTATTATTATTATTATTATTATTATTATTATTATTATTATTATTATTATTGTTCGTTCCCGGCCATCTATGGATAACGTTAAACAACTATGTTAGCTTTCCTCATCCTCCACCATTCCTTCATCCTTTCACTTGCTAATTTCCCCTCTCCTCATGTTATTCCTATCCGTAGACTTCTGGAAACCCTTCCACATGTTGAGTATTTTAGTCTGTTCTGTATGTCGGCGTCTCGAATGTTGCCTTCTTTCATATTTTTACCCACCTCTAGTATCCAGCTACATTTTGCCTTTCGGTTGCTGTTGAAGTGATTGAATAGTCTTGGTTAACCTGTTGTCATTAATTCATACTTCTTCATCCACATCTGTTGGGTCGCGGGTGCGAACTGTGTTGCACACGTAGATTTGGCCATGTGTTACGGCCGAATGTCCTTTCTGATGCCAACCCTATATGGAGGGATGTAATCATTGCGTGTTTCTGTGGTGATTCGTAGAGTAGTGTGCTGTTTGAATAAGATGAGGAAAGTTTTGGGACAATTCGTACTCAGTGCCCGTAAAACATCAGTCTCATTTTCTTCAGTGCATCATTTATTCTCTCACTCTTTCTATAGACTACTATTTTTGAAATTCTATACCCCACGGTGTAGAGGTAGCTTGCCTGCCTCTTACCCTGAGGTCCTCGGTTCGATTCCCGGCCAGGCCAGGGATTTTTACCTGCATCTGAGGGCTGGTTCGAGGTCCACTCAGCCTACGTGAATACAACTGAGGAGCTATCTGACGGTGAGATGGTGGCCCAGGTCTAAAAAATCTAAGAATAACGACCGAGAGGATTCGTCGTGCTAACCACACGACACCTCGTAATCTGCAGGCCTTTGGGCTGAGCAGCGGTCGCTTGGCAGGCCATGGTTAAAGAAAAAGTTCTTCATTATTAATCTTAAAATGTACACCTTCCTTACTGCACCTAAGATTTTTCTCAATATTTTTCTTTCCGATAGCTTCAAGTCGTTTTTCCTCTGGGTTGACCACCATGTTGTAGTGCATGATTCTTGCATCGGTGGTGAGAGATGGCCTGTTGTATGGTAATCTTTAGTGAGTTGGTATGTCAATTTCTAATTTTCGCATAGTGTGTGTTGATGTTGCTACTTGCGCTTTTGCAGTTTGTTATTAATTTCGTCTTTTCGAAGGAGACGCGCAGTCCTGTTTTCTCGTTTATCTTATACTACTGCTACTACTACTAATAATAAAATTATATGAAAATGAAAATCCACATTTTGTTTACTGTTTCAACTGGGTCAGCAATGGAATGAATCAATCCCCCATCTAGCGGCGAGAATAGGAACTGTGCAGGCAGCCGCGCTCTCTGGGGCAATGATTAATTTCTGACAGATAAAATTACATTGGAGAGTGTTGCTGGAATGAAAGATGACAGGGAAAATCGGAGTACCCGGAGAAAAACCTCTTCTGCATCCGCTACGTCCAGCACAAATTTCACATGGAGTGACTGGGATTTGAACCACGAAACTCAGCGGTGAGAGGCCGCCGCGCTGCCGTCCGAGCCACGGAGGCATAATAATAATAATAATAATAATAATAATAATAATAATAATAATAATAATAATAATAATTTGCCTTTGCTGGCAGGACCTAGTGTTTACAGTGCACTATGTTTTCTGGTATGGGTTACAGCAATTTTGTTGCTTTCATTGATCCGTCTCTATCTAATATGAAAGTGACTGAGGTATGAGCGATGCTAGTGATGCTATTCACCGAGCTCGATAGCTGCAGTCGCTTAAGTGCGGCCAGTATCCAGTAATCGGGAGATAGTGGGTTCGAGCCCCACTGTCGGCAGCCCTGAAGATGGTTTTCCGTGGTTTCCCATTTTCACACCAGGCAAATGCCGGGGCTGTACCTTAATTAAGGCCACGGCCGCTTCCTTCCACTTCCTAGACCTTTCCTATCCCAACGTCGCCATAAGACATATCTGTGTAGGTGCGACGTTAAGCAAAATAGTAAAAAAAAAAAAAAAAAAAAAAAAGTGATGCTATTCCTTCTGCAGCTAGTCCCTGCTATGAATGGTGTGAAAATGTTGCTCATAGGGTCGGTTGGTGCATGCATTTCAGTGGGCTTGGCAGACTGATATGTAATAGCAACTACTGGCTCGGTGAAGAAAGCAACGGGAAACTACCTCACTCCTCATTTCCCTAGTACGCCTCTTCAGTGATGCCTAGGCCATCTATAACAGCTGATGGCGAAGCTTTTGAGGATCCAACCAGCCATAGGGCTGAAGACTGAACATACACATACAACAACAACAACAACAACAACAATAATAATAATAATAATAATAATAATAATAATAATAATAATAATAATAATAAATGGTACCGGGAGGGACACCTCAACCCCATGCATTTAAATGAAGCTCCTGGAAGAACGCTATCTGACACATAAAATTACAACGGCTGTTTCAAAAAGTTGGGACTTTTCTCTATAGATTCTATTAAAAAACTGATGTCATGCACTCTGGTGCAAAGTGGAACAACTAGAAATTTAAAGAAATTTTGTGTTAATAAGTTTTCTGAACTGAACTGACTTTCTTTGCTTTTGATACTTCAAAGTCTGCAACATTTACTTATCCCACCAACTTTGGATTCTGGCCAATCAAAAATTTTGTGTATTTACAGTATTTTTCTGCCAATCATAGGCTTCTTGTAACTTTTTGACTGTTCAATAAAAATGAGAGGGTGTGTCTGGTTTTAGTCCAGAGCCTTCTCGAACCTTCCTCTCGGGCATAAAAGCTGACGCCTTTTCGAGTTAACTTGTCTTATTGATCGTCGTGTTACTGAGTGTGTGTGTTAAGAGAGGAGGCGGGAGCCTCATCCTTTGGCAGGCAGAACATCAACTAAGGTAATGGCCACCATTTTTCTATCTCAGTAGAAAGTTTCCAATTTTCAACTATGTAACTGTCAATTTCCTAAAATGTAAACTTTCCTCCTTCTAAGTTCAAGCCAAAAGTATTTAAACTGAAAACCGGGAATAGAGAGTGCGTTACCCTCTCGAGTTCCCCTTCAATTAGTCTTGAGGTGACTATATGATTTTGTAACTGTTTTCGCTTTTGTAAATTGTAACTTAACTTGTCCAGCTAGTCACCTCAGTAGTGTGGGATTAGCCTCTGCATTGTCGGGTAGTGAGCCCTACTAGCGTTTTAATCTTGGGTTTCAGGGAGCGCAAGTTTTCGCCTCCATACCTTTTGATTTTTGGGCCAGTAATTGAACCTGTTATTTTCCACGAAGGCCCGGTACAATGGGTACTCGATACCCCTGTGTAAACTTAAAAAGCAATTGATATGGTCTTGTAAATTGTAGATTGTGCCTCGAGAGGCCTGAAACTGTAATTTTATTGAGCAAAGACGCTCTAATCCCTATTATAAAAGTTAATGGTTGCCTTGAGTAGGCTGTAAGGGTTTGGGAGCGTAGTCTCCTTGGTAGAATTGCAGAGCATTGAGGCTATTTTCTTCAAATGTAAAACATATTTGTGTGATTACTGAATGGCGCCTTTGGAAGGCCATAACTTGTAACCTTTGGAGCAAAATGCTCTTGAAAATTCTGATTTACATTTCAAAAAAAAAAAAAAAAAAAAAAAGGGGGGGGGGGAGATTCGTCTCCTTGCCTATCTAACTAAATGCAACAGTTAAATAGGGAGCTGGAAGCTCGAATTTTGTAACTAACCTTACTGGGTTTTTCGGTTTTTCTTTCTTTGTACCAAACTAGCTCTGTACCTGAAATATTTTTCGTTCACGAAGTGAATAGTTTTGTTAAAATTTAAAATCTGAAAAGAAATATAACCTAAATTTTTAAAGTTTTTAAACGAATCTTTGACTGTCGTAGATAAACCCATTCAAACCAGCACCTTCTTTCACCTCTATGTTCCACGGAAATTCCGTAATAATAATAATAATAATAATAATAATAATAATAATAATAATAATCTAATCCGTGAAACACTTACAGACACAGTCTCTAAAGTGAAATTTCTGGGAGAGATATCACAGCCTTTCAAAATAAAAACTGGAGTACGACAAGGCGACGGACTATCCCCAATTCTTTTTTAATTGTGTCCTAGAGAAAATAGTGAGAATTTGGAACGAAAAACTTATTGAACTCAACATTTCACCGATAAGGTTAGGAAGAGGAAACAAAAGGATCGAAATAAATTGTCTTGCATTTGCAGATGACTTTGCAATACTTTCTGAAAATGTGACATCTGCTATAACCCAAGTAAATGTCTTGGAAAGAATCGCCAGCAGAACTGGCTTAAGAATTTCTGCAGAAAAAACAAAAGTTTTAACAAATATTTGGGATGCACCAAAATTTCTGAAAACAGATATTGGCCAAATAGAGGGGGTAAAAATATTCAAATATCTAGGGGGAATAATCCAAGAAAATGGTTTAGAAAAATCTGCAGTAGAGGAGAGGGTACATAAAATGGAGAGAGCTTATGGTGTCACCAAAGATATCTACAATAAAAGATGCCTATCCAAAAATGCAAAAATAAGGCATTAAAACACAGTAGTGAAGCCAGAATGCCTATATGCAAGCGAATGTCTGGCATTAAACTATAATTTAGATAAACTAGAAATACTAGAAAGGCGAATCATGAGGAAAATATTAGGCCCACAAAACACAGCAGAAGGTTGGAAATTACGAAGTAATGCTGAAATATATCAAAAAATAGAAAATATATCAGATGTAATGAGGAAATGGAGACTTATGTTTTTTGGACATTTATATCGAATGCAAGATAGTAGATTAACCAGTAAGATTTTCAGATATTTGTGGGGTAAGAAATCAACGACAAGCTGGGTCAATGAAGTAAGAAAGGATTTAGAAAAAAACAATATAACAACAGAAGAAAGAAATAAAAGAGAAGGCTTTCGGGAAAAAGTATTGAAAATAGAAGGATTCCAAGGTAGGAAAGTAAAAAAGACTGGTTCAAAGTGGTCTGAAGACAGAAAGAAGAAACATAGTGAACAGATGAAAGCGTACTGGAAGAAAAGGAAAGAACAAAGAAGAAGGAATTGAAATTGGCACGTGGTCCTCTGGTGGCCCATTCGAAATAATAATAATAATAATAATAATAATAATAATAATAATAATAATAATAATAATAATAATAATAATAGTCTGCTACGTTGAGCCAATGAAGCGTGGGTTATACTCTGAGCCTCCTAAAGCTGCAATGTATCTCATTCGAGAACATGGTAACGAACAGCTGTAAAATAAATTCCGATCCGCTGCTGCTTGATAATGTTATAATGGCATTCATCTCAGCTGGGTAATGCTCCAGCTTCATGAGCGCCTGTGGTATCTGCTGCATCCATGCTCCAGTTATGGAACTTTAGGGGGTAGTTTACTCGTTATCAGGACCTCGCAGAGTTGTAAGGAACACATTTTATGAAATTATTATAATTGTTACTTGCAAATATTGTTGTAGCGGGAGCAATACGGCTCGTGCAGAACACAGAGAGAATGAGAACACATTTGCTTGTGTTGCGCCGTCTTATTCAAAACACACCGTGGCACATAGTGTGCAACAATTTTTCTTTTTTTGAAAGGTCACACCGACACAGATAAGTCTTATGGTTACGATGGTATAGAGAAGGGCTGAG
This sequence comes from Anabrus simplex, assembly GCF_040414725.1. Lineage (NCBI taxonomy): Eukaryota > Metazoa > Arthropoda > Insecta > Orthoptera > Tettigoniidae > Anabrus > Anabrus simplex. Next base: position 149,157,608 of record NC_090273.1, read on the forward strand.
AGTGGGAAAGAAATGACCGTGGCCGTAAATAAGGTTCAACCCCAGCATTTGCCGCGTGTGAAAATGGGAAACCATGCAAAATCACGTTGAATGCTGCCGACAGTGGGGTTCGAACTCACTATGTCCCGAATACACCTATGTTACCCAAACCACGCGGCCATTCCCTCGCTATCGTTAGAAGTGTCTGAGGACAAGCTACTGTAGCAGTAAGGCTAGAAAGTTACGAGTAAAAGTTAATCACTCTGTTGTGTTTGGCTGTGAGGGACGCATCTTTCCCCGGTGTGCAAGCAATCACTAGCACTCGATCTTTGTTGAAGCTGTTTATCTCGCCCTTGCTCTCTTGTCCGGATATTGGATTCGTAGAGGATCTCTTCTTACTGCAGTGGCTAGGACTCGAGATCTCCTCAACAGGAGGAGAACGGCTTGAAAATGATCAACTATCACGTGAAATGCGACTGTTGACTATATATAAAATTACAGTTTTATCTGCACACATCAGTTTTTCCTCACGCTTTCTTATCTCAAATTATAAAAATGTCCAAGTAGGCTCGGTTCAGTTCTTGTCTGTTTGATTGTTACGAAAGGAACATAGGCAATGAGACTCCCAATATAAATTATCTTTTCTTTTTCTGCTATTGGCTTTACGACGTGCCGACACAGATAGGTGTTACAGCGACGATGGGGCAGGAAAGGGCTAGGACTGGGAAGAAAGCCGCCGTGGCCTTAATTAAAGTACAGCCCCAGCATTTGCCTGGTGTGAAAGTGGGAAACCACGGAAAACCATCTTCAGGGCTGCCGACAGTGGGGTTCGAACCCACTCTCTCCCGAATACTGGATACTGGCCGCACTTAAGCGACCAGCTATCGAGCTCGGTATAAATTATCTTGGATCGGACGCTCTTGGAGAGAGTGACTCATGCAAGCACCTAAGATACCACGTGAAGAGAGATCTAAAGTGGGACACTCACGTAGGAAATGTAATTTCTAACGAGCAAAAGTCCTTACACATCGTGATGAGGGCGCTAAAAGGCAGCAGTTCTCAGTTGAAGGCACAGGGCTCTGTATCATTCATTGGGCCAGTCTTGGAATATGGAGCAGCCGTATAGGATCCATAACCAAACAGGACTCATTAAGGAACTTGAGATGCTGCAGCGAAAGGCTTCAAGATTCGTGCTTAATGGGGGATGTGCATGAAATTGCCCGAAAATTTCATTTTTGATTTATTTTTTATTCATTAGTACAACTCATTGTCAATACTTTCCTGAAGTTTCATAATCCAAATCGCATCCTAAGTGTCATAATAAAATCCCCAACGTGTTCATCCTGCCACGCCCACTTGGCCCAGAGACTCTTCAGTATTAGTCATATATTCAGTGTTTCTGAGCACTTTCTTCAAGCAAATGCACTTTAGAAACATCAGCAAGGCTATGAAGTATATATTCCTTGCTATCTATATCATCTATGCCTGTTGGATACTCTCCTTAGAAACAAAAGGCAATCGTAATCTTTGTTTACAAAGTGTGATTACCTGCACTCGCGCGAGTTCTTTCAGTTACTTCTGGTTGTATTGATTCTGTTTATTTCAATTTATTTAAATTATGCCACGACCACTGAAAGTGTTTAAAAGTGTGTGTAAGGAGCGTGTGTGTGATCTAATAAATTCTAGGCACGCTAATAATACCAGTGATAGAAACGAGGTTAGGTCTGAAGAGACCGCGTGTTTTGAACATGTGCACTCACCACCCAGCAGCTCAAGACGGAAGATTGCAATTTAAATATTAGTGATAATAGTGATGAATGTGAGAATAGCGCTTGATTGACATTGAGTTGTTGTCTAGTGCAGTGAAATTGGCGTGTGTCTGTAAGAAATGTGGCAGCAACAGTCTGGAATTCTTCGATGATGTAATAGAGTGGGCGTGGTGTGTAGTTTGCACATTTCATGCAAGGACTGTGATGCTGACAAGTCATTTAAAACTTCAAAATCAAATAATTGGCATTATGAAGCCAACAGTCCGCCTCTGTGGTGCAGTGGTTAGCGTGATTAGCTGCCACCCCCGGAGGCCCGGGTTCGATTCCCGACTCTGCCACGAAATTTGAAAAGTGGTACGAGGGCTGGAACGGGGTCCACTCAGCCTCGGGAGGTCAACTGAGTAGAGGTGGGTTCGATTCCCACCTCAGTCATCCTGGAAGTGGTTTTCCGTGGTTTCCCACTTCTCCTCCAGGCGAATGCCGGGATGGTACCTAACTTAAGGCCACGGCCGCTTCCTTCCCTCTTCCTTGCCTATCCCTTCCAATCTTCCCATCCCTCCACAAGGCCCCTGTTCAGCATAGCAGGTGAGGCCGCCTAGGCGAGGTACTGGTCATTCTCCCCAGTTGTATCCCCCGACCAAGAGTCTGAAGCTCCAGGACACAAGTAGAACTTGCTTCACAAATACATTTTCTGAATAAATGACCTGTTACTGTATAGTATTCACTTCATGATATGAAATGTGAAAAACTCTACCACTGGATGCACCGCCTTAACGGTCTCCAATACAGAGGAAGGAATGTCTGCTTTATAATCTCAATTCCTTGATACAAAATCATCTGCCACCTTCACCAGATCTAACGCCTTCTTGTGTATATGCCGAACTCCAAGTTTCAGTGAAGAGGGACTTAACATCTGGCAGAACTTATTTGCGGGCCGGGGGTGGGGGTGGGGGTGGGGGCGGGGGCGGGGGTGGGGTGGAGGGATAACAGTCTGCCCCGCTAAGATCATTCCTGGGGGGGAGGGGTGGAAACAGGAATTACCTCGCCCCCACTGAGGCCGAGAAGAAAATGGGTCATCGAAATTGACAAATTTCTAATTTCAGAATAGAAATGTCTGCATATGGTAGCTGAAGCTATGAAATTTATTTTACTTTTATTTTATCATTAGTCTATCAACAAGTGTGTCCCGAACACCTTTGGTCATACCTAAAACTGAGTCGCAGGAAAATATGGGGAAACCCGGGAGTATTCATTAGGAATGGCATAGCGACGTGAAGAAAATATAGTCGTAGGAAAGTGTTGTTTGGTGTATAAAATTAAATGAAAGCAAATGGTCATAACAAATTGAATCATATTTGAAGTAAGCACTTTATACTTCACTGTATTTGTTAACACTCATATGTGTTCTCAGAGTAAGCACGTGAGTATATATACTACTGCTAGCGAATGACCACATCGGGGAGTCCGAGACCTTGGAGCGAATCGAGACTATGTCTCAGCAACTAAGCAGGCATTCCGAGGCGCCTGCATCCATGCCGACCAACCTTCGGGTTGGTTGGTGGAGGCGGTGGTAATGATAATAATAATAATAATAATAAAGCTCACAAGGTGACTTCGACTCTTTTGCATTTTGAGTCCTTTCCTCCTTTCTTAATCTGTCTGCTCCAGTGTTAGTTTTTCTTTGGGAGTCAGCAAGGGATCCCACCTCTAACGCCTCAAGGACGGTGTACTGGAGCGTGAGACATTGGGTCGGGGGATACAACTGGGGAGAAAGACCATTACCTCGCACAGGCGGCCTCACCTGCTATGCTGAACAAGGGCCCTCTGGGGGATGGGAAGATTGGAAGGGCTAGACAAGGAGGAGGGAACGAAGCGGTCGTGGCTCTAAGTGCTATACTATCCCGACATTTGCCTGGACGAGAAGTGGGAAACCACGGAAAAACCACCTCCAGAATAGTTCAGGTGGGAATTTAGCACTCCCTACTCAGTTGACCTCCCGAGGCTGAGTGGACTCCGTTCCAACCCTCGTACCACTTTTCAAATTTCGTGGCAGAGCGGGGAACAGAACGCGGACTACACCACGGAGGTGGTCTGTTCATTCTTATGCTATCAATAAAAACCACAGCTGTAAGCAAGAGTTGTTTGGTGGATAAAATTAAATGAAATGTTCATAATCAGTTTAATCATATTTGAAGTAGACCCATGATATTTCGCTTGATTTGTTAACACTCATGTGCTCTCTGAGTAACCGTTTAATGCCGATTCGGACGTATGGAGGTGAAATCATGTGACATAAATGATCGCTGTTGACCCCTCGACACAGAGAAAGTGCAAGCCTCAAGACTAGCTAAGATGAGGCGTAAGGTCGTTTGCCATTGCCTTCCTCACTGGGTTGGTGCGACCAGCCCTATGAGTAGCATCTTTCACCAACATCCTGCTCCGAATGACATTACTAGGGCGCGAATTTTTATGTAACATCAAAGTACGAGTTCGCCTCTGTGGTGTGATTAGTGGTTAGTGTGATTAGCTGCCACCACCAGAGGCCCGGGCTCGATTCTGGGCTCTGTCACGAAATTTGAAATGTGGTGCGAGGGCTGGAACGTGGTCCACTCAGCCTCGAGAGGTCAACTGAGTAGAGAAGGGTTCGATTGCCTCCTCAGCCATTCTCGAAGTGGTTTTCATTTCTCCGCCAGGCAAATGCTGGGATGGTACTGTACCGTACCCAGGGGTAATAACCCTCTAGGACGATGCCTCCATTCCTGATTAAACATCCGACTAACTCAGGTTTGGACAGAGATGTGGGTTGATTGTCGAGGATAAGTCTAAATGTCGAAGTTTATCACTTAACTATAAGTATATGACAGGAATAATGGAGGTTTATCTCGAACGAGAAACGCTAACGTGGGGTATGATGAATTTATTCCATAAAATAACCCCGAATCATACTATCACAAATGAAATTCAAATAATAAAATGAGTATGAAATTATCACAGAGATGCAATTGAATAGAAAATGGACAACAAAACGTTAATAATGCAAACAATTAAAAGCAAAAATGAAAGTTCAAACACAACATTAAATATTTGTGAACTTCAAAATGACTTCACATTATTGTCCAATGTTCATGTTCATATTCGTATGGATTAGCACGATTTTAAGTATCACCATAATATGGATTGAAATTCAGGGAAGTTGCCGCAAAAGTTACTATTAAACGAAAGTTAAGACGCAATGGGACACGGTATGAACTACGAAGAATACTAGTGGAATTTCCCTACGCTATATCTTCAATAGTCACAACATAATTAAAATATCTCAAATATTGACATTGGATTAGGAAGGAGAAAACTTATATACTACAATGACTCGACGTGAAACGCGTTTCGCCCAAAGGATCTAGTAAGAACTAGATTGACCACGAACATTCCCTCAGCACTCGGGCTGTTCCCCATTAAACAACAAGACAACATATCAAAACAACATGAATTGCACGAAACACCATCTTGTAAGAGAAAACAAATAATCTGCTTTAATAAACACGTGGAAAGCAATGGGCAACATTGCGTTCCTCTGCTGCATTTGCGCACCGGTCCGTGCCTTCATCTGTCACATATTTCCTGCTTTGCTGTGGGCTGAAAAGAAAAAACTCAATACTGCTCTGAGGACTTGGTCATTGTTCCGACAGGATTGTATTACGGAAACGACATCTCATTTCGCACTGTCTATATAAACACGGCTGATAAGTTAACTTATAAGGTGAGCTCGTATTTCCACAACTGCTCGGAAATTCACATACACAATCGTACTTCTTGCTAGCATGCTGTTATAATTCAACAAACACATCATATTCACTGGCCTGACATTAATTTCCCGTCAATTCTGATTCTCAATAATCTCTCAGAATACAATCACAGGCCTATTCTCGCCGCACACAATTCTTATCTCATTATCAGGCATGCAATCGGCCTGCATAATCAACTTCATAGATCGGCATGCATTAAATTCTCTTGTATATTTTACAATCTCATCATCCTTTCTCATTATAAATCAGGGGTCGATTCCCTCTCAAATCATTGTACGAAACAGTTTCCAACCCACACTGGAAGAATCCTTTTCTAGTCAGCGTTGCATATACAGCTCCACACGTGTCACAGCTCCTGACTCCAATGCCTGACTAAAATCCATATCGATATACTTATTTAATATGGCAAATATTTATCTGATGGGCCGTCAGGATACGGCTCAGTACCTAACTTAAAGCTACGGTCGCTTCCGTCCCTCTTCCTTGTCCATGCCTTCCACTCTTCCTTTTTACGATTTGCTTTGCGTCTCACCGACACAGATAGCTCTTATGGCAACGATGGGATAGAAAATGTCTAGGAGTGGGAAGGAAGCGACCGTGTCCTTAATTAAGGTACAGCCTCAGACATTTGCCTGGCATGAAAATGGGAAACCACGGAAAACCATCTTAGGGCTGCTGACAGTGGGGTTCAAACCCACTGTTTCCCGGATGCAAGCTCACAGCTGCGCGCCTATAATCGCAAGGCCAACTCGCCCGGTTCCACTCTTCTCATCCTCCCACAAGGGCACTGTTCAGCATAACAGATGAGGCAGTCTGGACGAGGTACTTGTCCTCCACCTCAGTTATATCCCTCGACGAAAAATGTCTTGCTCCAGGACATTGCCCTTGAGGCGGTAGAGACGAGATCCCTCGCTGAGTCCGAACGAAAAACCAACCCAGGACGGTAAACGGATTGGGAAAGAAAGAAAGAAAGAAATAGAGAAAGAGAGAAAGAAGTTCTAATTGACATGCACGCGTTGAACTGTTTAAGTGAAGTCAGCGACAAATGACTTGATGATCTGGAAATGTTTCATTGCAACTTAGAACTGCAAATCAATGATAATAATATTCTGTAAATCAGCCATTTTAACAAAAGTAGCTCTACAAAGGGTCACATTTATATCTGGGAATGGAGGTTGCTGGTCGCCCAACACGGTGTCTCCCCTTGTGGCTTACTGCGGAAGAAGTAATAGTTGACGTAGGTGGTAGCTGAGTATTGCAATAAATCTTTTAAGTGTTGCAAGGGCTACTTTCTTCATAATAAGGTGTTATGGTTCCCCTTGTACCAACCATACCTACATACATTATCATTATAGACTGTTATGCCTTTCAGCGTTCAGTCTTTAAGCCTCTGTGAATTTACTAAACGTCGCCACAATCCTCGATTTGCAACTAGTGTTGTGGCCTCATTTAGTTCTATACCTCTTATCTTTAAATCGTTAGAAACCGAGTCTAACCATGGTCGTCTTGGTCTACCTCTACTTCTCTTACCCTCCATAGCAGAGTCCATTATTCTCCTAGGTAACCTATCCTCCTCCATTCGCCTCACATGACCCCACCACCGAAGCCGGTTTATGCGTACAGCTTCATCCATCGAGTTCATTCCTAAATTTGCCTTTATCTCCTCATTCCGAGTACCCTCCTGCCATTGTTCCCACCTGTTTGTACCAGCAATCATTCTTGCTACTTTCATGTCTGTTCTAACTTATGAATAAGATATCCCGAGTCCACCCAGCTTTCGCTCCCGTAAAGCAAAGTTGGTCTGAAAACAGACCGATGTAAAGATAGTTTCGTCTGGGAGCTGACTTCCTTCTTACAGAATACTGCTGATCGCAACTGCGAGCTCACTGCATTAGCTTTACTACACCTTGATTCAATCTCACTTACTACATATATTACCATCCTGGGAGAACACACAACCTAAATACTTGAAATTATCGACCAGTTCTAGCTTTGTATCACCAATCTGACTTTCAATTCTGTTGAATTTCTTACCTACTGACATCAATTTAGTCTTCGAGAGGCTAATTTTCATACCATACTCATTGCACTTATTTTCAAGTTCCAAGATATTAGACTGCAGGCTTTCGGCACAGTCTGCCATTAAGACCAAGTCGTCAGTATAGGCCAGACTGCTTACTACATTTCCACCTAACTGAATCCCTCCCTGCCATTTTATACCTTTTAGCAAATGATCCATGTAAACTACGAACAGCAAAGGTGAAAGATTACAGCTTTGTCTAACCCCTGTAAGTACCCTGAACCAAGAACTCATTCTACCATCAATTCTCACTGAAGCCCGATTGACAACGTAAATGCCTTTGATTGATTTTAATAATCAACCTTTAATTCCATAGTCTCCCAGTATAGTGAACATCTTTTCCCTCGGTACCCTGTCATATGCTTTCTCTAGATCTACGAAACATAAACACAACTTCCTATTCCTCTCGTAGCATTTTTCAATTAATTGGCGCATACTGAAAATCTGATCCTGACAGCTTCTCTGTGGTCTGAAACCACACTGGTTTTCATCCAACTTCCTCTAAACGACTGATCGCACCCTCCCTTCCAAGATGCCAGTGAATACTTTGCCTGGTATACTAATCAATGAGATACCTCGATAGTTGTTGCAATCCTTCCTGTTCCCTTGCTTATAGATAGGTGCAATTACTGCTTTTGTCCAATCTGAAGGTACCTTACCAACACTCCACGCTAATTTTACTACTCTATGAAGCCATTTCATCCCTGCCTTCCCATTATACTTCACCATTTCAGGTCTAATTTCATCTATTCCTGCTGCCTTATGATAATGGAGTTTATTTACCATCCTTTCCACTTCCTCAAGCATAATTTCACCAACATCATTTTCCTCCTCTCCATGCGCTTGGCTGTTCGCAACACCACCAGGATGATTTTGCTTTTGCACTGAGAAGATGTTCAAAATATTCCCTCTACCTCTCCAGTGATTCCCTGGGAGTCCGATAATTTCAATTCTCTTGAGTTTGTATATTTTGAGGTAATATGTGGCAGTCGTGGTGATGATTATTATTTTAAGAGGAAGTACAACCGATATCATCATTTCTGATGTGCCAGACCTCTTCCATCGTTTCTCTCTGATTAGTGTTAATAGATGAAGCTTGCCTACTTGTACTTCCTCTTAAACAATAATCACCACCACCATTACTGTCCTCTTCTGAGCCCGAAAACATATTTATGTTGCTACGCTTTTCCATATTTCGAAGACATTTACATACAGTGGCTCACAGAACTGAGCGTACACCTGGAAGTAAACAGTACTATCAAAGATAATAATCAAGCTTGACAAGTAGCGTTTTACTGACGTACCAGCAAATCGAGTAGTATGCTCTGCCGTACTCTCTGCCTTAACAGAAATCCCATTCGTCTGTTCATGACCCATCCTGCATATGAACATCGCTGCCCCATACACGACAGATTGCTGTCCCAGTATATCCAGTTATGAAGAAGCAAGGAACGTGTTGGGCACTACAGATACTCCCCAGTGTTCGTTTAGTCAACATCAGGTGATAATGGGTCGGAGAAAAAATAAAGGTGTGTACAAGAACGGCATCTATTAGTGAAATGGACGAAGATCTTTAGCCGAAATTGCACATGCAATAGGAAGACCACGATGAACAATCCAAGGTATTGTCGACAGATCTAAACGCGAAGGAAGGGTAGACAATAAAATAAGAAGAGGACGTAAACCAGTGTTAACAGGACAGAGACAAACGTATCATCATCCGACAACTCCTCAAAGACCCATATGCAAGTATCCCCAAACTGACGTCTGAGGTAGTGTCCACGATTCATAGATTGGTGTCATGTGAAACCGTTAGAAGGACACTAAGATCGGCAAACTTCCATGGACGAGTGTTGTAACGTTAGGAGTAATCTTTTTATGTAGCATTGGCGAAAATGAATAATATTAACCACAATTTGTATGTTCTGTTGATTTTATGAATAAGTATCTGACCAACGTAGTTCCTGAGCAACAGACAACCATGCGACTGGTGGGAATATTACAGACCGCAGACAATGGTACGCAAAATATCACAGCCTCAGATACGGTTGTTTTGCTGGGTAAAGGAACAAAACCATTAAGAACTTACAATCAAATACTAGAACCACAAAATTAGCGGGCAGCGCACAGCGTAGCTAGGCGAACCGAGAGGATCTTGTGTGGTAAGTACATAATTCAAATAAAGGGAAAAGATGTAAAATCAGAAACATATCCGAGAAAAAGAGCTAATTTGAAAAAAAAATATTTTACGATAAATCTCAAATAAGAACAGATGATTACAGTAACCAAGTTGAATAAGAAAATTCGTACAAATTTCGAACGAGTAACACCAAACATTAAAAAATACGATCGTGTAGATCGTGACTAGATTTAGAAGTGACACCAAAGGAATTTCATCGAGCTTATAACGAAAGATCCATCCATGATAACAATATTTGATAGGAAAAATAGAGACCTTGAGAAAAAAGAGGTAACAATTTTACGAATAAAGACGCCTAAAGGCCACAATTCCGATTATAAAAAACAAGCAGGGTTAGAAATTTAATTTAAAAAACACACTAGTAGAACATAGAAATTAGGTCCACAAAATAGAAGATAGATTAAGGGAAAACATCGAAAGATAGGGGAGGGAGGGAGAAGGAAACAATCAGGCTGCTTAGATTATACTATGTAGACAATGAGTGTATAACATGTGCTCCCGAAGAGAGAGTTTTTCACCCAAGTACACTTCAAACATTTGTTCATTGAAAGTCCACTGTGTAAAGTTGAAAATGGCCAGGAGATATTAAGTTCAGGCAGCGATTAGTGCCTGAAGGGCGTATAATAGTAAGTCTTTAATCAAATACACGATATAAGTTCATGATAAGTTTTTGCTCACCAAGCTTACGCGATGAATTTTGAAAAGAGGCGTTCCAAGTAGTTAATGAAAAACCGCAACGGACCATCCGCTTGCGAAAATAACTGCTCCCTCCACTACATAATTATAAGCACACAATGCCTGACTGCCGATATCAAGGTGGAACACTCTTATATAGTAGCACGAGGCCAAGTCCAGAACATGCTAGAAAGGAGACAACGTATGCGTGACGTGGCGGCGGGGAGGGGAGTACCACAGTCTGTAATGAGTAGGGATGGGCTGCGAACGGAGTCGCGAAGAGTCGAGACTGCTACCTCTGGAACCGACACTCTCGACTCCGGTGTCGACTCCACTGATGCACTAACGCCATCTAACAAATATTGTCGGAACTGCTTGGAATTACAGTTCCACGTTCCTCCCTTGGTAACTTGTGATACGATTAATACAAGATGATTATTAGCCAGCAAACATTAATTATTGTTGCGGGATATTATCATCGTTATTGTTAATGTTAAAGGTCTATTTTGGCGACGATGATGATGAGGACAATAAAATAATAGTGGTCGTAGTAATCTGACAGTAAACCTTTAGATACTAGCCAATATTAACTCCACTTACAACTGCTCCGTGGGGTAGTGGGCAACGAGTCCGCTTGACACCTCTTGGCCCCGGGTTCGATTCCCGGCTGAGTCAGAGCTTTTTAATTGTGAATGTTTAATACCCCTGGTCTGAGGACTCGATGTTTGTGTTGTTCTTAACGTTGTCCACGAACAAATATCATTTAATTTGTTTAAACAACTTGAATGACGTAAAACAGAACAAAAAGGCGAGTGCTTAGAGTATGATTTTACAACAAATATTTTACCAATTATTGTGCGTCATAATAGCCGCCTCCGCAGTCTAGGGAGGCCCCGGGATCGATTCCGGCCAGGTCAGGGAGATTTACCTGTGTCTCAGGTTTCGTGATGACGGTGAGGTAGAGACCGGGTCTAGAAAACCAAAAATAACGGTCGCGAGGATTCGTCGTGCTGAACACACGTCACCTCGTAATCTACTGGCCTTCGAGCTGGACAGAGGTCACCTGGTAGGCCAAGGCCTACCAGGGCTGTCGCGATAATGGGCTTTTGTGTATAATAATAATAATAATAATAATAATAATAATAATAATAATAATAATCATCATCATCATCATCATCATCATCATCTGTATCTGTTTACCCTCCAGGTTCGGTTTTTCCCTCGGACTTAGCGAGGGAGCCCACCTCTACCGCCTCAAGGGCAGTGTCCTGGAGCTTCAGACTCTTGGTCGGGGTATACAACTGGTGAGAATGACCAGTACGTCGCCCAGACGTCCTCACCAGGCTGAGTGGACCCCGTTCCAGCCCTCGTACCACTTTTCAAATATCGTGACAGAGCCTGGAATCGAACCCGGGCCTCCGGGGGTGGCAGCTAATCACACTAACCACCATACCACAGAGGCGGACTACCATATTTTGTGGGACGAATATTATTCAGTGTTTATTGTCGCACTGTAGAACCATCAACATGTATGGGAGGCAACATCGGCGGGTTTGGTTAAGGCTTCATTCACAGTGTTTATTCGTAATGGTTTAATGAAAATGAAAACCTACAACCTGTTTTCCAGTCATTGTTCGGGTCAGGGATGACATGAATGAAGCCCCCATTTTGCGGCAAGGCTGCCGAAGCCTATCGCACTCCTCTGGGGCAATGATGAATAACTGACAAATGAAAAGAAATGATATTGGAAAGTGTTGCCGGAATGACACATGACAGGCAAAACCAGAGAACCCAAATAAACCCTGTCCGCCTCCGCATTGTCCAGCACAAATCTCACATGGAATGACCGGGATTTGAACCACGGAATCCAGCGGTGAGAGACCGACGTGCTGCTGCCTGAGCCACGGAGGCGCTGGTAATGGTTTAATCTATGTTCGAATTATGTTAGTGGATTTACCCATATTAGATTGGTTTTCATCGTTCATGTGCAGTTCATAATGATTTACCATTGATATCTGTTTATCAATTTCCTGATCACGACGAATAAAGACGTGAAATTAAATGCCCGTGTTCTGCTATGCCGATACTTTCTGACTTGACACGTTTTATTTTATTTCAAATACACCATTACGCCCGTCGTCTTCGTTAACGATACTGTACGTCATTCTACAATACTCTTCAAAATCCCAATGGGCAAATGAGCAGCAAAATGTATGATATTTCATGTTATTTTCCGCGCCTCGACACGCTAGCGGCCCTGCAATGAGAGTCAAGTTCGCTTGGAGTCGCGAGACTTCATGCGAAGCGGCTGTGCGGCCCCGCAATGCGCATCAGGTTTACTTGGAATCGAGAGGCTTCATGCGAAGCGGCTGTGCGGCCCCGCAATGCGCATCAGTTTAACTTTTTTTTTTTTAATTTAATTTATTTGGCATTTGGATCAGTTTAACTTGGAGTCGAGAGGCTTCATGCGAACCGAGACCGGTGTTCGGAGTCGATGGAGTCGACGCTCTCGATTCCAGGCTTCAGTCGCGCCCATCCCTAGTAATGAGCTGGGCGAGCAGGCGAAGCACACGATGCAGGTGTAGCAGCAGTAGATGGGCGAAGCTGGTAAGATAAAAATGTAGAAATAATGGATGTTGCAGAATGTACGTGACAGTGTCAAGGAAGAAGCCATGGATTAGAGAGATGAACCGGAGGAAAAAACCAAGGTTCGCTGAAGAACACAGAAATTGTTCAGATGGGTTCTGGAACTCTGTGCTATTTAGTGATGAGAGTAAATTTAACACCTTCGGATCAGATGTCTGTCGGTACGTGTGGCGGCAACCTAATACAGCCTATGAAGAAGGCAAGGTACGTCCGACGGTGAAACATGGTGGAGGTTCGGTAATAGTATTGGGCTGCATGTCTGCCTCTGGAGTGGGTAATCTGCACTTTACTGGCACGAAAATGGACCACTTTGTGTACATTTTCATACTGAACGAGAACGTCAAACAAAATGCAGCCAAACTGGGACCGGATGTCCCTATTATTTCCAGCAGGATAACGACTCCAAGCACACCGCTCATAATGTGCGGTTATGGTTGTTACATAACGTACCCAAAAGACTGGAACCCCCCCCCCCCACAAACACCGGAACTCAAACCAATTGAGATTTTGCTGTGGCACTTGGAGAGAAAAAGTGCAAACACATGAAGTGACCAACAAGGCACAACTCAAGAGGGTCCTTCAGGAGGAATGGAGGAAGATGTCACGGACTTTTACCATGAAACTCCTAGACATGCCAAACAGACTGAAAGCAGTGCTGCGACCTAAAGGACGTGTAACCAAGTACTGAATATGTGGACATCTGCTGAAATTATATCACTATTTACTCTATTTTTTTATGTACGTTCAATTTTGTATGACCGATAGAAAATATTTCCGTTTGTTTTTGTACAGCCAGGGAGTATATGAATTGAACTGTTGTTATATTTTCCAGCCAGATGGTCATGCAATGTATTAATTTTTCACAATACATAATGTAAAGAAGTACAGTATATACTTTGCGTTAATATATCCCTACCCGACTGCGGTAGGTTGAATTATGTGAGCCACTGTATATCTTTTATTTTTTGAGTGTAATGGTTAAGAAGGGCAATGTCGCCAGAAGAAAGAAGAGACATTTCGTAGGGAGCCAATATACTGAAAATTTAAATAAAAATATTTAGTTCACAGGAAGAAGAAACCCAAGTAGTGCCTTGGCGAGGAAAATTTCTGTGGAGTATGAGCCTGACTTTCTGAAATCATGTGCACCTAAAAATGAGGCGTGTCTCTTGTGGGAAAAGTGCAAGAAACATAACATAAAAGGAACAAGGAACGTATCCACGATCGCGTTTGGTACAATTTTTAAGGAATGACATCTGGGTTGCTCATGGTAGTCGATAATATTAAACCACTGTAAAGCATTTGGACGAAATACTCATCTTCTTTTGGAAGCGAAAATAGTACCTTTTGAACAGGCAATACTCAAATTTAAATAGCACTGGATTTTGCATTATTGATCGAAGTATTTTGGCGAGTAAAATTTTAGTGAGAACTTAAGTTGCAATGTAACTTATGTCATTGTGAGGGTGCGTTTGTTGAAAAAATAAATATTTGGCCTTGCTAGTGTATTTTATGTAAACTGCAAACATCATGAGAGCAAGGAATTCAGACGCAGAAATTGAACTGCACAGAATAGAGTTACAGAGATAAACATAAGAATTGTGTATGTAATGAGACATCTTGGACACGGTTTACATAGCACAGAATATTTAGGTGATCTACCGTCACTAGTAAAGCAGAGCAGGTACACGTAGAACATCAACAAAATATGGAAGGCTACCAAGCCAGCTCCAGAAGAAAGCATGAATCGGGCAGCATTAGAGGCAGGTCAGTTCTGTATTAATTCTGGAAAGCATGCCGTTCCTGTTTAGGAGACAGATCTTTTTTTCACGATTTACAGAAATGTACCTGTTCTCTATTCTATATATCCTAACAAGGACTCTGTTTTTAAAAGATGTGAAAAAATCTCTTTTCTGTTTTACTTTTCGGGATAATGCGTTTTTCCTTAAATAGCAAAACACAATTTTGAACATACAGGATGACCCAAAAGCCTCTTACCATTTGACGCAGAAATACTTCACGGAACATTGGAGACAGACAGGTAATAATTGACACACATGATTGGTATGACATGGGGTTTTATTGACACAAACATTAAGAACACTAACGCTGACTTTTCTGCTAAAGTCCACCTGCCGCGATTGCAGACGCATCTGATGCCCTCTTCTACTGCTGCTACTACTACTAAGGGCGTAGGCGAGCCTCTTAGGCGGTAACGCCTCTCTCAGGCCAGGAGATTTGGTACAGTGAAGGAGATACACGGCGGCCGTTGTGTATACTAGGGTTGGGGCCAGCCGTGAGGTCCCGCCCTGTCCCGTCTCCCAAATGCAGAGGCGTCGAGCTACCGTAGAGCCGTGGCCACCCCTCCTCTCCTCGGTTGGCCGCTGTTGGACAACGGACCGGTCGTGATCACTTGTGGGCCGAGACCTACACTGAATCCACCAACCCTGCCCTTTCTACTACTGTTACTACTAAAATGTTCTCATTCCTCCCCTAAAGGGGGAGGCGGGCCTCTTAGACAGTGACGCCCTCTCTCAGGCAGGGAAATTTGGACGGTGAAGGAGATTTTCAGAGAAGGTGAGGGGGTTGGCGGCCGTGGCTTATAGTAGGAACTGTCCCGGCATTCATCTTAGCGCAGGAGAATGGGAAACCACGGAAAACCATTCTTACGACAGCCGACGGTTGGGGCCAGCCGTGAGGTCCAGCCCCGTCTCGTCTCCCGAATGCAGAGGCGTAGAGCCACGGAAGAGCCGTGGCCACCCCTTCTCTGCTCAGTTGACCGATCAGAGAGCATAGCTGTTGGACCACTGACCAGCCGTGGCCACTTAAGAGCCGAGACCCACTCTGCATCTACCGACCCTACCCTTTCTCACGACAGCTCCTTTTGTACCCCACACGGGTCTCATGCGGCATCACTAACGTGTTGCTGTCCAGCGCCATCTATTGGCCACTTTGATAACTCGTTATTGGTGTCAATAAAGCCGGCTCCGTGGTGTAGGGGTAGCGTGCCTGCCTCTTACCCGGAGGCCCCGGGTTCGATTCCCGGCCAGGTCAGGGATTTTTACCTAGACCTGAGGGCTGGTTCGAGGTCCACTCAGCCTACGTGATTAGAATTGAGGAGCTAGCTGACGGTGAGGTGGCGGCCCCGGTTTAGAAAGTCAAGAATAACGGCCGAGATGATTCGTCGTGCTGACCACACGACACCTCGTAATCTGCAGGCCTTTGGGCTGAGCAGCGGTCGCTTGGTAGGCCAAGGCCTTTCAAGGGCTGTAGTGCGATGAGGTTTTGTTTGGTTTGGTGTCAATAAAACAACATGTGGGCATTTGTACCTGACCAGTTGATGCCCACCGCCATCTGTTAGTCATTTTGTGTACTTTATTTTGGTGTCAATACAACCCCATGTCATGTCAATGTCAATTACTTCTTTTCCTCCAATATTCCGTGAAGTATTGCCTCGTCAAATGTTAACGAACCTTTGGGTCATTCTGGATATAAATAACCAAATGAATCACACAATATCAATTATGTTCACAGTGTACAACATGTTCAGTAATGATGTACATAGGAGTAGAATTTCGAGAAAATTCTCTGAATAGTTCCCTTAAAACGTATGCGGAATATAAAACATAGATATCTACACGTAAACTACTAAAAAGCAAAAAGGAAAGGTTTAGGTAAAAAGGCAAAAAACCGACTTCAAAGAAATTCAACTCCATAAATCTATTGAGAAAGCTAATATAGAGTTTAAAATGTTCTTCTCATTCTCCAATAACTTTACCCCACTGTAATAATGAAATCTAGAACAAATAATACGTTATAAACATAAACTGTATGAAAATCTAGCGACTTGTTGCGTCTGTTCTCTTCACCGAATCCTTTCGAGTGTCACCAAAAGTTACCGAAGTCAATGTTAGCGAATGAACAAGCCGAGCGGGGTCAAACCCGATGACTCACGTTGTTGAAAGCGGTCGCCGAAAACGTTACTTTGTGGAATTCCAACTGTCAACATTTATCAGTGTCCGCGTCCATGGATTTGTGGTTAGTGTGATTAGCTACCACGCCCGGAGGCCCGAATTCGATTTCCGGTTCTGCCACGACATATGAAAAGCGGAACGAGGACTGCAACGGGGTCCACTCAGCCTCGGGAGGACAACTGAGTAGAGGGGATTCGATTCCCACCTCAGCCATCCCCGGAAGTGGTTTTCCGTGGTTTCCCACTTTTCCTCCAGGCAACATCCGGGACGATCACACTCGGCACACGCCAATATTCTTTCTTCCTATCTTTCTTAATCTGTTTACCGTCCAGGGTTGGTTTTTCCGTCGGACTCAGCGAGGGATCCCACCTCTGCCACCTTAAGGACAGTGTCTGGAGCGTGAGACTTTGGGTCAGGGATACAACTGGCAAGGAGGACCAGTACCTAGCCTGAGCAGCCTCATCTGCTATGCTGAACAGGGATACTGGAAGGGAATGGATGGGAAGATTGGAAGGGATAGACAAGGAAGGGCGAAGAAAGCGGCCGTGGCCTTAAGTTAGGTACCATCCCGGCATGTGCCTTGAGGAGAAGTGGGAAACCACGGAAAACCACTTCGAGGATGGCTGAGGGGGGAAACGAACCCCCCCCCCCCTCGATTCAGTTTACCACCTGAGGCTCAGTGAGCCCTTTCCAGCCCTCGTGCCGCTTTTCACATTTCGTGGCAGAGCCGGGAATCGAACGCCGGCCTCCGGGGGTGGCAGCTAAACATGCTAACCACAACACCAAAGAGGCGGACATCATTATTATTATTATTATTATTATTATTATTATTATTATTATTATTATTATTATTATTATTATTAATGCCAACGGCCGTAGCCGTGTTGAAACACCGGATCCCGTGAGATCTCCCAAGTTAAGCAACATTGGGCGTGGTCAGGAGTTGGATGGGTTGCCACGCGCTGTTGGTGGGGGTAAGGGAATGGAGGAGCGGAAAGAAACTGGCCACCCTAGCGCACGTAAACTCCGGCTCAGGAACACCTCTGCGGAGGTTCGGACCTGCCTTCGGGCAGAACAACCCTTACCTTACTTTATTAATAATAATTGCTTTACGTCGCTCCGACACAGATAGGTCTTATGGCGACGATAGGATGGGAAAGTGTTGGGAGTGGGAAGGAAGTGGCCTTGGTCTTAATTAAGGAATCTCAATTAAGGGAAACACGGAAGACCATCTTCAAGGCTACCGACAGTGGGATTCGAAACCACTGAGGACGTTCCAGACTCACCGACTAAGTTTTAAAATATAAAACTGCATTTAAGTAGAAAACAATGAAAATTAATATTCATTAAATAAAATACTCAGTCGTCGGACCTTGTACTCACACTTGGTTCTTACCTGATTACTTACACGTACGTTATTTGAAGGGCGCCAGCTACTACTCAGTGCAGCAATAATAGAATGAGAATCTTGAAAATCTCTAGAGTGTGCGGTAATAAGCTTACTTTTGACAACATACCATATAGGTTCTGAGAAAAGGAGATTGTTGTTCTGTTTCCCCATTAAATTTGAGGTTATGTAATTCTACCCTTGAAATAAAACGATACATTAATTTAATAGAACAAAATATATTCTTTAAATTGTATAGAAATAATAGTAAGTCTTGCTGCGATAAAACAGATGAGAATATGCAATTATGACATTGCAACTGAAAAAAACTAGGCATGAATTTGAATTCTTCTTGACCGGACATTTAACAATTATACAGGAAATTTATCCCTCACTGGTTCACTTGACTGTACCTTCAACACTTTGAGTGTAATTACGACGTATTCCTTTGAGTTGGTGTTTTGCTGTAGGTGTTTCAAGCCTAATTTGGTTATGTATCCTTTTTGTTTCACTGACGACTAAGCATCCATGTGACTACTGCTTCTCCATCCAGACGACTTCTTGGTAAGTCTGTCCTATATGACTTCATGGCAAGTCTATCCTTCTATGACTTCATGGCAAGTCTATCCTTCTATGACTTCATGGCAAGTCTTTCCTTCCAACTGCACTGACCGACCAACTGTGGCCTCACTCTCTCAACGACCAATGACTAATGACTCACTGAGGCCTCTCCATCCTTTCAACTGACGCTATAAGACACTGGACCAGCTTATATAGACATTAGTTGACACACCTACGCAATCTCCAGAAATAACTGTGATATATTCCCACCCAGCGACAAATGTTACAGACAATGGTAAAAGCGCCTGCGGCACCCTAGGTATCTCCAAACAAAACGAGCTCACCGCTAAATGCGCACGATGCCAGAGCGATGACTCGGCAGTTACGCCAGCAGTATTACCCAATGTAGCAATGTCATATCCACATATGATATACAGCAACTCCTACTGTACATGTTTTTAGTGTTAATCTACACACACGTATATATACATACATTTAACTACAATCACGCAAGCGATCATCATTGCATAATTGAGCTGAACAATAATAATAATTACAATAATAGTAATCTCACAGCTAAAATAATAATAATATGGACATAATAATAATAATATGGACATAATATTAATAATAATAATAATAATACAGATATCATCTTGTAACGAGATTTGAACCGTTACACCACTATCTTCCGAACGCAAACTCACAGCTGCGTGATCCCAACCACACGGCCAACTTGGCTCTGAAGAACCTTTCAGCTGATTACGATTAGCTTTATTTTCTTGGTAAAACAGAAAAACACCCAAGCAGTTCACATATGTTTAAGTTTTTTTTTTTTTTTCGCCCCTTTGTAAGAATGCACTTCAAGAAGAACATAGAAATAAAAGAGGCTACAGGTGGCTGATGTCAGTCAGAAAACTCTAGGAAACTTGTAGAGAGAAAATGTGATAGTTTTTCGGATGTGTGGGCTGGTATGGCATGGTAGTAAATGAGACATATTGTGGGTACCGAAGAGAAGTTGCGTACAAAGCAAATCAAGATGAAATAATGAATCTTTGGCAACGAGAGTCCATCTCTGTCTAAATTTAAGTTCAGTGGATCAGTGGTAGAGTGTCGGCCTCCGAACCTCAGCTAGTTCAATCCCGGCAGATATAGTCAGGTAGTATTGGTGTAGTAGTTAGTGTGATTAGCTGCCGCTCTCAGAGGCCCAGGTTCGATTCTCGGCTCTGCCACGAAATCTGAAAAGTGGTACGAGGACTGGTACTAGGTCCACTCAGCCTTGCCTAACTGAGTCGAGGGAGGGTGGGGGTTCGAATCCTACCTCAGCCATCCTCGAAGTGGTTTTCGTGGTTTCTCACTTCTAACTGAAGGCCATGGCGGCTTCCTTCCATCTTGGTTGTCTATCCCTTCCAATCCTCTCTCCCCCCTGTCCGGCATAGCAGGTGAAGTCTCCTGGTAAAGGTACTGGTCCTCCTTAGTTGTATCCCCTGACCGATAGTCTCACGTTCCAGGTCACTGCCCTTGAGGCAGTAGAGGTAGAATCCCTCTCGGAATCCGGGGGAGAAACAAACCCTGGAGGGGTAAACGGATTAACAAAGAAAAAAAGTAAAGAAAGGTATAGTCGGATTTTGAAATGCCGGAAGGAAGTCGGTTCGGCACTCGACGTCGGCATGTAAAAGATCTCTGGTGGCACAGTGGATGATTACCCGACAAAATTAATTAAAAGTTAGCCATAGACACCCAAGAGAGATTCGGTTTACTTTGCCATCTAGTAGGCCGAGAGAAAATGGACCGTCGATATTGACAAATTTAATTTCAGAATGGAAATGTCTGCATACGGTAGCTGAGGCTATGCGATTATTGCTCATCATTAGTCTATCAGCAAGTGTGCCCCGAACACTTTTGGTCAAAACTAAAACGAAGGTCCGCCTCTGTGGTGTAGTGGTTAGCGTGATTAGCTGCCACCCCCGGAGGCCCGGGTTCGATTCCCGGCTCTGCCACGAAATTTGAAAAGTGGTACGAGGGCTGGAACGGGGTCCACTCAGCCTCGGGAGGTCAACTGAGTAGAGGTGGGTTCGATTCCCACCTCAGCCATCCTGGAAGTGGTTTTCCGTTGTTTCCCACTTCTCCTCCAGGCGAATGCCGGGATGGTACCTAACTTAAGGCCACGGCGGCTTCCTTCTCTCTTCCTTGCCTATCCCTTCCAATCTTCCCATCCCTCCACAAGGCCCCTGTTCAGCATAGCAGGTGAGGCCGGCTGGTCATCCTCCCCAGTTGTATCCCCCGACCAAGAGTCTGAAGCTCCAGGACACTGCCCTTGAGGCGGTAGAGGTGGGATCCCTCGCTAAGTCCGAGGGAAAAACCGAACCTGGAGGGTAAACAGATGATGATGATGATGATGATGACTAAAACGAAGTGGCGGGAAAAATAAGAGGAAATCCTGGACTATTCAGGAATGGCGTGACGTCCTGAAGAAAATACAGTCGTAAGAAAGTGTTGTTTGGTGTATAAAATTAAATGAAAGTAAATGGTCGTAACAAAGTGAATCATATTTGAAGTCAGCACTTTATATTTCACTTCATTTGTTAACACTCATATGTGCTCTCCGAGTAAGCACGTGAGTATATATACAACTGCTAGCGAATGACCACATCGGGGAGTCCGAGACCTTGGAGCGAATCGAGACTATGTCTCAGCAACTACGCAGGCATTCCGAAGCGCCTGCATCTTTACCGACCAACCTTCGGGTTGGTTGGCGGAGGCGGTGGTAATGATAATAATAATAATAATAAAGCTCACAAGGTGACTTTGACTCTTTTGTATTTAGAGTCCATTCTAGAGATGGGGAATCTGATTCATTTCAAACGATTCACCAAAATGATTCGTGACTGAGAGCCGTAAGCGAAACTATGGACTCAGATGAACCATTCCATTATGTTCTTTATAACTGCTACTGCTTTACAAGTTACAAGAAGTTGAAGGTAATCGTTAGCATTTTAACAAGAGTAATATCTTTTTTAGAGGTTACAGTGAAAAAATGCTACACCACAGTCTGCTAATCCTTTCCAAACTTAAGTCGGTTAAGATCTGCCGATGCTCAACTATGATTTTAGAAAGTAACGTACATTCTTCAAAGCTACCATTCGAAACTGCACGACAATCGAATTTATAATTTCGTACAGTAGATATGAACATTTTTGTGCCAATTCGAAAGTTAATAGTGACAGCAGCTCACCATTAGTTCTTTACTTTTGATTCTTATTTAGTGAAGAAATATTTTTAAAATATCTGAAACCAAATGTAAACATGATCACCTGACTGTGAAATAATTAACTGTGACAAAGTAACTGCTACGTTACGGTTTTTTGAACTTCGATTGTTCTTAACAACATTCCATACGATTTTCACTAAGTTCACAAGCTACTCACTAGATAGCAAATTTAGGCACGTCACTCACTCTTTGTAGTAAGCAGTGCAATAATAGGAAAAAAATCTGTGCCAGGGCTGAGAACGAGAACGGGGAAGCTTCCATGTTCCACATGTTAGTTCACAGTACTTCACGAAATCGAGAACAGGAACGGGAACGGGAACCTTGAAGTAAACTTAACCTAATATTTCACAACGAGCTGGAAGTGTGTAACTTGAAACGATGTGATAATTTCTTCTTATTTTTTCCCCCCTGTAAGGTTAGGCTAGGAGTATTTGACTTGTGAAGCGGACTTTTAGTACAGGTTAAATAAAAAATAACAGAGTCGTTCTTCACAAGTTGTCCTTGATTAAAACATGGCGGATACCCGATTTGGCGATATGGATCAGAACGAACGAGGAACCAAGGAACGAGTTGCGGCTACCATATCTCGATTCAACTTTCGATTCACAAACGAGTCGATTCATTTCGTACACTGAATCATGATTCAATCGTTCAGTGCAATGATTCGTTCATTATGAATCAATTGTTCAGAATCTCTCCATCTCTAGTCCATTCTTGAGCTATCAATAAAAACACAGCCATACGTATGAGTTATTTGGTGTATAAAATTAAAAGATATAAAATGTTCATAATCATTTTCAAGTAGACACATGATATTTCACTTTACTTGTTAACACTCATGTGCTCTCTGAGTAACCGTTTAATGCCGATTCTGACGTATGGATGTGAAATCATGTGACATAAATTATCGCTGAAAGACCCCTCACGAAAACTCAGCGTCACCAAGATTCGGCCTAGATTTTGTCAACTTACTATTAACAGCGTCCCATTGTCTTGGACAAAGAAAATTACATGCCTGGGGCTTACTATGGACAGAAGTACTGTATGCCCTTGAGATACAACATAGAACAAGGTTTACAGCGTGCGACGGCACGCATGAAAGCTCTGAGACCTGTGCTGGGAAATAAATATATCTCTACAAGTATGTAAGAAATATTTACCTGGCATGTATCAAGCGCATCCTGCTGTATGGCTGTGAGGCCTGGGGCTATGTTGCTGAAACTCCGCTCTCTAAATTGCAAGTTCTTCAAAACAAGAAACTTAGAACGATGACAAAAGCACCGAGACTGAAATCTAACAGGAAGATACGAACAGAACTTCGTAGTCCGGCTGTTAGATCCCAGATAAACAAAATAGTCAAGATGACCAAAGCTAGAATCGTCCTCAGCCATCCAACCGACCCTGGCATCCTACTCCCGAAACATGTCATAAGAACCATGAAGCCGAACACACGCCTCAAACATCGCGGTGAGCTCACTTACGACCTGTTTTAACAGGAAATAGGAATCTGTTTAGGCTTTTTACATATTTTTAAAACCTTCCTCTCACTAAATAGCTTCGAAATTTAACCCGTGAAAGGGCCCGTTTCTTAAGAAGAGAAGTTTCTCCTCTTACTCCTTAAATAGCTTCCCAACTGAAAATTAGACCCCATTCCTCAACGAAGAGGGAGTTTCTTCTCTGACACGGGAGGTGAATGCCGCCTCTCAGCCAGATCGTTTTTCCCCCGCCAGTGTAGAACTAGAGACTTTTCCGACTCATCGGCATTTCTCAGTAATGGGGCATAGTTTTCGCCCTGGGATTCATAGGTAATCGCTACCTCCCACTCCCCCCCAAAAATCCCTCAACCACAGAGAAAGTTCAAGCCCGTTATCACGCTTGATCAATCAAAATATACTCCCTGAAGATAAGCTAACATAAGGCGTACTAGGCAACATGAGGCGTGAGGTCGTTTGCCATTGCCTTCCTCACTGGGTTGGCGCGAGCAGCCATATGAGTAGCACCTTTCACAACATCCTGAACCGAATGTCATTACTAGGGAGCGAATTTTTATGAGTAACACCAAAGTACGAGTCAGCCTCTGTGGTGTATTGGTTAGCGTAATTAGCTGCCACCGCGAGAGGCCCGGGATCCTTTCCGGCTCTGTCACGAAGTTTGAAAATTGCTGCGAGGGCTGGAACGTGGAACACTCAGCCTCAGGAGGTCGACTGAGTAGAGGGGGTTCGATTCCCTCCTCAACCATCCTCGGTGTGGTTTCCCGTGGTTTATCAATTCTCCCCCAGGCAAATGCCGGGATGGTACCTAAAGGCTATGGCCGCTTCCTTCCTTCCTTCCTTCCTTATTTCTTTTCTATCCCTTCCAATGTCCGACTCGTTGGCTGAACGGTCAGCGTACTGGCCTTCGGTTCAGAGGGTCCCGGGTTCGATTCCCGGCCGGGTCGGGGATTTTAACCTTAATTGGTTAATTCAACTGGCACGGGGGCTGGGTGTATGTGTTGTCTTCATCATCATTTCATCCTCATCATGACGCGCAGGTCGCCTACGGGAGTCCAATAGAAAGACCTGCACCTGGCGAGCCGAACCCGTCCTGGGATATCCCGGCACTAAAAGCCATACGACATTTCATT
Source organism: Anabrus simplex (assembly GCF_040414725.1). Taxonomy (NCBI): domain Eukaryota; kingdom Metazoa; phylum Arthropoda; class Insecta; order Orthoptera; family Tettigoniidae; genus Anabrus; species Anabrus simplex. The sequence goes on from NC_090273.1 coordinate 149,182,573, forward strand.
TCATCCCTTCCAATCTTCCCATCCCGACACAAGGGCCCTGTTCAGCATAGCAGGTGAGGCCGCCTGGGCGAGGTACTGGTCCTTCTATCTAGTTGTTTCCCTCCGATCCAAAGTCTCACGCTCTAGGACACTGCCGTTGAGATGGTAGAGGTGGGGTCCTTCGCTGAGTCCGAGGGAAAAATCAACCCTGCAGGGTAAACGGATTAAGAAAGAAGAATTGTTGTAGTTAATTTCCTATTGCTTGCTCTCATCCCTCAAAACGAAACAAGTAAATGTCACTAAATAAACTGAACATAGTATCTTTCTTTAATTCCTTATCTTGTAACACAAATAGTATGGTGACGTTTTTGATCGTGATGGGCAGTGTGCCGCCAAATACATCTCCATGTTCTCGATTGTGATATTTTGGCGCTGATGGACCGTTCGACATCGCAGGATATCCCTGGTGCGCATTTTAAAAGGAAGAAACCTAAATAGATGAAGCATATTCACCACTTTCAAACAGATAGAGTTGAATATCCTAGATTTCGTTTCAAGACTGCATGGGGTTTGGTAGAAACTTTGACCAATGAAAGGTACCTGGCCATCCCAGATTCTGAGAAAGGATTAGTGCCATTGTATGCAGTTGACGCACTCGGACGTACAGTATTTCATAGACAAAGAAATGAGAAAATCAAAGGAAGTTTAAAGACAACTTTAGAAATTGAAATGTATTCTATAAGAGATGAAATTTTTTACTATAGTCTGAAACTCAAACGAGCTGACACAATTTTTGAGTTTTTGAATCATTACCTACCTACTATATGTACAAACATGTTACGTTTTTCAAATAATAAGTAAAAATATGTAGTATTTATAGGAATATGTAAAATGAAACACAGGTAAATGAAATGGCGTATGGCGTCTTTTTACAACCTGTTTTACGGCGCACCGACACAGACAGGTCTTATGGCGACGATGGGACAGGAAAGGGCTAGGAGTAGGAAGGAAGCGACCGTGGCCTTGATTAAGGTACAGCCCCGGCATTTGCCTGGTGTGAAAGTCGGAAACCACGGAAAACCATCTTCAGGGCTGCCGACAGTGGGGTTCGAACACACTATCTCCCGAATACTGGACACTGGTCGCACTTAAGCGACTGCATCTATCAAGCTCGGTCGTATGGCTTTTAGTACCGGGAGTGTCCGAGGACATGTTTGGCTCGCCAAATGCAGGTCTTTTGATTTGGCGCCCGTAGTTGACCAGCGCGTCGTGAAGAGGAGGAAATGATGATGAAGACGACACATACACCCAGCCCCCGTGCCAGCGAAATTAACCAATGATGGTTAAAATTCCCGATCCTGCCGGGAATCAAACCCGGGGCCCCTGTGGCCGAAGGCCAGCACGCTAACCACTTAGCCATGGAGCCGGATGAAACACAGGTAAGCTCAGCCGACAAAAAATAGCCAACGCTGGAGAAACCATTAAAAGCATCATGTTATACCGTGTATCTCCGCATCTGGTCGTGATAACCGCATGAATTCGGTTAGGAACTGAGTCCAAAATGTTGTGCAGGTACGTTGAATCCAGGTTAAGCCACTCGCTGAGAATTTCATCGCTGAATTCCACCAAATTGCGGGAATCCTGATGTCGGCGTTTTATCCGCTGTTCCAACATGTCCCACATATTCTGAATAGGGTTCAGGTCAGGTGATTTTGTAGGCCAATCGAGATGTAATAGGGTGGGGAAGTGTTGACAAAACCAGTCACATATACGTCCCGTCCAATGAACTTTGCTCTTGTCATATTGGAAAATCGGGGTATGAATAGCATACTCATCATGCAGACGTTGACTGAAAGGCAACACCTGATCATCCAGAATGTTTAAATAAACATGTCGCTTCATGTTAGTGATCACCTCAGTGACCGGACCCAACTCCTTCTTGAACTTGACCTCGCAAACATCCAGGATGAAATGCTTCATTTGGCATTGGTTGCACTCGACGACGTGTGTCATTGGAATACGGGCAAAAACATGATTCGTTACACCACATTACGTTCCGCCTGTCAACTGATACCCACGTTCGAGGATTTCTAGCCCATTGAAGACGCGCAGCTTCTTAAGTGCCTGTGGTGAGCAATGGCCTCTTGGGAGGTGACCGACTCCAAATGTTCATCGCATGCAGTTACCGTCGCAACGTTCTCTAGCTAACAAGTTGGGATGGACCTTCATTCACTGCAGCAGTTTCTGTCGGGTGAAACGCTTCTCCGGTGCCTCTCAGTCAGAATATTTTCTCGACCACAATTCTGACGTCGTGTTTCGTGGCCACGTGTAGTACACCACTGCTTGCAGACACGTTGAGCATTCTGCTGCGAAACACCTACAGATCTAGCAACTTCACGCACCGTGTGGCCATGGGCACGGCCAAACACGATTGTCCCTTTTTGCTACTCTGTGTACTGAAGTTCACTGTCCGCTTGAAACGTCTGTGTCTCAGTACGCGTGCGGTTGAGCACGGGACTCGTTCGTTGCGCCATCTGTACAGGCTTAACGACCCATCTACCTTTGCGTGCGCAGTAGAGAGGTAACAAGGGGTGAGGTAGGAGATGGATGGACAATATAAATTATTAATGAGGAGGTTAAAATATGGAGTGCTTTGAGTAATGACAAAGTGAAATTAAAGGAGAATATGGTAGTCACCTGGAGGAGGTCAGTGACGTGTTCTGTCACAGAGTTTGCAGCTCCTATGGAACAAAGGTAGCCTATACAGTGCCGAAAGAAGGCTAAGGAATACCGCTCGAGACAAATTACTTGCACGTATAATAAAATGTCATTGGAAATTGCACAGTGATATTGAACAGTATCGTTCATAAACATACTGGTGGTGGTGGTGGTTGTGATTATTGTTTTAAGAGGAAGTACAACTGGGCAACCATCCTCTATATAACACTAATCAGAGAGAAAAAATGGAAGGGGTCCGACACTTCGAAGAATGAAGGTATCGGCCAAAGGAAGACAACGGCCACGAAGGGCGTGAAAACGAAAGACTCCCTAGGCCTTCATACGTAATACCGTCGAGGTCGGAATAGAACAAGAGTTGACCAAGGGAGGTCGATAATGATAGATGAAAGTGAGGAGCCTGGCACAAGAAAGTGGAAGCAATGCCAGGACTCGGCTAAGGGCCCCGTGGTCAGAAACTTACTGGACTCTGAACCTGTCTAGCATTTCAATGAGGGATATCTCATCACCATATTGTGCAACACATGCTGGTGAGCAGAGGTATTTGCAGAAGAGCTGTCATTGTTAAACTACTCAAAGAGAGGTATCTGACCAGGGGCGTCTCGTCTTAAGGATCACACGTGCACACGAAGAAACCTTGAGGTGACGTAACATCATGAGCTTGCAGCGCGGTTCCGTACTTAAAGCTGTACGTTTGTCAGTACTCGACCAACAGCCTGAGCACGAGGAAAAGCCAGCCCTTCCTATGGTATGTCCATACCTTTTACAACAACATTGTACGTTTAAATGTATTATATTCATATTTTGACACTTGTTTTTTCTTTTCCTTATTTTACAGTTGATGTCAACAGGGCTACATTTTAACCAATTTTGACGACACACTTATGTGAAATCAAATTTAAATTTTGACACTGATGATGGACCTTAGTGTTTGAAAACCGGTTATGTTTTAATAAAGTGTGTGCTGATACGATTGTATATAATTAATAATAATAAAATTAACCACATCAGCAGTATTAATAAGAAATTGCTTTGATATTATATAATGATTATAATTCGTCATTCATTGGTCGAGAAACATCCAAAGCCTTTAAATTTAGGAACACAAAATTGAAAATATTAACCGTCAATGAGGACATTAAGTTCAACCACGAATGCTTAAAGCAGAACTTAACACCTAATTTTGTTAATCTGAAAAGCAAGAACACATCAATATCTTGTAAACGAGCCGTCAAAATAGCACGGACAACATGGTTAAAAAGTGAAATCAAGAGCGTACATGCAAAGAAGGACCAGTTAAATGAAGAAGCGTTTCACCTTCAACTTCAACTGATGAACACAGACAATAAACTGGAATGGACATGTCTCGCTCGCAACACATATTCACTAATACATACGAATTAGACTGGAGAAAAAACGAAAAACAATTCAAAACAAATTAAGTAAGTTTAAGAACAAATACATATGTGATGGTTTTAATGATTTGACTGCGCACAAATCTTGTGAACCTGTTGTCAACATTTCGGACACACCTTTAACCCAAAATGAAACCAACCTATTAAAACTAGATCACAAACACAATCTTAAACAGAATCTTAATAATGTCATATTAAAACAACTAATAACAGAGACTGAATCAGCTATCCAAAAAGTCCCTGATAATAAAAAAGAAACTGTAAGACACTTAGTAGCAAATGAAATTGAAAACATCAAAAACAAACCAATCAAAGAAAACAAAGAAAGTAGTACAAAACAAAAACAAATAACTAATCTAAAAACTAAAATAAAAAATAATAACCTGATTGTAACTAAAGCAGGTAAGGGTAACGTCACAGTTATCATAAATAAAGACGACTACATCCAAAAAGCAATTGATTTCATAGAAACAAACAACATAAAGGAAATAAAGAAGGACCTCACCAGGAATTTAAATAGAAAAATAAAAGAAACCCTAAAGGACACACAGTTCAGAGAAACAAAAACTAGTCCCGATGAACCTAAGGTGCCCAACTTTAAAGTCTCTCCCAAAAATCCACAAAGAGAATTACCCTGTTAGACCTATAATTAATTGTCGAAACAGCCCCACATTTCAATTATCTAAGTTTTTACTTAAATACCTACAAAACCACATCACATTAGAAAGTAGAAATTCAGTATCGAACTCTTTGGAAGCTATTTCCAAAATACAATCAACAGAAATAAACGAAGAAACTATAATGGTATCATATGACGTGACCAACATGTATTCCAAAATTCCTATCAAAGAGACTATAGACTTAATAGAAGAAAATTTAAAGAATCAAGACAGACTAAGTCACATAGAAATTAACGAAACGATAAACTTATTAACTCTAATATTAGAAAATAACTACTTTACATTCAATGGAAAGTACTACCAGCAAAACACAGGTTTACCAATGGGGGGTCCACTATCAGGTTTCTTAGCCAATATTTATTTAAATAATCTTGAGAAAACCATCTTGAACACATAAACCAAACCAAACCCCATGGCACTACAGCCCTTGAAAGGCCTTGGCCTACCAAGCGACCGCTGCTCAGACCGAAGGCCTGCAGATTACGAGGCGTCGTGTGGTCAGCACGACGAATCCTCTCGACCGTTATTCCTGGCTTTCTAGACCTCCTGAACACATATCAAAAATAAATAAAATTATGGGTCCGTTTTGTTGACGACACGGTAGTATTTTTAAATGGAGACCTCATTACTCCCGAAACATTTCTGGGTTGCTTAAATTTGCTTGAAAGCAACATAAAATTCACTATGGACAAAGAAATCGATAAAAAGTTAAATTTCTTGGACCTCACATTAACAAAAACTAACAATAGGATAGACTTCGATATTTTTAGGGAACCCACACAGGCCATCACCACCATCAATAAAAAATTCCAAACACCCAGGAACTCACAAACAAGCAGCTTACAACAGCTATATTAATAGATTATTAGAAGTTCCCCTGAGTAATGATAAACTGAAATAAATTATAATAATAAAACAAAATGCTAAAGCAAATGGCTACAACCCAGAAATGATAGACAATATTATACGTAAAAAAGAAAACGTAGAAAAAAAGAAAAACCACGAGAAAAGAAAGAAAATCCATGAACGTAATCAATTTGTAACATTTACATATTTTGGAAGTCAAGTTTTTAAAATTGCGAATATATTTAAGAAATTTCAACTTAAAACAGCTTTTAGAATCAGAAATATAATATCAGAACTCATATATATATATAATGCACATAATGTCAGTAAAAAGATATATATACTAATTCGGGAGTATACAGGCTCACTTGTAACGACTGTAAAATGTTTTATATAGGAAGAACTGGGCGAACCTTAAATCAAAGATATCAAGAACATTTCAAGGCAGAAAAGTACACCAGATATTCAGCTTTTGCGTAACACATTTACAACAATAACCACAGCTTTTTAGGGATCGAAAAGGACATGAAGTTAATCTTTAAGGGTAATTATGGATTTGAATTAAATACACGTGAAAACATTGAGATATTTTTGGCGCAGACAAGGGAACCAGATAAAATTTTAAATGGAACAGTCGCAAGCAACATTTTGTTTACAATCTGGAGTTGACGTAACATCAGGTGCTTTCAAGGAAACCTTGAGGCGACGAAACATCATGTGCTTGCAGCGCGGTTCCGTACTTAAAGCCGAACGTTTGTTAGTACTCGACCAACAGCCTGAGCACGAGGAAAGGCCAGCCCTCTCTATGGTATGGCCATACCTTTTACAACAACATTGTAAGTTTAAATGTATTATTTTCATATTTTTACACTTGTTTCTTTTCTTTTTCTTATTTTACAGTTGATGTCAACAGGGCCATGTTTTAAACTCATTTTAACGAATTTTGAAGACACACTTATGTGAAATTAAATTTAAATTTTAACACTGATGATGGACCTTAGTGTCCGAAAACCGGTTATGTTTTAATAAAGTGTGTGCTGATACGACTGTATAAGATTAATAATAATAATAATAAAAATACCTTAAGCAATGTAATTGATAATTAGCAAACAGTTACCACGTGTTGAAGTTCTAATGAAAAAAGGAAGACTTTAGTTTTAATTTTTGTTTTGTTACTGAAATAATAGACGACTGCCAGCTGATTCCTTTTGTAAATGCAATTATAAATTATAGGAGGCTCAAGCTATACTTTCATTTAACAATTTTTAAAGGCAGTAAAGGCCTAATCCTTCTCATATGATTTGATTTCAGAGCCTAACCGTTGTGATTGAAAGGACGAAGATTAATTTTGTTGTTGTAAGTTAATGCTGGAAGACAAGACAACATGAAAGTAATAATGTATTCAATACCAGGAAGGATATTTTGTGCGCTTAATGAATGCTTATATTAATAAATGTCAGAATGCTGTTTTTAATTTTTTCTGCTTGGTCGTCACCCCTATTCCCTTTAATGCCTCTAGAAAACAGAAAGCCATGAACGAACGGTTCCCCTTCAGATCTCTCGCTCACTGGCTGGGCTTAGCTCGGCAATAAAGGGGGCAATATAATATCCTAGAGTTCAATTTACGATAGTCAACAATGTATCTAGCTGATCCGTCGGGTTTATGCACAATAAATGCGGGTGAGGCATAATTAAAAGACGAAGGGATGATAGTCTTATATTTCAGCATCTTGTCGACTAACTGGTTTAATACCTTCATCCCAGGAGGGCTCAGAAAATAAGGGAAGGAACGGAGCGGGATGGTATCGGTAAGAAACAGAAATTACAGCTCGAAAGTTGGATAAAGCTAAGAATATTTACAACTTCAGACTGAAGCAATATCAATTTATTCCAATTGTACAACAGAAATACCCAAATCGCGACTGGAAGCAGATCTGGAATTTTTTTTGAGCAAATGGATCCCAACTGAATGGAGGGTATCGCTGTAAAGCTATCTACAGGTTATCAGGGACAACAACAACCAGTGACAGAGGGTGGGAGATACTGAATCTGGAACTAAATCAGGGACAGAACGGGAGGGGAAACGCTTGCATATGGATAACAGCTGGAGCCATTTACTGCAATATCAAGGAGTACACTCAGCATACAAGTGTGATATTATCTGGATTTCTGGATCATCTCAGGAAAGAACGCTGGAAGATGGTCAGACAGAAGTGTCTTCAAGAAGCTTTTGGAACACATATTTTTAAATTCAGAAGTGCCTTCCTGTTATGTGTTTTGTGTAACATCTGTCAATTTTATGTTAGTGTGAAAAGTGTTTGTGTTAGTATAGCTGTGTACTATTAAATGATTTGGATAACGAAGGTGACAGGAATAATTTCGTTGCTCCTAGTGTGCAAAGAGAAAAACTATTTTTTCAGTTCAGTTATTCTGTGAACAACTTGATGTTTTCCTGTGTTAAATTTTAATTTGTTGAGATGCAAACTTATAAATGTCGTGTTTGGGGAATAATCTTAAACTTGTTTAATTTTTTTGTTTCTACACTCACATATGCTTTGTGCAGTTATGATATATGTTTAAAAACCATACACTTCCTCTTTCAAAGAGTATTGCTAGATTAACTCAAACAAAATATCACGAGTGCAATTGAGGCTATCTCAGTTGATGAACTAATGTGTATGGATGAAAAAGTCCTTAGATGAAGCCAGAAATGTGTAGATACAGGTGGAAAAAATTTTCAACATATTCTGTGACAAGTTGAGAAATTATTTTAGTTTGATTATACGTTATTATGCGTGCTTGTTATTTACATGCGAGTCATACGGGCGCTCTCCTGGCCCCAAGCTCAGCGAGTTGCCATGTACTCGTCTGACCAGCTCGCCCATCTAACCCGCTGCGCTGCGCCGGCCAACCGGCTGGCCTCATTTTGAGTGAAGGACCCTGTATACATTATTTAATCTGTTCAGCGGCTTCTCACACTTACGGTCGCCTGCGTTGCGAACCTGTCTTCCTCCAAACACTTTGCCGTTACGCGCTTCTCGGCACCACAAACTCCCCTTCTTTGCAGTCTGCTGAGAGCTTTATCAGCGTAAGGTACAGTTTAGTAAAGTGTTCGCGTGTTTAGTGCTCAGTGTGTTATTCCAATGATATTTTCATTATGTGAGCGTGTGTACATACATAATACCTTCATAAAGTACGGGAAATCTTGTGCGAAAACACGCGCTGGCCGCATTACGGCAAAGTGCTTGGCGGGAGACAGGCTCGCGGGGCAGGCGACCCGGCGAGTGAGAATCCCCGGAATAGATAAAATAATGTCTCGTATTAATGGCAACATAATGTAGACTAAGTGGGCGGCCGTTGATGCATTAACCGACTGAGGGGCAACTTATACATAGTTTATTTTAATCTACTGTCTACTGTGTGTGCACACCCAAATATTTTAAGCATGCGACGCCAGTGTACGACCAATTACATGAAATGAAGAGTTATTACGCTTCATTAAGTACCTGGGAAAGTTTTCCGGTTGCTTCTCATTACGTGAATATTAGCTGGGGCAGCCAAGTACGTACAAGATGAGTGCGCTGGCTTTCGCTATGAGTTCATGCTCAGCGCACATGTTTGTTTTACGAGACGTAATAGAAGGATGTAAAAAGTTCAACCTTCCACCATGCTTGAATTTCGTTGACCTCAAGAAAGGAATTTGAGAGAGCACATCGCGGATCATTTAAACACGTTACGTTTATATGGAATTTCTCATTCCTTCAACAGTATTATCCAGAACCTGTATTTCGTAGTTTCACAGTACGCCTGGTCGTCATGATCGTTAAAGTGCCGAGTCTATTTGGTATGACACCGTGGTTAGCTGGTTCGAGTCCCATTCATTATATTGTGTCCTGCAGGTTAGGAGATGTGGTGGTATACAATTTCTAATCACTAGATTACATTCCAAAAGCTTGAATTCAATTTCAAACTTCTCCGCAGTGTACATATGGAGTGAGGGCATATCACGCTGTTGATGGTGATTCTTCCGTCAGATGGAGACGTTAAGTCTTGCCGGCACCGGGTTTCACCCTCTCCTCTTCCTCCTATCATGTATCACCTCTAATGAGGTTGACATCAGGAAGGGCATCCGGTCATAAAAACTCACAACGAAGTTTCATCTCACTTCATACCCGACCAACAAGGGTTGGACATACAATGTCATTGGTTTTACTTCCCACGAACTACTTCTATGGTTTTCGGAGACGCCGAGGAGCCCGAATTATTAAATTTTCAGTGGTACTCACGCAACATTAGTACCATGGTTACCGCTTGCATCGCCAATATCTACGCGCGGTGTGACTGTCCTATGTTTACTTCTCGCCGACGGCGAAGGACAACGCTGCCAACCACTGTACTTCGGAACTAGACCAGGCACCTACTTACCTCAGCAAACACAATTGGTCTGCACTGGTTAGGGTACGGCATGGACAAGACCATTGGTCTGGATTCGTTAGGGTAGTGAGCCCTGGACCAAACTTGTCTTCCTTCTCACCTTACTACACCAGGGGTTAGTGGTCAGGAAATGAAACGATTGATCGTAGTAAAGCCTACCACGTTTTTCTTGGTACATAGCGCTTCCAGATCTAGGCAGCAATGCATCTGTCCATTGTTGATACAGAATACGTATGTAATTCTATTGACACGGCATCGTGCGATGCATGTGTCATTAATGTTACCAGATTTTCATCTAATTACAAGAACAACTTTAATGATTTAGTGCAGTTGTATCTACGTCACGATTTACTTTCAAATAGCAGAGGAGTATGTGAAAAGTGTGGCCGTGAGGTTAAATTATTAGTGCATAAGAAGCTCAATCGTGTAGGTTTATCATGTCCTCGGCGAGTACAAGGGGGTCGGGAATATGATTGGTATGCCAGTGCTCGTAAAAATACTGTCTTTGGTGACTCTGTATTGAACTTGTACCAAATAGGTTGTTTTACAGTCCTTAATCCGTGTAGCCATTCCAGCAATGAAAAATGGCGTCCGCTTCTCTTCGTTAGGTTATAAAAGTAAATGTACTTCTTGAGGTGGCTTCGTGGTTTCCCTGGCAATGGGAATGGGCACATCTATTCTCTAAAAGGAATTTAAAGTAAGTTTTGCATGCTTTCTTCTACATCACCTCCTTATAAAACTTGCATGAGCACGGCTGAAGTTTTACCCCCGAATTTTGTCCCGGGAAGAGTTCTTTAACATGCTTGTAAATCTACCGACATGGAGCTGACATATTTGAGCACCATCAAATATTACCGCACTGAGCTATAGTCCTCTCCGTGTAAGGACGTACACTAAGGGTGCAACCTTACCCTTTCACCCCTGTAATATTAAGGTATTGGTTTATAGTGACTTTTCTTGCTGTTGGGTCTTTTTCAGTGTCGGTAACCATACAGTTTAGGGACCCTACTTGCCGATACGACGTCTTACTGTTACCGTTAATCTGGCACGTTGGCAACGTTCAGTCACTGTTCTAGCGTGAATTGTGTGTTGCCACCGCATTGCCTCTAAAGTCACTAGCGATACGTTTGCGAGAATATTTAAAGCATATTTTCTTTTTCTGTGGGATTGTAAATCTATTTGGCTAATACCAGGTAAGTAGAATTGTGGCATGTTCGGATAATGCATTTAATAACATAGTTTGTGTGAAATGATGAGCACATCATTTTATTAATTACGTTCCTATTTCGTCCCATACTTATACGAACAGAATTCGATTGGGATGTCTAAGAAGGAAGAAAAATCTGCAAAAACTCCTCCGAAAAGGAAACCAAGGTTACGTCCTTTACAAGCTTCAGGTCAAGAAATGCTTGTACATTGCTACGAGCAATTGAAACAGGAAGACGACGAAGAAGGTATCAGTCGTAGTGATACGAAGCTAATGGCAAGAGTTTCATTATTAACTGGGGTAAGTGTTCGTTTTTATCTTGTTTCTATGATAAGTTTCTGGCATAATGACAATCAGTTGAAAAGGAGCAGTATTTCATTCTGAACCTAACCTAACCTAACCTGATCATGTAGGCCTAGGCCTATACCGGTACCATGTCTTGTGTCGACTTCGATACGGTTCGTAGACTTAACCTTTGTGTATTCATGTTGACTTATGGTATATGTGTATGTAATATATTTCTGTGTGTGTATTCTTACAGTGTAGTTTCGGTTTAGTCCGAAAAGTAATAGGAAATTTCAAGAAGGGAGTTGAATTTTCTACACCAGGTAAACGCCGAAAGCGTGAACATCCAGTGACCGGCATAGACAGTTTTTCTAAGGAAGCGATAGCAAGGTTTATTTATGATAAATTACATAAAGGTAAGGTGACTTCATAAGGAATCTATTGCAACATTATTTATAGAAATTGGCACGCAGGTGAGATAAGCTCCCAGAAATGTTTTGTGCATGTATTGTCATACAGCTCTTTTGAGTCCCTTGTAACTCTCTTTTTTCTTCCCACAGGAGAAGTCGTAACTGTAAGAAAGGTTTTCGACCACATGAAAGCAAATTATGACACTTATTTGTACAAGGGCTCCGAAACATCATTAAGAAGAATTTTGAAGGCCATTGGGTTTGTGTGGAGTAAAGGTGATCCCTATGCGTATGTTAGAGAAAATGAAGACATTTGTTTTAAGAGATCTTGTTTTCTGAGGGAATACATGCGTAATAAGGACAGTGAGAAACCAAAACCTGTTGTTTTCTTGGATGAGACTTGGATTTTTATGAATGGTGAATATATATGTTATATATTACATTTTATATTTAAAAAATCTTGGAATAATTTATCTTCATCAGGTGTCTTTGGTTTCAATTGTGCATTTGTCTTTCAGGGTCACCCACATACTCCTGGAATAAACCACACAAATCTGGACATGATGTTCAAGGAGTAATTCGTCGACCTGTGTCTGAGGGAGGAAGACTGGTTATTGTTCATGCTGGAACGAAGGATGGCTTTGTACCTGGTATGTTCTTAATTTATTTTACTTCATTTTATTGTAGTGAGGTGATCTCTCTTTACATAGTTATGAGGGTATTTAGGGTTTGTAGTACGGATGCAGGGGGGGGCACATAAGTCTCTGATAAGACCCCAACTTAAGTACAGTTCCTGTGTATGAGACCCTCACTGGGATTACTTGGTTTGAGAATTGGAAAAGTTCAAAAGACAGAAGCACGATTTGTTGTGGGTGATTTCTGACAAAAGAGTAGCGTTACAAAAATTTTGTCGGGTTTGGGCTGGGAAGACTTGGGTGAAAGGAGACAAGTTGCTGGACTAAGTGGTATATTCCGAGCTGTCGGTGGATAGGTGGTGTGGAATGACATTGGTAGACGAATACGTTTCAGTGGTATTTTAAAAGTAGGTAAGATCACAGTACAGTGCTAAAGTTGATGAAAAGTGGGGCAAATATTTGGTTTTTTTTTAAGAAGGGAGTTAGGGATTGGAATAATTTACCAAGGGAGATGTTCAATGAATTTCCAAATTCTTTGCAATTATTGAAGAAAATACTAGGCCTATCCCTGAAACTACATCTTCTGTCCTAAGTGCAGATCAGTGGTGACTGATTGATTGAAATTGACTGGCACTAGGTCGGAAGTGGCATTATAACTTACCGCTCATTGAGCTCTGTACGTGGTTTTTGATTTTGACTTCTCCACTGTTATTAAAAAGACTTGCAGGTATTCACTTTAGGCCAATGATTAACCTTAGAGAGGTATTTCAATCAAAACTTACTCAGTGTATTTTCATATAATATTACTGGATATTTGTATCAGTAAATTACTTGTATTGTAGGCCTATTTATTATGTTTATTCTGCATTCGACAATCTCCACCTGAATCAGTGCTTGATACCTGACTGTTGAACACCTTCCAAGCTTCTTATTTCTTACTGCCTGATATAGGTTCAGTGTTCGCAGCAATTACATTTGTTCTAAGGTATTGAAATGGGTGTTTATACTTATATCTTTTATGCAAGTGATCGTGGACTTCTAATCCAGATATAGGCCTACTAATGGAGATACATTCATGAGAGATGTTACGATAAAGTAGTGTAAGTAGTAATTAATTGACTTCATCATCAGGTGACTTTGCTACACAGTAGTTGGTTTTACTTAAAATCAGACAGCTTTTTGTATCATTCAACAGAAATCACATTTTTTATTAATAGGCCTATACTTTTTTTAGAACAAATAACTTCATACTAAAACTTAAATTCTTACAGGTGCTGATTTGATATTTGCTACAAACTTGAAGAGAAATCAGGATTACCATGGTGCTATGAACAGCGAGAAATTTCAGATGTGGGTGAAGACGCAATTAATCGTAGGATTAAGAAATATAGGACCCTGTGTTATTGTAATGGATAATGCACCATATCACTGTAAGCTTGTTGAGCATCAACCAACAACGAAATGGAGGAAGGATCAATTAGTGGTAATTATACTTAATTGAATATTTCCTTCTACTGAATGATGTTTAATGATGTTACAGAAATTAATTTTTATTTTTCCTTTAATTTACAGTCATGGTTAAGGCAGAATGGAGTTTCTCCACCAGAAAATGCCACAAAAGATGAGCTGCAAAGGTTGTGTAATATGAATCGAAGTCACTTAAAGAGGTACAGAAGCACGTAAACATAAGTTTAGATAATGTTGTTTACACTCGTGTATTTGACTTTCATGTATGCATAACAATATTTCTCTGTTTCTTTAAAACCAGGTACATTGTTGACGAGATGCTGCACAGTGAAGGCCATACTGTCTTACGACTTCCTCCATACCACTCATTTTTCAATGCCATCGAATTTGTATGGTCTGTGGCAAAACAGTATTATAACAAAACAGTGGCTTCAAGACCTGGTCACGGATTGGACAGAGCTACAGCTGTGTGGAAAGAATCTCTTGATCAGGTAGGCCAAGTGGAAATGTTATTTATTGGATATATGCAAGTGGAGTTTATAATATATTTGTCAGGTTGTGATACTTCAATATATCTTATAGGTGACAGCAGAGATGTGGAGAAATGAAGTAAAACACACTGAGAAGAAGATTGTCGAGTTCTACAATAATGAGGTGAGAGGTCTTCCTGAAGTGGAGGAACTAGTCATTCATCATGGAAGCAGTGAATCGGAGGAAGAAGATGAAGAAGAAGAAGAAGAAAGAAGAGAAGCCGAGGAGTTAGCTGTACCATTGTAAGAGCCATTCCATGAGATTAAGAATGTTATAACTTTGCTGGGAAATAATACATTTCTGATTGCCCCGTCCTTTCTGATATAACGAAGTTACATTTCAAAATTGTGGGAATTGTGTATCTACAAGTTACAGGGCGGTATAGATGTGCAGGTGGGGATCAGTGTCCAATCGGAGTGGAATTATCTAGAACTGCTGTGGCGCAATGTGATGAGGAGCGGGCAAGGGGGGGAGAGAGAGAGGGAGACAGCACTCTGTCACCAATACACGATGTAAACATTGTACGCCTGTTAAAATACTGACATAACTTAAATTTTATACACTATCTAATGGTTTTCCACAGTTCTCTGAAAGTCACAACTCACGTATACTGTATATATATAGAGAGAATTACATATAAAAATACCTGTGTACACAATAAGTAGCCCACATATTAAATATAAATCAATTTGCTTTACGTCGCACCAACACAGATAGGTCTTATGGCGACAAAGAGGATAGAAGAGATAGGAAAGGGCTAGAAGTGGGAAGGAAGCGGCCGTGGTCTTAATTAAGGTACAGCACAAGCATGTGTCTGGTGTGAAAATGGGAAACCACCGAAAACCATTTTAACGGCTGCCGACGGTAGGATTTGAACCCACCATTCCCCGAATGCAAGCTCATAGCTACGCGACCCTAAACGCACGGCCAGCTAACTCGGTCATCTTTGAAAATGTCTTTTTCTATCAGCAGAGGCTTTTTTAAAATCGTCATATTTTGTATAGGCTACAGGAGATGTACAGTAGCCCACTGGTTTTCTGATTAAACATCATTTATTTAATCTATTGCATCAGTCTACTTACATACTCACTGTCCACGTACATCGGTAACCTCGTGATTCGATTATTGAAGTATTGTGCAATGATGCGACATACAAACTAAGAGAATACCGAGTGGTTCTTCCAAATATAAAACAGACAATTTCGAGTGGTCATGAGCATGACTCATAGTCATAGGGTAGGCTAAATAATAATGTTATTGGCTTTATGTCCCACTATCAACTTTTAGGTTTTTTTTGAGACGTCGAGGTGCTGGAATTTAGTCCTGCAGGAGCTCTTTTATGTGTCAGTAAATCTACTGACATGAGGCTGAGCACCTTCAAATACCACCGCACTGAGCTCGGCCCTGCCAAGTTGGGTTCAGAAGGCCAGCGCCTCGACCGTTTGAGCCACTCAGCCAGGTGTGGAGGCTAGAGAGCTGAGTTTAAGTAATTGTCGAACATCAACTAGTTATAAAGATACTGATTGATTAAACTAATACAGTAATTAGAATAACCTAATTGACTACCTACTTACAACCTAGGTACTTTGGAATTGTGTTCTATCTTTTTAACACTGCAAATAAATCCATGTATTGTTTAAAACTCCCTGTAAGAAGAGGACAGTGGATGCGAATAGGTATTATTTTCAAATGAGCTGAGCTCGAGAGTCCATTATAGCATACGATTTTTTCAGTGTACCATGACTCTGTATGTATTGCTTCAGAGGAAGTTCGGCTCCCCGCCAATGTCCAGTGTACCGATAATGAACCATGTGTGTGTTGTGTCTCACTGATCCATGACTGCGTACGATTCTTTCAGTGTGCCATGATTCACTGTGGCTCACTGCAGCGAAAGCTCGACTCCCCGCCAGTGTCCAGTGTGCCTATAAGGAGCCGTGTGTGTCGTGTGGCTCACTGAGCCGTGATTGTGCATGATTTGTGTGCCATGAGCTTGCCGTTCCTGTGAATCGATTCACTCGGACACTGAATGAATCGATACACTGCTTCGAATCAAGCACTCAGTAGCCTACAATAGTAGAGGTACATAGTACATTACCATTAAGATAGATAGCATTGCAAAGTAATTTGTCTTTACCATAATAACAATAATAATAATAATAATAATAATAATAATCGTATGGCCTCAGCTACCATGTGCAGACATTTCAAGTTGACGCCATCTGGCTGTCTGCTCGTCAATTTTGACGATCCGTTATACTCTAGGCCCACTAGATGGCAGACCGAGTAAACCGAAACTCTCTTGGGCGTCTGTGGCTGAGATTTAATGAATTTTGTCGGGTAAACACCAAATGCGTCACCAGAGATCTTTTACATGCCGACATCGTACGACATGAAGTGTCGAATGGACTTTTTTCTGCCCTTCAAAAATCCGACTACCTCTGCCGGGTTTGAACCCGCTATATTGGGATTCGGAGGCCGTCACTCTACCACTGATCCACAGAGGCAGCTGTCTTTACCATGAAATACATCGTCGTCGTACATGACTGAATTACTATCAATATATCTTAGAGAAACTGTAATGTACATGAAACCGAAATTGAGTTAATTTCCACGATACATTCTTCCTATATAAAGGAGACCATGTAGCTTATCCACCTTCATTTCAGCCACATAAATATTCAGCAAAAATTGCAAAATCACATTAAAGGACAAATACAATTTTTTAAGTAGAAATAGTCTGGAACATAGATTAGTGAGGTTGGACATCCTGCGCGTCATCATTCAGGAGTCGCTGTTGAACATACTGTACTTGTCAAAACTAGTAAGTTTCTATTTTACACAATAATAGTGAAATGTTGATGAAGACGACATACACCCAGCCCCCGTGCCAGAGAAATTAACCAACGGTGGTTCAAATTCCCCACCCTGTCGAGAATCAAACCCACACCCTGTGACCAAAGGCCAGCACGCTAACCATTTAGCCATGGGGCCAGACAATAATAGTGAAAAAGCATGTTCACTGCAGCTATTGTTGACAGGATATTTCTTCTCTTTAAAGAACAATGAGTACCACGAATTAATATCCTGTTTTGTTGATTCCTGTAAACTTTGTATGTACGGTTTTGGTTCGCCAGTTCCTAGCGTATCTACTGAATGAAAACTTTGTAGACCAATGGATTCAGTTTTATGTTTATTGCCTTCAGTCGTCACGACAGTTTTTTCAATGACAACAGTCGCTCAATTACAAATCCTGTCAAACCTAACCTAACCCTGCGACAATCAGTGGTTTTCGATGGATCACTACCTAACCGGTCATTATAATTTGTTTTCGGTGGATCACAACCAAACCTGTCCCTATCAGTGGTTTTCGGAAGAATACAGTGGTTTTGTCACAAGTCAATACAGACTCTTGAATCAATGTGTGAAAATGGGAAAGTGTAGAAAACCCTCTTCAGGAATGCCAATCTCTAAGTCCATAGTCTTTTCAGCGTTGTCACACAGCTGAAATTCACTTTAGAAGTAATTGTAAAAAGTCGTATATAGGCTCTACAGATACATAGTACATTACCAATTCCATCTCGATTGCTATGATACGCACACTGCATAGCGGTTTTGCTCTATAGATAAATCATATTATAGTGAAAAAAAATTTGTTTAAAAAAAAAATCTGTCTGGCATGAAGGTCCAGAAGGAAAATACTTTCATTGAATTCTTATTTATGTGCTCACCACCCTAGTAGGTTTAAATAAACCTTATAAATACGTTGTAAGACCCATTCTCGAATATGGATCTGCATGTTGGTTTAATAAATTCCCTAGAGAAAGTTCAAAGAAGAGCGATGCGTTTCGTAACTGGGAATAGAAGGAATACCATTAATTGGGAAAGTCTTGAATCTAGAAGAACTAGAGCTCGCCTGTGTGGTCTTTATAAGAGCTATACGGGAAGGGCTGCTTGGAGTTGTATTAGGAATAGGTTATAACCTCCCTCATTGTATCACTATTTGCAGCGATAGCCAGGAAGCGTTAAAAGCACTATGTGCAGTTAAAACAACATCAAAAATGGTATGGGAATGCCAAAGGATGTTAGATCAGCTGTGTGAATTTAGCTCAGTTACCCTATTACGGGTCCCTGGGCACACAGGTATCAGTGGAAATGAAGAAGCTGACAAACTAGCGAAACAAGGCTCAAAAGGTCCTTTTATAGGACCAGAGCCCTTCCTGGGAGTGTCACTCCGAAGCGTGAAACTGGTAATATCCCAGTGGACAAACCAGTCTCACTTAAGACATTTGGAAGAGGTTAACTATAGCAAGGCAGGCACGTGAACTTATCAAAGGGCCTAGCCAAAGTTATAAAAAGGTCCTGATAAATTTGAATAGGACCAGAATGCGAATGGTAGTTGGACTGTTGACAGGCCACAATACCTTAAAGAGACACCTACACATCATGAAAATCAGTCAGGATCCGATGTGTAGAAGATGCGGTAGGGAGGAGGAGACCTCCGCGCATGTGTTATGTCAGTGTGAGGCTCTTGCAAGCACTAGACATCGATACCTTGGCTCACATTTCGTGAGCCTGGAAGACATCAGGAATGCCAACATCCGGGCACTGGTATCCTTTATAGGAGCACTAGGTCTGGACTAGGCAAACCCGTTTAAGGGACACAAAGGGTCTTCACAGACCTACGTGTGGAGCCCTGCGAAGGCAGGGTTCACCCATTCTTTATCTATCTATCTATCTAACCTCCCTCATACTTATCGAGAAATTATCATAAGCATAAAATTAGGGCCAGAAACCAGCATACGGATGTATTGGAAATAATTAAATTGTGTATGAAACTGTACATGATGCTGGATTTAGAATGACTAGTAGTATTTCTTGTAATATTTTTTTCCATGGAATTCCTTTTTGTACTTGAGTTGTTGTAGTTGTTGGGTAGTATGATTTAACTTTATTATCACTTGTAGTGTTAAGCTAGTAGTAAGTTCAATCTATAGTATTGTAATTTGTAGTGTTAAGTACTGGAAATACTTAAGTTGTGTGTGAATATGTATATAATGACACTGGATTTAGAAAGTTTAATTAGTAGTATTTCTTGCTTGTTGTAATGTTGTTGTTGTTGTTGTTGTAGGGTAATTACGGTTTAACTTCACTTTATTATCACTTATAATGTTAAGCTAGTAGTAAGGTCAACCTATAATATTGTAAGCCAAATTGTTAAGCACTGTAAATACTTAAGTTGTGTGTGAATTTGTATATGATGTTGCTCGATTTAGAATATTAAACTAGCAGTAATTCTTGTTATATTTTCCTTCCATATATCTGCTTCTTGTACTCTTGTTGTTTGTTTGTTTGTTTGTTTCTTTGTTGTAGTTGGGTAATTATGTTAACTTTATTATCACATTACTGTAAGTGACCGTTGCCACCGGGGTATTTCCCATTTGCAATTTATTAATAATAATAATAATAATAATAATAATGAGTGACAGAGGTTTAACGTAATTTGGAAGGAATGTTTTGCGTATGATAAATGAGTACCAGTTAACTATTGGGGGCAAAGGCGGTCATGCGTTGAGCTAACCACTCCACCCCACCCCACCAAGTGCCAACGTCATGGATAGTGGAAGCCTTCACCTTCCCCCTTTCCAATGGCTTTCATGGTTTGTACGGAGATGACTTTGCTTTTTGCTTTTTAAATATTAGTATTCATGTTTATTATGTTTGTTTATTCATACCCCTGCTTTGTAATTCAGTGACCATGGAATGGCTCTAAATGTTGTAAATTATATTTATATTTACTTGTATTTATTTCCTTTTTCCTTATTGCACACGTTTGTTGTTGTTATTGTTATTACTACTACATATCGCTTAACATGTAAATAAACTAATATTTAATGCAGTAAATAATGCTTATCTCTTCGGATTCATTTCTTCGTTGCGTATTCGTTTTGCTATGACAACATGACTTCTTTATGATATAAATAAATATAAAATAAAAGTATTTCTTCCCAAACATATTTGTTATACGTGCACCAATCAGAGAACCAACTAGGGAAGTACCTCTTACTAAGGTGCATAATGTTTTTGCATACATGTACAATTGAAGAATTGAAGATCCATATACAGGTAAGTGGGTCGCCCATGTGGTAGGCCTATTACGCGTCATAGGAAACTGAGTGAACTGGCTGTGCAGTTTGATCACATTGCTGTTAGCTTGGTTTCAGGAGATGGTGATGTATTCGAACCCCACAGTTGGCAGGTCTGAAGTTTTTTTTTGCCCGTCATTTTCATTTCAGGCTAGTGCTGTGTCTGTACGCTTATTTACATCTTAAATCCTAGCCCTCTTTCCTATCCAATTCTTGCATCACAACCTGTCTTCATGTGATTTAAGCCAATATATATGTAAAAATCTGGTAATGTTGTAAGCTTGAGATACACCAACTTGTAAGCTGAAAATATGTTTAAAATGCCAAATGCCGAAAACCGTAAAAGTTCTTAGTGGGATGTAAAGCTGTTAGCATTATTATTAAAAGGAAGGACATATGTCTTATGTGGTAAGTCCTTGAACTTGCAGAAACCGCAATGAATTATTCAATCTATATTCCCTCCCCCCTTTCTTTAAGAATGCAGTTATAGTAATGCATACATCAGAATCAGAATAAAGGCAGGAAATGTTTAACATTATTTTAAGCGAGTGAAGGAGAGAATGTATGACTAGCTCATGTTGGCGGATTCGAGTTCGGCGGTATTTGAAAGTGCTCAAATACTCCAGCCTCATGTCTAGATCTACTGGTACATAAAGAACTCTTGCGGGACGAAATACTGGCACCTCGGTGTATGTGAAAACGATAGAAGTAGATAGTAGAACTAATATTCAATTCTGCAGTGAGCTTGAAGCTGACCTAATTTCCGTTCACGTAGCTTGGCACATTAGTATTCCTATATGTTTCCTGATAACCGTGAAGATATAACCAGCCTGCAGGCTGAAAATATGCCCAATCTCTCTCCTTAGGCTACGGGTTACCGGTATTGAAGAGAGAAGGAAATGTTCGCGCAAAAGAAAGGGAAGTCATTGGACTTTCGAAAATCACACTGCAAAGACTTATTAAACAAATTGCATCGTTTAACACGCCCCTATTTTCAAGAATATGGTTATAGTACGCCTACTGCATATCAAAATAAAGACAGATATATGTAACATTAATTTGAGTGAGAAAGGGTGTTTATTTCCTAAATTTCTCATTGAGCGTGGAAACCGACTTAATTATGAATATCTTGATTTATTTCATCTTAACTTTTATCATTTACTAGGGTAGGGAAACATTTATTATCGGTGTTTACATTGAGGTTAGTTTGTTTGGTTATGTCTGGTGATTTTAATATGTAACCAGGCAGGTTGGCAGCAGTGATCAGCCATTACAAAATAGAGAAAAGAAGAGCATCGGGCGGCGATATTTACTTTCTGGGGTATTTCGTTACGTGGCTATTACTATAGGATCTAACCTTCCCACTTGGGCTCAGATAGCCAACGCATTTCCATCAAAGGAAACGCATGCACCACCTCCTTTTCTTTTATTACAAACACATTTTTGACAATGTAACAGTACAATTTTGTAGTAAATAACCACCTAAGAACTGTGGGGTAAAAATAAAAATTATCCGCAAGAAACGTACTTGGCTAGTCCCGTAACTAATTGTTTACTTTCTTCTACACAGAACTTACAAGGAAAAAGGACAACATGAATATTCATTAAAAACAAATGAAAAGGTATTTCTTCGTTATTCCATGACGGTGGTAATGTCATTATTCTGTGCATCTTGAGGTTAGAAGATTCACTTCCACTACAGTACGTCACGTATGAAGCAGTGATATGTCTATTGACGAGACTGAGTGATATCTGGGTACAGATATTGTAAATGAAACTTACGAGATTACATTTCGCAAGACATGAGAAAAAATTAAGACAGATTTCAAAGAAATAGAAACGGAAATAGAGATTTTGTGGTTCGGTATTGACTATACAGATTTCAGATTTGAACAGTATTCGCCAGTCACGAATATAAGGACCGCCATAGTTATTTTAGTTCACTTAAGTTCATTTTCCACATGGTTGTAGTTTTGATTAGGTGCTAATCATATCGTTGTAGTAGGTACTCCTTACTATCAGTTGGCATCATTTAACTTTCAAGTTGGCAGCATTTAGCAACCAGGAAATATATGTCCATAATTTCAGCCTCCTTTCACCACTGTCCCAGGCAGGTCATTGCCCCGTTGTGCCAGCCCCCTCGCAGAATACCGCTAACCGTCTCAAAGACATTCTTGGGCCGTACCCTACTTCCCTACAAATAGCACATGTCAATTCACAGAGCATTGTCCCACATTTCTCAGAATTCTCCGAAATATTTTCAACCTGTAATCTGTATGCTATAATGATTCCAGAGTCATGGCTGCGTCAGTCTATCCCTTCAGCACTGGTTAAAATGAGTGGATACACTTTAATTAGGAACGATAGAGAGGGAAAGCCTGGAGGCGGAGTCGGAATATTTATACGTGATGATTTGAAATACAAGGTATATTTAAATCTCCAAGTGAATACTCACACAGACCGGAGTTCTTGTTCGTAGAAATTGAAGTTCGTAGCACGAAGTGTTACTCGGTGTAGTGTACCGCCCACCGAAGACTGGAAACATCACAGATCTAGAAGAAGCGCTGCAGGATCTAATATACCCAGGTATGAACGTATGATTTTAATGGGAGACTTCAACACTGAACTGACAAATGAAACCACTGAGACTAGGCGACGTACATGCATGTTTGAATCCATTAATACGACAATTCTGCCCTTACAACTCACACACCATATTGCAACCTCGCACACACTCCTTGACCTAATCATTGCAAACAATAATGACCGTATATTGATACATGGACAGATGCCTGTGCCAGGCCTTTCCCGGCATGATATGATTTACGCTGCATACTCTTTAAAATGTCCAAAATACAGGTCTAAGATAATCAAATACAGGGATTTCAAAAATTTGAACGAAGAAGCTCTCATTGAGGACGCTCTGAGCACACCGTGGCACACAATTCAGTATATAAAGGACATTGACGACAAAGTATCTCATTTTAACGAACTTCCCTTAACTTTATACGACAGATATGCCCCATTACGTACTGCTCGAGTAAAGCGACCCTCTAGCCCTTGGCTCAATCAAGAAATTCGTGATAAAATGAAAGACAGGGACTCAGCCTATAGTTACAATGTGAAACATCCAGCACAGAAAAATTTTGACAAGTATAAAAGACTCCGAAATAAAACCACGCAGATGATAAGGAAAGCTAAAATACGCTACTCGTACGAAATTTTAAATACACATGATTCTGCTGTTGCATGGAAGACTCTCCGCAATATGGATCTAAGTAAAACGAAGACAAAGGACAGTAAATGTAATGTACCTTTGGATGATCTGAATTAGTATTTTAGCTCAAGAAACGTCCAGACGAACGGAAATACCAAGAGAGCCACTATTAACAGAATATCTTCAAAGGGAAAGCATGGTGGTGAAACATTCTACTTCTCTCACGTGACTCTAGGTGATGTAAAGACATAAAATCAAAGTCTACTGGACACGACGGAATAAACCTGTCCCTTTTAAGAAGAATTCTAGACATCATTCTTCCTACAATAACGCATAATTTTAACACCTCTCTTATGACGGGAATCTTTCCTGAGAACTGGAAAAATGCTATCATCCGACCCTTGCCGAAAAACAGTACCTCTACAACCCTTGACGATTACCGCCCTATTAGTATCCTCCCTGTACTAGGAAAAGTACTGGAGAAACTAGTATACAAACAAATGACAGACTATCTCTTACATCATAACTTACTCGACAGATGTCAATCAGGGTTTAGATCGAACTACAGTACCAACACAGCATTAGTAAAAGTAACTAACGACACTCAGTTAGCAATGGATAACGGACAAATGACAATTCTTATTCTTCTCGACCTTACAAAGGCATTTGATTGCGTAGAAAAAGACATTTTACTAGCCAAATTAGAAATGGTGACATTTTCTAATCATGTATTATGCAGGGTACGTTCCTATCTCAGTGGTCGTAAACAATGTGTGTCAGTGGGAGACAATATGTCTAGGTGGCGAAATACTGAGATGGGGGTAGCACAGGGTGGGGTGTTATCACCACTTCTGTTCTTCCTATACATGAATGACCTATCAGAACAACTGACGAACTGTAAATATCACTTATACGCAGACGAATGGACTAGTAGCCGCTGCCTGAAGGTAAACCCATTAAAATCGCAAGCCATCATAATAGGATCTAAAAAAGCGCATGCCAAGTTAGAAAGTATCAATATACCGGTTATCAAGATCAATGAAACACCTATAACACTGAAAGACTCCGTTAAGAACCTTGGAATAATTTTTGATAAGTATTTAAGTTGGTCAAAGCACGTGACAAAAATTTGTCAACGTGTATTCGGTTCATTACACTCACTGCACAAACTGAGGGACTTTCTACCTGTCAAAACCAGGAAACTGCTCGTTCAAGGACTAATACTATCAATATTTGATTATGGTGATGTAGTCTATAATAACATAAGTTGTTCACTTGATTCTAAACTTCAACGGGCGCATAATGCCTGCATTAGATTCATTCTAAATGTTCCGCTCCATTCCCACATCAGACCATTTCTCCATCAGCTGTCGTGGTTAAGATTATGCGATAGACGCAAGCACCATGCTGTTTCTCTTCTGCACAAAATACTGCGAACAGGTATACCACATTACCTGAAAATAGATTTCAACTACCTCTCTCCTTCAGGTAGAACACCCTGACGGTCATCAGTACGATCACTGCTGAACATCCCCACTCATCACAATAGTACGTATAACAAGTCATTTGTACCGGGGACCATACGTTCCTGGAATTCTCTCCCGGCTGAAATTAGAGACATAAGCAACCTAAAGCTATTCAGAAGAATGAGCTGGAAATTTTACCTACACTCATATTAATTTACTCTTATAAGCACTCTTAAATGTTAGATTATTAAGTTAAATTAATAAAATGTCAACGTAAGGTTAGAAACATTATAGTTTATATTTTTCGAGATATAGTTTTAATAATAGTAAATATTATAAATTAATTTTAAAATGTTAAAATGATTTTTATGATGCTTTACATTTCATTCAAATTACATTTCACATTAACTTTAAATTATAATAAATTTATTTTTAATTTTAAGTAGTTATAATGTTCAGTATATTATGTTTATGCAGGTGCATAATTATATGGTTTGGCATAATAGCAGGCTTCATAGCCCGAGCCCCGCCATGTACAGAAACACATAAATAAATAAATAAATAAATACACAGTAGACGGAGATGTTAACAGTCTAAACGATGTACTTACTTTGAAGATCAGGAAACCAAAGAAAATTACATATTGGAAAATAATGGAGATGACAGGTTTCTGAAATCTAATGTTCAATTTAATCGCTTATCATAATATCACCACTCAGACAATGACATATAACACTGAAAAAGAATGGCAGTCACCTCCTCTCTCTCACTTTGGCAGGTCATCTATTGATCTTATCTGCCTTTCATCCCGAACCGTTACGAGGCCCTTCTTGT
Organism: Anabrus simplex; assembly: GCF_040414725.1. Lineage (NCBI taxonomy): Eukaryota > Metazoa > Arthropoda > Insecta > Orthoptera > Tettigoniidae > Anabrus > Anabrus simplex. Next base: position 149,208,858 of record NC_090273.1, read on the forward strand.
ATAAATATTATTGCCGCATTGTGAATTGTGAAACTGGTCGGGGAGGAACATGAATGTTTTATGAGCGTTCGTGGTTCGTTCATTCTTATTGCCACAGGCTTAGGAAGAGTACCGTAACTCAGCTATCTTCTCGTCCAGCGGAGATCAAGTGGGCTACACTCTCGAGAGTAAAGTGTTGGTCGTCAAACAGAGGAAAGCTCTCAAGAAGGCAATGAAGGAAACTGACTGTTGATACCGTAATCAGAGCTGTAGAATCTCTAGTTTTACGTGAAATTATTGCAGATATCCTAGAAGTATTGATCGGATTTCGAACTGTATAATGAGCTGGGTGATTCAGATGACTCCAAGGTTGGTGGGTTCAATCCTGGACCAGTCCGGTGGGAAATGAAGGTGCTCAAAAATGTCAGCCTCTAGTCGGAAAATTTAGCGAGATATGAAATAATTGCTGCAGGACAACATTTTAGCACCTCTACGTCTCAAAATTCACAAGGCAAGCAACTCAGTGTTGAAAACATCCTAGGGATATGAGCTACGAATTTTAGGTAAATAATATGTAATAAAGTACGAGAATATATTCTTTACTTATTCCTGAAAATTACAATCCTTTCCTTAATCGTCGTTATCCGGGCCGATTAGATTAGCAGTTTGCCTGCGAGCGCTAATGTGAGTCAATGCATTGTTTCGCTTAAGAACCACTAGGACCACTAATGTGAGTCATTGCAGAGTTTCACTTAAGCCCATATAACTACATTCGGCGTGGAAATTTTTTAAAAAATGATAAAAAGCCTGAGAAGATTGAACCAAGGAACACATTACAGAAAAGATATGCAAATAATTTGGCTAGGATTTGAATAAAAAAGAAAACGAGTAAAGAAACAAGAGATTATAAGCTGTTTTTCTGGAACTGCATTTAGGCCGGAAGTCAATTTCGATTTTCTTTTTTTGTTTGATAGAGCTACCCAAGACTCATAATTTGAAACCTTTCTGAGCGCTTTAGCCCCTCAACTTTCGTCACAATTGAGCATATGGCTTATTTTTACTTTTTTCTTCGTATGGGACCCCTACTTTGCCTGCTAAGAAATGTCTTCAGCATTAAAAAACCGGTAAAGTATTCAATGGAACGTAAAATCTTCTTATTTCCTAGCGTCTAATCCTGGATTGGTGCAGGGTCCTCTTTTAAACATGCCATCCTCCACTTCCTGCGGTCAAGGGCGTCAGCCTCAGTGATGTCTACAATATGCATGTCTTCGTTGATGCAGTCGAACCGTCGCTTCTTGGGACGACCTCGGTATCGGGAGCCTCCAGGATCAAATTGGAGGGCTGTATATATCATTGAGTCTGCAGGGCTTCGGTCTACATGACCATAGCATCCAAGTCTTGCTTCTCGCATCTTCTCTGGGATAGGTGCCACTCCCAATCGCCTTCGGACATCTTCATTTCTGAAAAGGTCCAGTCTTGTACGACATGCTCATGCTTCTTAGTTGTAGGCCAAAATTCCTACCCGTAGAGTGCAACTGGTCAGACCATGGATTTGTAGACTTTTCCTTTCAGGCGGGTGGGAATTTTCTTGTCGCATAGCACACCACTGAACTGACGCCACTTCCGCCAGGTAGCATTTACTCGTGCTCGGGTGTCTGGCAATGTATTTCCATCTGAGGTCATGAGTGATCCAAGATATTTAAATTAGTTGGCATTAACTAGGTCTTGCCCGTCGATGCGAATGATACCACCAGTCTGCAAGCCACATTGCACGTACTCGCTTTTAGTAATGTTAAGGCGCAAGCCATATTCCCTAAACGGTCTTTCCAGATTTGCAGGAGATTTTTCAGATTCCTTCGGGACTGATCCGCAAGGAACACATATAAGATGGTTCACGGGTAAGGCGTCTGGATGTCAGCTGCGACTGTATCCATACATAGGATAAAGAAGACAGGTGACAGTGCTGAACCCTGATGAATCCCAACGTCGATAGGAAATGAGGGTGAGATTTCTACCGGACAGCAAACTACACTGGTGACTTTGCCATTGAAAAATTGGATCCATCGGACATAGGCTTCTGGAATATTATGGGATCGGAGGGCGTTCCAAATAAGCTTATGCGGTATCCGGTCTAAGGCGTTCTCTGAGTCCAAGAAGGCTATGTGTAGAGGTCTGTTTTTCTCTCTATGTTTCTCCACCAGGAGATATTTAACATTTTGCATTTAAGCCCCAAATTTAATGAATCGAACCTGCACGGCACGTTATACTCTCTACCATAGCTAGACCTGATCATGTTACGAAGACTTGCTTCAATACAAGCTAAAACAGAGCGAATGCCAAAGGGCCTAAGTAGGAACCGAACCGTTGATCTCATCAATAGACTATGTTTTTCTTATGATATCATGTTCCCCATACCGCGAACCGAGGTATTGGGTAGAAAAATTTTGTCCGTTTTGCTCTACGATGCACCGTTTTCGAGATATTTAACATTTTGCATTTAAGCCCCAAATTTAATGAATCGAACTAGCACGACACGTTAGCCTCTAAGCTAGCTTTCTTCATAAGAGCAGCAGCCATCTTGCGCAATCACCCTTAAGGCGTCTCATAAGGAGTCGTGTATAGCCGCCATCTTGCGTCCGCCATCTTGCGCAAGCATCCTTAGGGCGTCTCTAGCCATCTTGTGCAAGGACCCTTAAGCCGCCTCATAAGAGCAACCGCCATCTTGCGCAAGCATCTCTAGGGCGTCTCATAAGGAGCCTTGTATAACCGCTATCTTGCGCAAGCATCCCAAGGGCGTCTCATAAGAACCTATGTATAGTGGCCATCTTGCATAAGCACCTTTAAGGAGTCATGTATAGCCACCATCTTGTGCAATTAGCGTCGGGAGATGGCTGCTGTAGAATTTTTCTTTTTAAATTATCCGCCACCATATTTCAAAGGTATGTACCTAAAGAGTGTAGCACTGAGGTTTGCGATGTAAGTTGGCGGATGACAGCTGACAAAAAGCGCGTGAGTTTGTTTACTAAACAAGAGCACGTGGAATTTTTCAATTTGCCGCCACCACATTTCAAAGGTATCTAGCTAAAGATGGCAGCACGGTGCTCTCTTGATTAAAGATGGCGGATGACAGCTAACAGAACTTTTCAAATTGCCCGCTACTACAGTGGGCAGCACGGTGGTCTGTGGATTACAGATGGCGGATGACAGTTGACGAAATAGCCCGCATGATAGCAGCACAGTGCTCTATTGATTAAAGATGGTGGATGACAGCTGTCAAAAGAGCACGTGGCTTTGTTTACTAAACAAGAGCACATAGAATTTTTCAAATTGCCGCCACCACATTTCAAAGGTATCTAGCTAAAGATGGCAGCACGGTGCTCTCTTGATTAAAGATGGCGGATGACAGCTAACAGAACTTTTCAAAGTGCCCGCTACTACATGTCATAAAGAGGGCAGCACGGTGCTCTGTAGATTAAAGATGGCGGATGACAGCTGACGAAATTGCCCGCATGATAGCAGCATAGTGCTCTATTGATTAAAGATGGTGGATGCCAGCTGTCAAAAAGCACGTGACTTTGTTTCCAAACAAGAGCACATAGAATTTTTCAAATTGCCGCCACCACATTTCAAAGGTATCTAGCTAAAGAGTACAGCACTGAGGTTTGTGATGCAAGATGGCGGATGACAGCTGTCAGAAAAAAGCACGTGAGTTTGTTTCCAAACAAGAGCACGTGGAATTTGCTACCGCCACAAAGAGGGCAGCACGGTGCTCTCTTGATTAATGATGGCTGCTGTCACGTGGAATTCAAAGGTATCTAGCTAAAGAGGGCAGCACGGTGCTCAAAGATGGCTGCTGTCAAAAAGCATTTTTCAAATTATCCGCCACCACATTTCAAAGGTAAGTAGCTAAAGAGGGCAGCACTGTGTTCTATAGATTAAAGATGGCGGATGACAGCTGTCAAAAAAGCTCGTGGATTTGTTTACCGATTCAAACCTGGCGCTAGTTAGGGTAAGTTGGTAGCACTAAGTTTTAGACCCGCCAAGATGGCAGCACTGCCGATGACAGGTGACGAATTCGCAACTACTGCGATAAAGAGGGCAGCACGGTGCTCTGTAGTTTAAAGATGGCGGATGACAGCTGTCAAAAAGCACGTGGATTTGTTTACAAATTCAAATCTCGCGCTAGTTAGGTTAAGTTTCTACTACTGAGGTTTAGGCCCGTCAAGATGGCAGTACTGAGGTTAGCGATGCGTTGTTGTCTGTCAAAAAGCACGTGGCTGTCAAAAAACACGTGGGTTTGTTTACTAATTCAAATTTCGTGCTAGTTAGGTTAAGTTGGTACCACTGAGGTTTAGGCCCGTCAAGATGGCAGCAGTGAGGTTAGCGATGCGTTGTTGTCGATGACAGCTGTCAAAAAACACGTGGCTTTGTTTACAAATTCAAATCTCCCGCCAAAATTCAAATTTCCCGCCAAAATTCAAATTTCCCGCGGGAGGTGGAGGCCTCTGGGAGGGAGCCGGAGGAGGAGGTGGCGCCAGAATCCGCCTATTATACTACTAATACCTTGGGCAAAGCCTCATTGGTTTGTAGAAATTTGTACGATGTTGCGTAGGCGACGATCAGGAATGCGTTCAAAAATCTTAATCTTCTGACATTCGCCGGTAATTGACGCATTCACCCACATAATCTTCACCTTTCCAGATAGGGACTTAGCAGTATTGCTGGTCAACCAAATTTCAGATATGCTAGCATTGTGGAGAATTCTGTTAAAGAGCTTCCTGGGAATATGAGTTGCACGCTGTCCAAGGATTTCAGACCTCAGATGGTATATCATCTGGTCCTGGTGCTTTGTTATTATTCATGCTAAAGCATAGCCCCTAAGATTTCTTAATTTGTAATGGCTGGGAGAGGTCCATAAACTGGGCATCCACATACTATAGGTGGATGGGGAAATTCCTCATTACTCAAACCCTTGAAATAATTCCTCCACCTCTGAAGGATGGCGGTCTGGTCACGTAGGGTTTGATGACTGTTGTCTTTGATTTGCATGACATGACCAACGTCTCGGGTCGTTCTCCGACGGGATTTGGCGAGGTGATAAATCTTGTTTGCTCCGTCTGACGTATCCAACTGATTGTAAATTTCTTGGTAATAGTTTTTCTTCTTCTATCGAGGGAGTGGCTGTGCAGTTTGGGGCGCGCAGCACTGACCTTGAATTCAGGAAATAGTGGGTTCGAACCCCACTGTCGGCAGCCCTGAAGATGGTTTTTCATGGTTTCCCTTTTTCACACATGGCAAATACTTGGCTGTATCTTAATTAAGGTCACGGTCGCTTCCTTCCCACTGCTAAGACCTTTCACATCCAATTGTCGTCATAAGACCTATCTGTGTCGGTGCGACTTGGAGCAAATTGTAAACAGTATTATTATTATTATTATTATTATTATTGTTATTATTATTATTATTATTATTATTATTATTATTATTATTATTATTATTATTATTGCCTCCGTGGATCAGCCTGCAGCGCGCCGGCCTCTCACCGCTGGGTTCCGTGGTTCAAATTCCGGTCACTCCTCGTGAGATTTGTGCTTGACTAAGCGGAGGCGGAACAGGTTTTTCTCCGGGTACTCCGGCTTTCCCTGTCATATTTCATCCCAGCAACACTCTCCAATATCATTTCATTTCATCTGTCATTCATTAATCGTTGCCCCAGAGAAGTGCGACAGGCTTCGGCAACTGGCACAACTCCTATCCTCACCGCTAGATGGGGGCTTCATTCATTCCATTCCTGATCCCGTCGAATGACTGGAAACAGGCTGTGGATTTTCCTTTTTATTGTTATTATTATTATTATTATTATTATTATTATTATTATTATTATTATTATTATTATTATTATTATTATTATTATACATTTGCGAATAAGCCGATTAGGACTACGCCGAATACTTACAGGCGTGCATTTATCTTCCTTTGTGTCCACATTGCTTTAATTATTTTACTGTGGGCTTCCTTTCTGTCCTCAGGACAAGTTGTTCCGGTCTTCTTCTTTGGTCTTTCCTCTTGGTCAACCTGCCATTTGTTAATTTTGTATCTGAAGATTACCCGGTTCTGGACATCTGCTGGTGTAATTCCTGCCTGTTTAAGATTAGTTTTGATTTCGCCAATCCATTTCATTGTGTCTCTTTTTTTTTTAACTTCCGTTTTTATAGAATTCAACTATTTGTTTGGTACGTCTGTCTGGATGCATTCTTTTAATGTGTCCATAGAACCTTAACCTGCGTTTGCTAATGTCACTGTGAATATTTGTGTATTGTTTGATTTCCTCTATGTCTTTGAGTCGGTATTGTGCGTCGGCGAGTTTTGGGCCTCGAATTTTTCTTATGATTTGATGTTCTTTTTTCTCATCGTTTTCAATGTCTGCTTTCCTGTTCAAAATTAGCGTTTCTAATCCATAAATACAGTCTAGTTTGATGATTGTATTGTAATGTCTTAGTTTTGTGTGCTTGGAGATACATTTTATTGTAGATAATTTGGGATAGTCGATATGCAGTTATTATTATTATTATTATTATTATTATTATTATTATTATTATTATTATTATTATTATTATTATTATTATTATTATTATTATTATTATTATTGAAGATCAGCTGCAGTAACCATCATATCGCTGTTGCGGGAGCATAAGACCTGTGCATACCAAGAATAAGCTTCAGGTGTCGATTTTACTGAAGACATCTCAGCACCTGAAGGATTATACGAAAGTTCCTTAAAGAAAGTTGAACGTCGATTTGGGAAATAGTGTTAATATTATCTTTATTTAATCAGTTTACACTCCAGGGTTGTATTTTTCCGCCGCACTCAGCGAGAGATCCGCACTACCCCTTCAAGGGCAGTGTCCTGGAGAGTGAGATTTGGGTCGGCTGGCCAAGAGGACCAGTGCCTCGTCCAGGCTGCCTGAGCTGCTATGCTCAACAGGGGCATTGTGGGGCATTGGAAGATTGGAAGAGAGGGACAGGGAAGAGTGAAGGAAGCGGCCGTGGCCTTGAGTTAGGTACCATCCCGGAATTTACCTGGAGAGGGGGGAAACCACGGAAAACTATTCAGTTGACCTTCCGAGTCTGAGTGAATCCCATTCCAATCCTCATAGCACTTTTGTGTTGATGGATGGAGGAAAACTAGGTCAATTAAAGGAATTCAATCATGTATGAAGTCTGATCACATCTGATGTAAAGTGTACGAGTGAAGTTAACTCCTGGATTGCTCAGGGAAAATAAGCTTTCTAAAAAAATACGTGTCTGCTATCTCATTCCTCCAGGAGGGAGGAACGAAATCACTTCGTGAAAAGTTTTGTATGGAGTCAAGGTACATAGATGTATGGAGTATAGTAAGCTATGGATCAGAAACATGGATCCTGGGAAAAACTGAAGTATTGAAAATACTTCGAGATGTGATGCTGGCGTCAACTCCTTAGAATACACTCATGGCCATAAAAACAGAACACCTTGAACGACTAGAGATAAGAAGTTCATATTAACAGGACTTGTTCATTAGTATGTTCTGCAGAAACGATCAGCATTTCAGTTATCTAGGTTCAGCATGTGTCCCGTTGCCTAGTAGGCTCTGGAACCTCCATGGGCACTGATAACTTGTTCCATGAATGATGGCATCGACGCGTATAAGGCGCGAATGGCATCCAGGGATATAGCCATCCATGCTGCATTCACCTGATTCCACAGTTCATCTTTGGTGGTTGACATTGGGTCACAGTGCCACCCATTCGTTTCACCACATCCCACACATTTTCGATTGGCGAAAAGTCCGGTGTTCGGGTGGGCCAGGGCAACAGTCTGACATCCTGTGACAACAAGAAGGCACATGTTCCTGCAGAAACATGTGGGCACGCATTGTCCTGCTGAAATATGGCATCCGGGGTGTCGTGCAGAAAGGGTATGGCTACGGGTTGCAGGCAGTCATTCACATAGGTCAAACTGATGACAGTGCCTTGAACACGCACCAACCGTGATTTGTGGTTGTACCCAATATCACCCCACACCATAAGACCTTGAGTTGGCGCCGTATGTCGTGTGCGCATGCAGTCAATGTGATGCCTCTTCCCCTGTCTGCGGCGAGCCAAAATGCGGCCATCATTTTCAAACAAACAGAACCTGGATTCGTCCGAAAACACTATCTGATGCCATTCATGTCACCACTGACGTCGTTCCATACACCATTGCAGTCTAGCATGTTTATGCACATTAGTCAAAGGTAGGCGGAGAACTGGACGACGCGCCGATTACCCTGACTTAATAAACGGCGACGGACTGTCACTCCTGATGGTGTACGATGTGTTACACTGTTCCATTGTTGCACCAGAGCCGAGAAGGAAGCAGATGTCTCCTGCAATGCCATTCGGATGAGATGTCGATATTCTCGGGGGGTGGTCTGGATGGTGTGACCAGACCCATCTCGTCGTGTTCTACGGCCTTCTGTGAACCATTCTGTACACACCCGTTGCACTGCCGACATACTTCGTCCCACACGAGCAGTGATTTCCCGGAAGGATTCATCACATTCTCTCATGCCATTAATGCGCCCTCTTTCAAACTCACTCATTTGGCGGTACGGTTCTCACATACGTCTGTGAGGTAACCTGCACTTCTGCTCAAGTCACACTGATCCATTACCTACGGTTTATAGTGACAACAAGAGCCGCAGGCACATTTTACCAGTCGGTGGTGGAGCGCTGAGATATCGATGGGGACCTTGAACCTGAGGGCTGACGTGGTTCAAATGCTAATTATTTCTTCAGAACGTACTGATGCACATGTCCTGTAAATATGAACTTCCTATCTTTAGCCTTTCAAGCTGTTCTGGTTTTTATGAACATGAGTATACCTTGGACTGATATTCACGAACGAGAACGTTCTCAAAATTAATGAGACACGCGGCTTCGTCCTTGAACAGGAGAAAAGACAACTTCCTTTGCCACTTGATTCGTCATTCGCACTGCTGAACTGCCCAGTTTGAAGGGAAAGTGGGAGGTGGAACGAGGCAAGAAAGACGAAGAGGATAATACCAAAGGAAGCACGCCAATTGCCACTTGAAGCTGTTGGCCAAAGAAAGGAAACGCTTTGAAAGACATCCACGTTACCCTCCAACCTTATGGTCGAGAAGAAGGAGTTGGGATCATGAACATTCTGCACTATCTCCAGATTTCCAAGGCCTGGAGTCGGTTCATTGACAAAACCTTTAATGTCGATCCTTCGACACTAACTTGAGACTTGGGTTCGGAAAAGTGGCGGGTAACTTAGAATAATTCAAATATTGAGATGTGTGTGGAATATTCTGCAGAAATACATAAATTAATCGCAAAATATTACTCTACTGTCCGGCTTTATTCCATTACGATCCTCCCACAACTTCAATTTATAACTGAATATCCCAATTTAAACTTTTAATTAGTTATTAAATATTACTTTTTGCATATGCGATCAATTATTCAATGAAATCAAAATTTCATCTATTTAATGATAAAAAGGAAAGCATGGAAATAAAAGAGGATTTTTTTGTGGTTTACTGAGAAAATATTAGAGCTGAAGCTGCTCCCGGTGGAATATGTTCAAAATTACACATTGTCGTTGTTTTATTGGAGCAGATTTCGTTAATATTGGATGAGGAACACTGTGGATGTGTATAATAAATCCAGGCTGCAGCTCGCACAAGTTTGCATACAGTTTTACTCTGTTACATTATTTTTTCCGATTATAAATACACATTTAATTGGATTTTTATGTATATCATATTTTAATTAAGCCGTTTGATCGGTTATGCAACAGTATTGCAGTCAGTATATATTGTAATTTAATTCGTTGTTGCCTCGAGATATACAGCTAAATCAATACAAGTTAATTTCTAGTCTGTAAATAGTAGACAAAGGGTCATTTGTGTTCTAAGGGAAGAAAATTAAAGGTCCACCATGTTCTATGTGATGAAGCACAATTCCGGCTGTAGTAAGGGGAGGGTGGAGCGAGTGGGTGTTTCTCTCGTCTGGTAGTCTACGTCATTCTCGCTTCTGTTGCAGGGTACAGAAATCTACTTATATAGCGTCATCGGTTTCAGTGGTGGGTTCAATTCCCCGTCAAGAAGCCATAAAATTTAAGAAACGAATTTCCACATCCGGAGGTGCACAAGGTCCTGAGGATCACTCAGCCTACACCAAAAATGAGTACCAGGTTAATTCCTAAGGGAAAAGATGGCCGGACGTAGAACTAACCTCTCTACCTCATCAAGTGCCGAAGTTACGGATAGTGGAAGCCTTTACCTTCCACCCCTCCAGGGGCCTTCATGGCCTGTATGATGATAACTTTGTTTAGCTATTCTTTTTTTTTTATCGGCTTCAGTGACACCTCACCTTTGTCAGGTCCATACATATTCTTCATAAGGAAACACTGTTTTCTTCGACCGTACTATAACATGCTAATTACATTTGACGTTGCTGTACCTTAATAACGTACATGAAAGTACCATTTATATTCGAACTAACGATATCCGATACGATTAATATCGCACGTGGAACAATCCTCAAGTCTCGAAAGCAACAATCCCAACAATCCAACGAATTTACAATGGATATTATTGTGTAGCTCCAAATTGTAGAAGTCATTTATCTAAAGGACTATATTCTTTACATTCCTGAGAGAGGGCAGAACTGCTGACGTGACGAGTGACATTGTTGCCTGGTCTTCTTCAAAATTCAATATTGTCTTGGGTGTGTTCATTTTTATTTCCACTCTTTTATGCAATTGTAAACAGTGTTTTAAGCAATTAAAAATATTAAACCTTCATTTTGATAGAACTATACATATTATTTCTTACTGTCACCTCTGCTCTATTTGCGGAATTTTACGAATATTCGGCTATTACTCTTATTCAATTGCGGCCCCGCGATCATGCCCAAAATTTGAATGTGGGTCTCGAGCCCTTACAAATTTGAAACCACCAAGCTCGATAGCTGCAGTCGCTTAAGTGCGTTCGGTACCCAGTATTCGGGAGATAGCGGGTTCGAACCCCACTGTCGGCAGCCCTGAAGATGGTTTTCCGTGATTTCCCATTTTCACACCAGGCAAATCCTGGGGCTGTACCTTAATTAAGGCCACGGCCGCTACCTTCCCACTCCTAGGCACTTCCTGTCCCATCTTCGCCATAAGACCTATCTGTGTCGGTGCGACGTAAAGCAACTTGTAAGAAAAAAAATGGAAACCCTTGCCTTACATCACAGCCTGCACGGTTGCTAGGCAACACTGTCTAACTAACCATCCATACCTTACATCACAGTCTGCACGGTTGCTAGGCAACACTGTCTAGCCATCCATCCATACCTTACATTACAGTCTGCACGGTTGCTGGGCAACACTGTCTAACTATTCATCCACACCTTACATCACAGTCTGCACGGTTGCTAGGCAACACTGTCTAACTAACCATCCACACCTTACATCACAGTCTGCACGGTTGCTGGGCAACACTGTCTAACTATTCATCCACACCTTACATCACAGTCTGCACGGTTGCTAGACAACACTGTCTAGCCATCCATCCATACCTTACATTACAGTCTGCACGGTTGCTGGGCAACACTGTCTAACTATTCATCCACACCTTACATCACAGTCTGCACGGTTGCTAGGCAACACTGTCTAACTAACCATCCACACCTTACATCACAGTCTGCACGGTTGCTAGACAACACTGTCTAACTAACCATCCACACCTTACATCACAGTCTGCACGGTTGCTAGGCAACACTGTCTAACTATTCATCCACACCTTACATCACAGTCTGCACGGTTGCTAGACAACACTGTCTAACTAACCATCCATACCTTACATCACAGTCTGCACGGTTGCTAGGCAACACTGTCTAGCCATCCATCCATACCTTACATCACAGCCTGCACGGTTCCTAGACAACACTGTCTAACTAACCATCCATACCTTACATCACAGTCTGCACGGTTGCTGGGCAACACTGTCTAACTATCCATCCATACCTTACATCACAGCCTGCACGGTTGCTAGGCAACACTGTCTAGCCATCCATCCATACCTTACATCACAGTCTGTACGGTTGCTAGGCAACACTGTCTAACTATCCATCCATACCTTACATCACAGTGTGTACGGTTGCTAGGCAACACTGTCTAACTAACCATCCATACCTTACATCACAGCCTGCACGGTTGCTGGGCAACACTGTCTAACTATCCATCCATACCTTACATCACAGCCTGCACGGTTGCTGGGCAACACTGTCTAACTATCCATCCATACCTTACATCACAGTCTGCACGGTTGCTATGGTGACACAACCGTCACACATTTTGTCACGTCACGTAACACAAATTTTCGGACGACCCCCAGCCAGAAGACATATTTATGTTAAAAGTAACTGAGCAAGTCCTGGGTGTCTTAAGATGTGCCCTATCATTCAATCTCTTCTTTTCGTCTATTTTTTTCCGGATCGCTCTTCTCTCACTAATTCAATTCATTATCTCTTCATTCGTGATTCGATCCACCCATCTCACTTTCAGCATTAATCTCTAACACCACATTTCAAAATCTTCTATTCTCTTTATTTCTGAGTTATCGGCCATGCTTCGCTTCCGAACAATGCCACGCTCTTTAAAAACGTCTTTCTATATCAATGTCCGAAGTGAGCAAACTTCTTTTCTTAAGAAAGGCCTTCCTTGGTTGCGCAAATCTACATTTTATGCTCGTCTTATTTCAACCATCGTTAGTTATTATACTACCCAAGTAAAAATATTCATCTACTTCCTGTAAGACTTCATTTCCTAATATAATATTTCTTGCATCACCTGAATTCGTTCGATTTCACTCCATTACTTTTGTTTCCGACTTATACTCCTTCCGCCTCTCACCGCTGGATACCGTGGTTCAAATCCGGGTCACTTCATGTGAGATCCGTGCTGGACAAAGCGGAGGTGGGACAGGTTTTTCTCCGGGTACTCCGGTTTTCCCTGTCATATTTAATTCCAGCAACACTCTCCAATATCATTTCACTTCATTAATCATTCATTAATCATTTCCCAAGAGTAGTGCGACAGGCACCTTTTTTATGCTCGCCGCTAGATGGGGTCTTCATTCATTCCATTCCTGACCCGGTCGAATGACTGGAAACAGGCTGTGGATTTTCACTCCTTCCCCAAAACTGTGTCCATACCACCCAGTAATTTCTCCATATCTTCTGTAGACTCAAATAAAATAACAATATCGTCGGCAAATCTCAGTGTTTTGATTTGCGTTGAATTTAGAAGGATGTAAAATCAGCAATTCATGGATGCCTTTCATATATATATTAAGAGATGCAGAGCACAACATAAGCCCGCAGGACGAACCTGCAGTTTCGTAACAGCACAGGCGAATCCTACCACCTGGCTGTGACACATAACGTTCCAGAATTCTCACGAGTCAGCCAGAGAAGGTAGCATATATAAGGCCAAGGTCAGTAATTAAGAAACTTCAAATGCATTCAGAGAAAGTAAAAAAGATTCATGAAAGAAATGTATCAGGCATGGATCTCGACTACCCAATCCACTGTGGCCTGCGTAAAATAACTCATAAGTATACATTTGCATTATGCATTGACGAGTAACCTAACGAGCTATGACAATGAGCTCTTCTTCAGCTACCTAAGACGCCAAGCGGAATAAAATGACATTATGGTTCGTGTGGCAAAATAAAAAACACACCGTGAAGGCTGTTTGGAACATATTTCTTCTCCAACATTGTGTCTTATTCGTTTTCAAGATTGAGGAGCCTTCAGATACCGAAAATCATCGTCTGTGGCACTTCTGCAGTGAACGACGGAATTTGTCACCTCCGCTACGCAGAGAGTTACTAAAAGGTGTACGTTTATTTTTTCGAAAGACATGTTCAACAGTGAAATTAAGTGTGGAAAGTGTAAATGCGACAAACCACCTCTTTTTCTACTATGAAAATTTCTGAGACCTCTGTTAGACAACATTGCTTTGAGCCACTCAAGTAGAAGAGAGAAAGTTTTGAAACTTGATAAGAAGCCCCTCATAAGGAAAGTTTTGAAACTTCAATGACATATCCAAAGCAATGCAGCACCGCTCTATAAATAAAGTACTGTCAATACTCGCAAAAACCTTCAGTTCATTTTATTTAGGATATAATTTACTTATTGACATATACGGCCATGCGAAAACAAGGGGGCAAGAACGCGATCCTAGCGGCTGAATGGTGAACTAGGAAGCAACCCGTTTGCACGAGTGCATTTCAAAGCCTTGTATTATAGCGTAGGCAACGTTTATTTTACACCTACATCAACATTGTTTAACGGGTTGCCACTGTGGATTGCATTTCCGCAAAAACAGCCTAGCTTTACCACAAAACTTCCTACCACAAAATTGCACATATCTTTGCTGAAAAATATTAGCCGGGCAGAGTGGCTCAGACGGTTAAGGCGCTGGCCTTCTAACCCCAACTTGGCAGGTTCGATCCTGGCTCAGTCCGGTGGTATTTGAAGGTGCTCAAATACGACAGCCTCGTGTCGGTAGATTTACTGGCACGTAAAAGAACTCCTGCGGGACTAAATTCCGGCACCTCGGCGTCTCCGAAGTCCGAAGACCGCAGAAGTAGTTAGTGGGACGTAAAGCAAATAACATTATTATTATTATTATTATTATTATTATTATTATTATTAAAAATATTAGAAATTACTATCGCAGAAATTACTATCGCAGCGCAGCACACTGCTTGCCCCGGTGAAACACTCGTTCTTTTCTTTTTTTTTTTTCGCTAGTTGCTTTACGTCGCACCGACACAGATAGATCTTATTGCGACGATGGGACAGGGAGGGGCTAGGAGTGGGAAGGAAGCGGCCGTGGCCTTAATTAAGGTACAGCCCCAGCATTTGCCTGGTGTGAAAATGGGAAACCACGGAAAACCATCTTCAGGGCTGCCGACAGTGGGGTTCTAACCTACTATCTCCCGAATACTGGATTCTGGCCGCACTTAAGCGACTGCAGCTATCGAGCTCGGTAACACTTGTTCTAGAGTGGGAACTGATGTGCAATTCTTTTTACGTAAACGTAATTCACCACGTTCAAAATTATTTGTCCCACAATTCAGTAGCAGTGCGATGATTTTCACGGCCACGTCTGTTTATTAAAGCACAGATGAGTTTCGCTTTGCGACTGCTTTAAATCTTGGTAAACTCGTGGATAGAAGGATGAGGCTTGTAAAATTGATGTTTTACATGTCTATGAAGCAACTACGCACTATTTGTAGTCCTGATTTCATCTGTTGGTATAATGGCACATAGATTAGGGGGGGAAATTTATTTATGATACATGATACTTTATTATTTTTCTCTAGATCTACAGTAACAATTACCCATTTCATCCGTTAAATGAGAAAAATAACA
Source organism: Anabrus simplex (assembly GCF_040414725.1). Classification (NCBI taxonomy): domain Eukaryota; kingdom Metazoa; phylum Arthropoda; class Insecta; order Orthoptera; family Tettigoniidae; genus Anabrus; species Anabrus simplex. Next base: position 149,224,316 of record NC_090273.1, read on the forward strand.
ATGTCCAGCCTATGCCAAAATTCACTCTTTCAAACATGGAGTTGATTGGAGGGATAGAAGGCTAATAAAGAAATTGTATTTAAACCAGAGAGCAAGAGTGAGAATAGGAGATGAGTTGAGTGAAGAAATTGAATTAAGAAGAGGTGTAAGACAGGGCTGCTCTTTATCACCGACACTGTTCAACATCTATCTCGAAGAAATAATCAATGAAAGTTTTAATGGAAATAGTGGAGTTTGTGTTGGAGGTAGGAGAGTAGAATGTATAAGATTTGGAGATGATATGGTTGTGATGGGAGAAAGCGAACGTGAAATGATACAAATGTTAGATAAACTCAACATGAAACTAGAAGAATATGGAATGAGAATTAATAAGAAGACCAAAAGTATGATAATTGGAGGAAAAGGTAGAAGTTGTCATATTAGTATAGGAGAAGAAATAGAGCAAGTCAGTAACTTAAAGTATTTGGGAAGTATGATCAGAGATGATATGTATTGCACAACAGAAATTAAGAAAAGAATTGCCATAGCAAAAGAAGGCTTTAGGAAAGTATCAAAATTATTTTGTGGACCACTAAACAAAGATTTGAGGAAAAGACTTGCTAAGTGTTACATTTGGAGCATAGCGCTGTATGGCGCAGAGACTTGGACATTGAGAAAGAAAGATAAGAGAAGATTGGAGGCACTAGAGATGTGGGTATGGAGGAGAATAGAACGAGTGAAATGGGAAGACCGGGTAAGGAATGAGGAGGTATTACGAAGAGTTGGAGAAGAACGAAGTATGTTACAAACCATTAGAAGGAGAAAAATGAACTAGATCGGACATTGTTTGAGGAGGGACTGTTTACTGAAAGAAGGAATAGAAGGAATGGTGAAAGGCAAACGAGGAAGAGGAAGGAAAAAATATCAAATGTTGGACAATATCCAAGGAAATAAATATTCGGACATGAAAAACTTGGCGCAGGACAGGCAACAGTGGAAGAGGTTCATCCCATGACAAGACCTGCCATAAGGCAGAACACCTGCAGTAGATAGATAGATAAACTCCACATACTGTACAGAAAAGGAAAAGAAAAATAATACACGCAATAGACAGAAATGAACAAACAAAATAATAATTATACTACTACTACTACTACTACTACTACTACTACGAATAATAATAATAATAATAATAATAATAATAATAATAATAATAATAATAATAATAATAATAATAATAATAATAATAATAATCAAATGTACTCCTAGGACATGCCATGAAATTCCTCGGATACTCCGGAAACGTAACCCCCAAAGTGAGGGTCACCAGGGCAGTCATCCTCGGCCCTTTCATGCCACGTCCAACGTCTCTAGGGGGAAAATTTAGCATCGTCACTAAAAGAGTTTTCAAGTTGATAGTCTAGAAAAAATTAACTGATTGTGATTGTGAGCAACACTATGCAGCTCTACGAACGCATCCCCAACTGTGCTTGGGGGTAGAAATATTTTGCGGTAGTAAAAAGTGTTTTTTGCGGTAATGAAAATGAATGTTTGCGGAATTTCTTTTAAGTTTTTGCGCATTTGCTCTCCAATCAATTGCCGTACATACGGGTACATAGATAAGTTATATACAGGCGTTGAGCTCTCTTGTAAATGCTTTATGAAGAAACGTATACACGTCTGCATTTATTATCGAAGACAGTGATACTGCTTTGTCGGCTTGTGAATTTAAAATGTTGCTATACTTGTGTGTCTCATGATATATGGTCCTCAGCTTTAAAGCGGGGAAGACTGGCGTGAGACACAGGAAGTCGGGAGAGGTCGAATTGGTCGAGGGAAGGGTCGAATGGCGGTGGCGGGGCTACATTAAAGTAAAAGCAATAGAACTGTGGAAGCAACGAGGAGAGGATTTTACCAGAAAGAGAAATAGTGGGGAAACACATTTTAATCTGAATTGAGTGTAGCAGGAAGAAAGGACTGTCTCCACTCACGATATTCAGACATTTCTTTTTTATTATTATTTTCCATTCATATTTTTCTCTCAGTCTTCTTCTTTGTACATACAGTTGACATGAATATCTTGCGGAGGATAGAATTTCACGGACAGTTCCGTCAATAAAGTAAACAGTGACGATCATTTGCCTTTTGAAGAATATTTTGTTTCCTTATTCTCTTTCACGATATAATTTATGTATTGCTGCGGAGATTGCCTTATAACTGGTGAACAATGAATTATACTTCTTTGATATTTACTTGGTAAGACAGGAAAACAAATCAGGTATTCAGGTAACATGGATGCAAACAGCTCGGATATGAATCATGATTATAGAAATATAAGCGAAACGTTAGCTGGTCACAGCACGTAAGAGGTCACTGTTAACATTGCTGAGACCTACGACTTACCTTAATACTTCCAACCTGGCAGGCAAGTGTTCAATTCTCAGCTCTCTCATAAAACACACACTTCACAATCACTACGTACCTACAGGTATATTATCCGCGAAATTCCAACCCTTGAGCCGAGATTATAAATGACATGACAATAATAATAATAATAATAATAATAATAATAATAATAATAATAATAATAATAATAATAATAATAATTGTTATGGGGTTACCCGTGGAGCAGAAAGAGGTTAAAGAAGGCGCAGGTGTTGAACGGATCTAACTACCACATCAAAATTGAATTTAAAACTTTAACAAAGGTTATATTTCTCTTTAAATAGCAAACTTAACAAATTTTTCACTAAGTGAACAGCATGAGGTTACAGGAACAATGACAAATTTCAAAAATAGGAAAATTCAAGATTCAGAACTTTAACAATTTTGGGCTTCAAAACACTAGTTTTACAATTTCTGAGCTACGAGCTCAACTTTACAAAATTTCAATTCAAAATGAGGAACAATTTACTCAAGGGCAGAAATCCCATAATTCAAGAGCGCTTGCTCCCTAAATTACAATATTTAGCCTTCCAGAGGCATACTCACTATTACAAAACTTTGAAAAGAGCTTGCCCGCTCTCGATTTCTTACAGCCCACTCAAGGCAAAATTACATCAAAATATTACAATTTTTGGACTCACAAGGCACGAATTTACAAATAGAAATATTATTACACAGGGGTAGCCTATATAGTACCCAACCTACTGGACCTTTGCGAAAAAAGAACTGTTAAATAAACGCCCCGAACACAAACTGAATGGAGGCGAACACTGCGCTCCAGATAATGAAATATAAAATTCTATGGGGCTCTCGGCCGATGAAACAGGGGCTATTCCCAAACTACTGAGGTGGCTCGCATGGAGATCACATTAATACATAACAGAAACGAAAGGCTGCGAAAAAGTAGTCACCTCAAACCAAGATGAAGGGGAGCTCGAGAGGGTAACTCACTCTCTATCCCCGATTTACAGTTATAGCTTTGTGAAATTTTTACATTAGCCGAAAGAAGATTTACATTTTAGAAAAGTATTGTTATATAATTAAAGATTCGGACCTTCCCCTCGGATTAATTGGCGGATACAGCAAGAAAGATAGAATTTATGTGGCCATTACCTTGTAGATGTTCTGCTAGCCGAAGAAAGACGCACCTCGCCTCCTGCCTTAACACAAACACACACACACTTAGAAAGACGGCGGTCAATTGACAAGGAAATGTGAAAAGCCGCAGTTTATATACCCTCAGGGAAGGTTCGAGAGGATTCTGGGCTAATCCGTACACACCCTCTCATTTTTATTGGTTAAACTCAAAAGTTACACTTAAAATCGAACAAGAAGCCTGTGATAGGTTGAAAATTAATTACAGAAATTTTTCATTGGCCAGATTCAAAACTGGTGGAAGGAAAGAGAAGTGTTGCCAACCCTAAAATAAATGAACATAGATTCAGTTATGGAAAACCTAGGAATACAAAACTTCTTTAGGATGCAAGTTCTTCCATCTTGCACCAGAGTGCATGATCATAGTTCTTGGTAGTGTCATCTGTGGAAAAATGTCCAAACTTCTAGGTAAATAGCAAAACAAAACAAGGAGAAATTCAAGCAGTTTAGGAAACTTCACCATAACACAATTACTTAATATCTCAGTAGTGACATCTTCTGATTAACGTTCTAAGTCCGTGTAGTATCAGTTCACCTTTTAATCGATAGAGGAGTTTATCAATGCGCGGCGTTGATGTGTACCTCCTGATACAATAATAATAATATAATAATAATAATAATAATAATAATAATAATAGTAATAATAATAATAATAATAATAATAATAATAATGGACTTCCTCTGTGTTGTAGTGTTCAATTTGATTAGCTCCTACTCCACGTAAGGTCAATTTTTTTCCGACCACTCTGTGTATATGACGCTCACTAAATTGAATGGTGGGGATACCTCTCGCGGGTTCGATTCCCGGCTCTGCCACGAAATTTGTAAAATGGTACGAGGGCTGCTACGGGTTCCACTCAGTCTCGGGAAGTCAACTGAGTAGCGGAGGGTTCGATTCCCACCTCAGCCATCCTCGAAGTGGTTTTACGTGGTTTTCCACTTCTCAACCATAAGATCTTTGTTCAGCATAGCAGGTGAGGCCGCCTGAGCGAGGTACTCATCCTCTTCCCTAGTTGTAACACCGACCAAAGTCTCACGCTTCAGGACACTGCCCTTGAGTAGGTAGAGATGGGATCCCTAGCTGAGTCCGAGGGAAAAACCAAAGCTGGATTTAAATGGATAAAGAGAGAAAGAAACAAATAAAATGCCATTTCTAATGTTTTATGACATATTTGTACGTTACGAGGTACGATTTCGAAGATATTTACGGAAAGTAAATACAGTTCTATCATAATGAGGAGTTTTCACACCGACAATCCTTGTCGTAAGTGTTTTAAGGATACAAAAGGTACGTGACCATTGATCAGCAAGATAAGGAAAACGCCAATCGAAATGGAAAAGGAAACGTAAAGAAGGAGTGTGGTGATCATCATCTATTGTAACCTTTCCAAGGCATCTGTACATAAACCAGTTACCATTGTTCATAAATATGACGTTAGAATGGAGCACCATCGGTGAGCTTCGAACTCAGCCCGGTTTGTCGAAGCCTCACCCTCCCCTACTGGAATAGTTCGCTAGCCGAGTCGGTATCGCATTTTCGGGTCTGTGGACTGTCCGATGGGGCGGTAAGTCCTTTAGTAATAGTCTCTATAGTAGGGGGAAAAGTTAATTATGAGAGGAATACCATTTCATTACTAATGAGAAGAGAGACAATTACTAAAGGACTTACCGCCCCATCGGACAGTCCACAGACCCGAAAATGCGATACCGACTCGGCTAGCGAACTATTCCAGTAGGGGAGGGTGAGGCTTCGACAAACCGGGCTGAGTTCGAAGCTCACCGATGGTGCTCCATTCTAACGTCATATTTATGAACAATGGTAACTGGTTTATGTACAGATGCCTTGGAAAGGTTACACTATATAACATTCATCAGAGAGAAAATGGAAGAGGTTTAACAGGTCGCAAATGAAAGTATCATCTAGAGAAAGACAAGGGTCATGAACGGCGTGAAAATGAAAGACTCCCTAGGCCTCGGGAACCTAATGACGTCGGAGGCCGGATAGGAAAAATGAAAGTGAGGAGCCTGACACAAGAAGCAATGCCAGACTCAGCTACAGAAACAGTGGTCGCCAACCCACGCTCCCAAGTCGAGAGCCCGTAGCCTCCCTGTTAGTCGCCTCTTACGCCCCCCCCCCCCCCCCCCCTCACAGAGGGAGAAGAATCTCCTGTTTTACTCAATAATCAGCTAATTACGTTCGAGGCCTACATTAATGAAGAATTCACTTGGTTTACGTTGTGCAGACAATGCTGACTGTAAGTGTGAAATGTCAACGCGGCGTCTTCTCTTTCCATGAACTCAGCAGCTCCGAACAAGGAGGCTTTAATGAGCGCTTTTGATCGCCAGATTAAGACTGCGCGTCGGCCTCGGAGTCCTCAAATCCGATTATCTCAGTAGCGTACGATGTACAGAAGAAAGCTGAAGTATTAAGCGTTATCTATTAGCGTCCATTCCTCCTTGCTGCTCTTTTATTCTAAATGCTATGTCCGTCTTGTTTGGCACAGAGATCTGCGGGGCTGCTGTACAGTCTGTTCCACTTCGAACGGTCAGCGAACATAATGCGACGTGTTGCAGGTCTTTCGAGCTGAGCTGCGCGTCTATGAGAATGTTTTCTTTTTTTGCAAGTTGTTTTACGTCGCACCGACACAGATAGGTCTTTTGGCGACGATGGGAGAGGAAAGGACTGGAATTGGGAAGGAACCGACCGTGGCCTTATTTAAGGTACAGCCCTAGCATTTGCCTGGTGTGAAAATGGGAAACCACGGAAAACCATCTTCAGGGCTGCCGACAGTTGGGGCTCGAACCCACTATCTTCCGAATACTGGATACTGGCCGCACTTTAGCGACTGCAGCTATCGAGCTCGGTTCTATGAGTATGGGGCCCTGCCTATGATGAATTCTAATGTTGAGGAAGTGACACACACGCAGCCCCCGAGCCAACGGAATTAACCAATGAAGGTTAAAATCCCCGACCCGGTCGGGAATCGAAGGCGGGACCTTCTGGACCAAAGGCCAGAACGCTAACCATTTAGCCATGGAGCCGCACATAATGGCGTATGGCCTTCGGAGAGGCCTGGTGCAGGTCTTTTGATTTGACACCCGTAGGTGACCTGCGTGTCGTGCGACAGATGCGCTCCGCCAACAGTTCACAGTGGATCTGTCTTGTCCCTAATACAACACCGCGCAGCTAACAGAGCTAGTAATTACAGTTAATAGAATTACCTGTTAAATACTACGTTGGTTTAGTATTCATATTTAGTAGGTATATATTTTACTTTTTTTTTTTCGTCTTAAAGTCTCTTGTATAAGTTTAGTATTAATAAGTTCTTCTTCTTCTTCTTCTTCTTCTTTATCGGTTTACCCTCCAGGTTCGGTTTTTCCCTCAGAATCATCGAGGGATCCTACCTCTACCGCCTCAAGGGCAGTGTCATGGAGCTTCAGACTCTGGGTCGGGGATACAACTTGGGAGGATGATCAGTACCTCGCCCAGGCGGCCTCACTTGCTATGCTCAACAGGGGCCTTGCGGGGGATGGGAAGATTGGAAGGGATAGACAAGGAAAAGGGAAGGAAGCGGCCGTGGCCTTAAGTTAGGTACCATCCTGGCATTTGCATGGAGGAGAAGTGGGAAACCACGGAAAACCACTTCTAGGATGGCTGAGGTGGGAATTGAACCCACCTCTACTCAGTTGACCTCCCGAGGCTAAATGGACCCCGTTCCAGCCCTCGTACCACTTTTCAAAATTTCGTGGTAGAGCCGGGAATCGAACCCGGGCCTCCGGGGGTAGCAGCTAAGTGCATTAACCACAGAGGCGGACATACATAAGCTAACCGAACAAAAAATGAGTCAACTTAGTGTGCACACACAGATGGATCGTTAAACCTGTACAGATGGCGCAGCGAACGACTCCAGTGCTTCTACCTGAGCATGCAGTAGCGATCAGTGAGACACTGATGTCTCAAGCGGGCTGTGTACGTCAACATGTGACAGCAAATACAGCCGCGACACTCTGCGAGATATCGAGAGACAGCTATTAGAGCTCACTCTAGCGGACTGACCTGAGAACTACTGATTCTGTCATAAGAGCACGTGTATTTGTGTGTGAAGTTTTTGGTGTTATTTATGCGTTTTCAGTGAGTTGACATAATTAAATAGTAGCGTGTGTCATTCCTTGATATCTCCTCTCAACAAAGTAGGGAAGTAGGGAAGTAGGGAAGAATGCGCGGTCTTTCTTTCGCTTCCCTCGTGACAAGAAAATATATTGTGTTTGCATATACAGTATATTCTTCCAGTGACAAAGAAATTTTTACAGTACTTCATAATCTTCTGACCTGCTCGACCCATATTTTAACTGGCTTAAAGTATAATACGCATATTTTATTGTATAGTGCAGCAGTTAACTTTCAATACCGGTGTGTTGTTGTAGGTGTGATCTGTGGGTTTGATTTAATTAAGGAAAATATATATATGCATATGAGTGTGGCTGATTGTGTTCCAAGTTACCCCATTTGGAATGCCGTAATGCGTTGTCAAGCACTGAAGAAAATATGAGTGATTTAAGAAATGTGCATATTTTGTTGAAACAATATGATGATGCAAATTTGCTTTACCCTAATATAATGGCATTATGGCAAGTATTGCTTATAGGGAAAGTTTTTATGTTTTTGAGGCTAAATTTATAGATTTTTTTTCTGTTAGTAGGCTTCAAGTTAAAAGGAAAATTGTCCAGCTTTTAACTGTAAATTCATTGAATCATGTGTGTAAGGAATGTGCCGATATTTTTGTTGAAAAGTGTTTTAATATGATGATACAATGCTTTTAAATGAGAAAAAAGAAAAATCTAGCCTCGAACGTTCAGGCAGGAATTCTAAAGCTAAGAAAGTAATGCATAAATGAAAGATCAAGCCATTTCACAGCAGTCCATTTCTCATCTTGGTTATATGTCTAATTTCAGTCTTTAAATAATAACCTGTTAAATAATTGTTCATTCATTTATCCAGAATTGCTTTAGCAACTTTGAAGTTAATAACTTAGTAACACTTTCTTTCTAGACGTAATTTATTTATCCATTTCCATTGATATTTTAATATAGCACGAATTTTCAGGTCAAGCCACTAGGAGCGCCACTTGCGACTTGTCTCCCACTTTAACAAGACTAAATCCGGAAGTGTCGCGTATTGTCTGTAATGTATTTGGTGACAGAGAGACAAAAAGGGACAATCACCATCCTGTGCGTGAAGTTGCTGGATTTGTTGGTGTTTCGCAGCGGATTGTTCCACGTGTCTACAAGCAGTGGTGTACTACACGCGGCCACGAAACACGACCTCAGAACTGTAGTTGATAAAAAACGCGTTTCACAGCTTGTAAATCAAAATCGCTTCCAAACCCGACAGGAATTGCTTCAGTCACAGAATGAGAGTCCATTCCAACCTGTTAGTGAGAGAACATTGCGACGGGAATAGTCGGTCGCTTCACAAAGGGCCATTGCGCACACAGGCACAGAAAGCTGCGCATCATCTAACGTCAACACTAGCTGACTGGCGGAACGTAATACCGTCTGTATGCCAATGACGCTCGTCGTCGAGTGCACCGAAGGTCAAAGGAAGCATTTCATCCTGGATGTATGGAAGATCAGGTTAAAGCCGGAGGTGGGTCTGTGATGTTTTTGGGGGTATTTTGTGAATTATAGATTGGGCCCTCTCACTGAGATGACCACTAACATGAACCAGCATGTTTCTTTAAACATTCTAGATGACCAGGTGTCGCCTTTCAGTCAACATCTGTATGATGAGTACGGTATTGATACCCCGGTTTTTCAAGATGACAACAGCGAAGTTCATCGGGCTGGACGCATATGTGACTGGTTTTTCCTATTACATATCGATTGGCCTGCAAAATCACCTGACTTTAACCCCTTATAAAATCTGTGGACCTGGAGAGTTTGCCCTGCTGTTAGGGCCGCGCAGCTGTGAGCTTGCATCCGGGAGATACTGCCCACTGTCGGCAACCCTGAAGATGGTCTTCCACGGTTTCCCATTTTCACACCAGGCAAATGCTGGTTGGGGCTGTACCTTAATTAAGGCCACGCCCGCTTCCCTGCCACTCCTAGGCCCTTCCTATCTCATCGTCGCCGTAAGACCTATCTGTGTCCGTGCGACGTAAAGCAAATTGAGCACACACAAAAAGAAATCTGTGGGACATGTTGAAACAGCGGGTAAAACGCCGACACCAGCATCCCCGTAATTTGGTGGAAGTGAGCGATCAACTCCTCAGCGAGTGGCTTAATCTGGATGCGACGTACCTGAACAACCTTGTGGGCTCACTTCCTAACCGAATCCAGACGGTCATCAAGTCCAGAGGCGGAGTTACATGGTGTTAAATGATTCTTGTAATGATTTCTCCAGCGATGACTCATTTTTTATTTAATAGGTAAAGATTTCAGATCTCATTTTGCTTGTCTTAAACTATCTTTTTTAATATTGCGTATGCTTAGTGTTCAAATACAGTAGCTAAAGATTTCCCATCTCATTTATTTGTGAAATATTAAAATTCACTATCTCGCATTCACTTATTTTTATTATTATACTAGCGATGTACTCGTGCTTCGCTACGAAATTTTACACTGTATACAGAATTCTAGGTTAGGTAGTGTACTCGTTGTGAGCAAGAAACGCGACGGGGAAGTCACCTAACGTCTTTTCTCATGTGAAGACTGGGTTATGGAATTTTCATTGTAATGGTAGGCCCGCTTGCCTACCATCAGCCTTTTTACATCCTCAGAAATACTGTCTTAGTGATTTTCTCAACTGAAATGAACATAGATCATTACAATGACCTAAGAAGGAATGGCGCGATTAAAGGCAATGCTTTCATATGAAACACTCGATCGAACGAAACACCACACATTTTCTCATTTTTAACGAACAGTACTACGCTGCCGATTTACCAATACAAATTTCCAGAGCTAGAATGACCAGGCCGCAGACAGCTGTGATCCGTGAACACTCTTCGTCTTTGTTCGGCGGGGGGAGGTCGAATTGTGGAGAGTCCCAGGGCGAAAACTATGGTATTTTACTAATCTGTTTCCTATGAGTATCAAATGAGTCAGAAAATCTCAATTTACTACACTGGCGGCGGAAAAGTCTATTTGACTTGGAGGCAAATTTTTCCTCCAAGTCAGAGGAGAAAAACCCCTCTTGACTGCTAATTTGGAATAAAATGAATGTAGAATTTAATAAAAGTGAAGAGGAGGAAGCTTTTCGTAAGAAACGGCTCTCTTCAGGGTTGAATTTTGAGTTATTTAGTGAATTGTGGTGCTATTATTAGGAATAGGCCTAAATTGTAATTCTAGACCAGGTCATACTACTACTACTACTAAGTGAGCCTCTGCTCATTCAAAATAGCGTGTCAGAGTAGGGATAGAATAGCTGAGATACTATGATGAACCAGTGTGTTACGCACCAACAGTATCAGGAAATGTATGAACCAGAGGAAGGAATACGGAAGAAGAAAGATTTCTTACTTCCCAGCTATTTCCCGCCAATATTCAGTCAGGTTGTGAGTCGGTACGCAGCGGTAATTCCATCTATTGGAGGTTAGTGGCAGAATAAGAGACAAAGAACATCACAACAAACAATGGTCAACATAATGTAACTGTTGATCATTTTTTCGATATTGTAGGCCTTCAAATTTATTTTTCTTCCGACTCAGAAATGCCACTCTTATCATAGTCGGTTCGTTAAAACAGAATAAAACATAAATGATCGGAAATTGTATTCTCTATAAAAAAAATGTATGTAGTACTTTTAGAAAAGACCAATAACGCAGACATTTAAAAATTATATTTTAGGCGCCTTCCCCTAAACTAAAATTTCATCCAGGGCGAATAAGATTTGTTACCGTGTTTTTGTGGTAGTTATGCGTGAAAGAAGGTGCGGGGTGGTGAACAGGTCTCAAGCTACGAAAGTAAAATTAATTTAAAATTTAACAAGGTTATATTTTCTTTTCAAAATAAAGAAATAACAAGCGTGGCAGGTACAGAGTAGCAAGTCAAAAGGGTAGTTACAATATTTACAGGATTTGGGCTTCGAGCCCTGACTTCACAATGCTTGGGCAATCAGCCCAACCTTACTTCAAAATAAGTATTAACAGAGGGGCAGAAAACCCCATTCATGCTCAGGAGCACTTGCTCCAAATTTACACCGAAAAGCCTCCACGAGGCATACAACACTCAATTTTCGAAAAAGAGCCACTCGCTCTCAACTTTAAGCCTCTCAAAGGCCACACCAAACTCCACCTTCAAGTTGTCCTCACTGGACATAGACACATGGGTAAAATACCCAACCTACTGAGGTCTATTAAATGAAAAGGGGTAATTACATGACCTCTAAAATAACAATTTGAGAGGAGGCGATCTGCACTCCTAATACACTTGTTTTTAAAACCTAATCTGGCTCTAGGCCACTAATGCAAGGGCTAACCCCATACTACAGAGGTGACTTTAGAAAAGAACAATTTGTTTTACGTTAACTAAGAATAGGTTGAGAAAAATAAGTTCACCTCAAAACAATATGATTGGGAGCTCGAGAGGGTTAAGCACTCTCTATCCCGATATGCAGTTTAGAAGATGGAATAAATACAAGTTCCTTTACATTTTAAGGAAGGTTACATAATGGAAAAACTTCGGACCCGCCCCGAGAGTTAAACTGCTGAGCAAGCAAGAAAAGAAGTAATTAATCGGCCATTACCTGGTTGTTGACCGCTGCCGGAGAAAGAGGCGCTTCCCGCCCCCTGCTATGTACTTTACGCACTGAAAGATGGAACAAAAGTGGCTCGGAGACCCTAAAATCAGCAATTTATATTCTCTCGCGGAAGGTTCGAGGCGTTAGGGGAATGAAAACACCCTCCCACAAACTCTTTATTGGGTAGGAAACAGCAACATATTCAAGTTGGGGGAAGATACATCCGATTGGGCAGAAATTAATAAAAGAAATTCGGGATTGGCTAAATACAAAACAAGGGGAAAGAGAGGGGTATACAGCCAACTTAAACAATAACAAAAGGAAATTTAACAAGAAACAAACTTTTGAAATAAAAATTTCTCCAAAAAACAGTTCTTTCACTCCGCACTAGGGTGCACTATTGTTGATCTTCAGTAGTGTCCTCTAGAAGAGAAAGTTCACACTTCTTACTACAAGCAAAACAAAAATACGTCGAAAATGACACAGTTCAAAAACTCCAAAATTTCCAGGCAGTGACATCTTCCGAGAAACTTGAAAATTAATACCGTCAATAAAGTTCAGACTTCCTCCAGCAGAGGAGTTTCAACTGGCGCACATTTTAAATTAGCGACGTGGAGGTGTACCGCCCGGTACAAGATTGTTTATAGCTTACACTGTAGTTCCTTATTACCCGACTCTATATGTCGATTTTCATTAAATTCTGTTAACCCATTTTCTGGTTGCTTGGCCTTGATATGGACTTAGCAACAAAAATACAAATTCATGAATATTTGTGTTATCATAGCCGATGGGGTAAAATTTTTAAATGATCGGAAATTTAATTCTGTATAACTTTAGTTATATAGTATTTATCGATGGGACCACTAATAATATAAATATTTGAGAATTAAATTTTAGGCCTTCCTCTAAACTATCATTTCACTCAGCGTGAATACAATTATTTACAGCCTAGATTGTAGTGGCTCATCCCCCGACTTTACATACCTATTTTCACAAAATTCTCTTCAGCCGTTTTCTCGTGATGCGTGTACAGACAGACAGACAGACAGACAGACAGACAGACAGACAGACAGACAGACAGACAGACAGACAGACAGACAGACAGACAGACAGACAGACAGACAGACAGACAGACAGACAGACAGACAGACAGACAGACAGACATTACGGAAAAGTAAAAAGTGTATTTCTTTGTTACTGTGGGCATGTCTGATACAGAAATACCATTCTTTTTAAATTCTGAACAATGTAAGTTACAGACAAAACTCTTATTTGATACATGTATAGATGGTATGGACATATGGGAAGGATGACTCCAATCAGGATCCCATGATCACACTATGAAACGAGCCCAGAGGGAGACCTCGTGACGGCTGAGAAAAGCAAATTTTCAAAGACCTTGCAAAACGTGATGTAAATTTACAGCAAAAAATAGAACTGAGCAGGACGAAGTGGAAGAGGCTTGTAAACACCCGCACTCGGCTTGCTAAGGTGGAGATTTGATGATGATGATGATGATGGTCCTTGACCGTCTCCCAATCGCATTTATAGTCAAATGTTGTCCGACTCGTTGGCTGAACGGTCAGCGTACTGGCCTTCGGTTCAGAGGATCCCGGGTTCGATTCCCGGCCGGGTCGGGGATTTTAACCTTAATTGGTTAATTCCAATGGCACGGGGGCTGGGTGTATGTGTTGTCTTCATCATCATTTCATCCTCATCACGACGCGCAGGTCACCTACGGGAGTCAAATAGAAAGACCTGCACCCAGCGAGCCGAACCCGTCCTGGGATATCCCGGCACTAAAAGCCATACGACATTTCATTTTCAGTCAAATATTTACTAATGTTTTATTCTGAGACATAGTCCGGTATTGGTGCGACTTACTTGTTCGTTTTCGACCCTAACGTTATTAGGTCACTCAGCGGGCTATCATTTTCCCGCTTTTTGTCGCTCTTCTTCCTTCTTAGCTGATAACTTCACTCGTCGAAGTTTCGGAGCTTCATTTTCCCTCTTTCAAGTTGTTCAATAATTATTATTTAATTATTCGAATGTCGAGTGGGCATAACCGGCCTGGTGGTTGAGTTTCTTCACTAAGAGATGATATTTTCTCCTTATTTTCAGCGATCTCAAAGAGCGTGGAAGTCACAGGAAGTTCTGCCGAAGCTTAAAGAACGGGCAGGTCACTTTGATATGTCATCTGATGTTTTCAAGTGATTACCAACTCAGCAAGTGCCTGCAGTTGTTCCCCAGGCAAGTCGTCGAGATTGCCCCACCATCTTCATCAGACAGAATCCCACAATCCGAAGGCTCTATAGATATATCACAAGCATCACAAATGTCCTTTTCTTCGATGATATCCAATATTTTGTTCAGAGGAAACGATCTGAAATTCAGAATATGCAAAACGGGAGTACGCCGTTTTCTGCTATCGTAACTGCCTAGCGTTCCCAATCGGGCACGCTGACTAACAAAGCATGACATTTTTATCTTCGTAAACAGTAGGCCCATCGTGAAAATTCCGCAGACGTATGAATACGTGATCATTTAAGATCAATTTATTTCAAAAGCTAACACATAACCTCTAATTACATTCACAAAAACTGCTGCTACTACTACTAAATGTTTTCATTCCTCCCCTGAAGGGGAAGGCGGGCCTCTTAGACGGTAACACTGTCCCTCAGGTCAGGAGATTTGTATCGGCGAAGACGAGAGGGTTTTCGGCCTTGGTCTGTATTAGGAACAGTTGCGGCTTCTCGAAAATATAATATTCTTACTTTCTGTCGGAAAACATTTTCACTAACTGCCCAACCTGAATTATGTTAGAGTTGATCTCTCACTCTGGTTTAAAATACGCACTTCTTGATATCTCTTGGAATATTATGTAACTACTGGAAAGTAATTATAGTGGTAACATCAAATAGGCAAGACCGACTCCAATCCTCAGACCAGCGAGCTCGATAGCTGCAGTCGCTTAAGTGCGGCCAGTATCCAGTATTCGGGATATAGTAGGTTCGAACCCCACTGTCGTCAGCCCTGAAAATGGTTTTCCGTGGTTTCCCATTTTCACACCAGGCAAATGCTGGGGCTGTACCTTAATTAAGGCTACGGCCGCTTCCTTCCCACTCCTAGCCCTTTCCTGTCCCATCGTCGCCGTAAGACCTATCTGTGTTGGTGCGACGTAAAACAACTTGCAAAAATATCCTCAGACCGTAATACAAAAGAACATGGCGGCCGAATTAGCCGGATTGCTGGGATTGGCTAATGCGAAAATATCACGTATTATCTGCGCACTTTTTAGAGATAGATTTACACCCTAGTGCTGAATCGGTCGACTTCGGTTATCTTCGAGATTCATATTGGCAACCTTTGATATAAAAACTAAGAATCGCTTATGATCGCTGTGCGACATCTGGCGTAGACTACACTTTAAGTACTTGTACTGTTGTTGTTTACACAGCAAAGCCAAACTATAGAATTAATGCTAGGAACACGTTTCCCATCGAGAAATGTTATATATTATTATATATTGTATGTGACATTGTTGTTGGCTTAAGATAATAAAGGTTTAGAAAATTCATACCTATCGATCATATTATCGATTCAATTCAGATTTCATTTCCTTTCAGTTGGCAGTACTACCGGAACCGGCAGTGCTCCCTCCTTACTCCTCAACCCAGTACAAAAATCTATCACTAAAAAGTGCGCGAACAATACAATGGTGGTAATTTAACATGGTAGATGTATCATCATAGGGAAAATCACTTTTCAGGTATGAAAATGCTTCGCCAACAAGTACGCACCACATATAATCAACAAGAATCACATATATTCTACTAGAAAAGAGAACAAGCTGATTATTTAGAAATTTAAATGTCAAAGAATGTTTTCTCCTAGATTTCACTTCGCTGCATAGATGAAAATACATGATACAACTGTTAAAATTATATTTATAACTTCATTTTGAATATTTCAAAATAAATTAAGGTGCGAGATTCCTCAATTTATAATTATAACCTTAGTATAACCTTAGTAATATCTTCTTGTAACTGTATGCACTTCTGCCATCGATGTGTCAGTCCCTCCAGACCTTCCTAAAACTATTCTTTCGGAGTGCTGTGTACCCATGCCTTGACAGCTGTGTCCAGTTCTGAAAAATACGCAAAAAGGCGACCACGCAGAGGTTTCTTCATGTTCCCGAACAGGTGATAATCAGTTGGTGCCAAGTCGGGAGAGTATGGTGGGTGTAGCAGCTCCGTGAATCCCGTTTGATCAATGGAGCCATGTCTTCATCACCAGTCACAAGCCAAGCGATGAAGTTGGCTGGATCTTGATCGTGGCGTTGCTGAAGTTCTCTGCAAACGTCCACACGCCTCTGCTTTTCGTCTGCAGACAATAGTCTAGGCACCCACGTGGATGACACCTTCCCTAACTGTAAGTGGCCGTGCACGATCCGCTGCAGGGTGTTTCGGCTAATTCCCGTGGCTGCCTTCGTTTCCATAAATGTGATGCATTTGTGTCCTTGGATGGCCTCTTAGATCCGGGCAATGTTGTCTGGGGTTGCCACTGTCACATTTCTTCTAGAACTGCTTCCCTTGTCCACCGATGTGCGCTCTGTTTTCCAACCTTCCACCCACTTGTAAACTGTTTTCCGTGTCGGCGCATGTTCTCCAGAGACTGCCACCAAACGCCGATGAATTTCCATAGGAACCAAGTCGTATAGCGCCGTCCCTGAGAGTTCCTTTCCATGTTGTCTGCTCCTACGCTGGCAGTGTTGTTATGAAATGGCTATGGCGAGTGCATTCGATGGCCCGTGTGCGTGTGCTGCTACAAATCGGTGGAACAAGACCCCTCATCACCTGGGCGGCCGCTGCAAACTCCCACCCGAACCTGTATCAACCTTTACTATCAATTGAACGCCGCACAGTCCGTCACGCCCTCCGACTCCCCTTCCGATACCCCACGACCGACCTACTAGCAATATTCCCCTTCCCACCCTTAGACACCTATGTCCTCACACAGTTCCAGCGATCCTACCGCCGAGCCCTAGACCGAGATAACCCAACCCTTAACCAACTCCTTCGAGGAGACCTACCCCCCAACCCCTACTTCACCCAAACCCTGTTCCATCTCTACCGGTCCCTCCCCCCACCCGGTGAGGGTACCACATAAGAAAAGGAAGCTGTGACGAGAAACCCCACTCCATAAGCCCCTAACCCCGTTAAATCCCACCCCCTCACACCACAGGTAAAGCAATCCCAACACCTAAAGAGCCCCTGGCGACCTCCTCCCCAACACCAGAATATATGTCAAATTAAAAGCCCATGTATTAATGTAATCCTTCTATGTTTCAGAAGCAATACATTCCAACTACAACCAAGATAATATTGTAAAAACATCAAGCAACAATCCATGTAAATTTGCTAACCAATAATTGTAAATACCCACTCTGTAAATACACCGATCAACATTGTAAATAATTCCATAATGGACTGTAAACAAATCTGTAAATCAAGACAATGTATGGTAAATAACCACGTACTGTAAATAATCAAGTGTAAATAGCCAAGTACTGTAAATAATCAAGTGTAAATAGCCCATAGTTACACAGTTGTAAATATCCTAATAACCCCCAATAAAAAAATAAAATAGAGGGGGGAAGGGATATATTCAAAAACACAGTAGGAATCACAAATAAACAAGGAATAACAAAAATGATACAACACAAGAACAATCTTAATGTAAAAACCCAAAAATTGTAAAATTGTAAAAATTATAACCAAACTGTACATGTTGAAAAGATCAATAAATACTTAGTCAAGAGGTCGAGACCCCCTCCCAAATCCTTCAACTTAGCAAATCTCCATCCTTCTCTACCAATCCCATCAAATCCCCAAACCCCGCCAAATCTCCTGGCCAGAGAGAAGGCGTACCCTTCTAGGTGGCCCGCCCCTTGGTCCTTGGTCCTTGGAACAAGACACTAGTTAAACGTCACCACCTTCAAAAGTGAAATGTGAACCATACCGGGACGAACAAAAAATAAAGTGTAAAACAATATAGTACGGACCTCGTATTTTGATACGGAAGAAGAAGAAAAGGAAATAATTCGGAGATTGTTGGAGAGTGATAGAACGTGAGGAGCAGCAAGAACTGCTGTTATTCGCTGAAGTGACAAAAGAGACGCCAACTGATGGAGTAAATGTTGATGATGATGCCGATATGTTCGAGGACGACTCCGATTCCGAATTACTTTTATGAAGAACTAGACAAGGAAGAAAATGAAATAAACCAACACGTGTGGTACTGGGAGAAATGGGACAACACACTGGAGCATACACGCACGGCCTTAAAGTGTTAGGACTCTTGCTCGCAATAAAGTACGAACCCATTTACCTCAATTGCGGAGACAAGACGTTGAATCATGAACTCCACTAAATGTGTGGAAACTATATTTCACTGACGGTATGGCGAGTGGCATAATCAATTAGGGAAACATCGAAGTAATTCTCTTGGGAAAGAGACGCTGTGAACGCAACGACTGCAGAAATTCAAACCGTCTTTGGTCTTTTGTATTTATCAGGAATTCTGAAAGCTTCTCATCTGAATTTGGAAGATCTTTCGGTATCAAATGACGATGGTGTGGAATTCTTTCGAAATTGTATGGCTCTCAAGCATTTTAAGTGCTTACTGCGAGCTCATAGATTTGACGATATATATAGCAGAGGGTCCGCCTCTGTGGTGTAGTGTTTAGCGTGATTAGCTGCCACCCCCGGAGGTCCGGGTCCGATTCCCGGCTCTGCCACGAAATTTGAAAAGTGGTACGAGGGCTGGAACGGGGTCCACTCAGCCTCGGGAGGTCAACTGAGTAGAGGTGGGTTCAATTCCCACCTAAGCCATCCTGGAAGTGGTTTTCCATGGTTTCCCACTTCTCCTCCAGGCGAATGCCGGGATGGTACCTAACTTAAGGCCACGGCCGTTTCCTTCCCTCTTCCTTGCCCATCCCTTCCAATCTTCCCATCCCTCCACAAGGCCCCTGTTCAGCATAGCAGGTGAGGCCGCCTGGGCGAGGTACTGGTCATACTCCCTAGTTGTATCCCCCGACCAAGAGTCTGAAGCTCCAGGATACTGTCCTTGAGGCGGTAGAGGTGGGATCCCTCGCTAAGTCCGAGGGAAAAACCGAACCTGGAGGGTAAACAGATGATGATGATATAGCAGAGGAACGAAAATCGCTTGATAAACTTGCTTCAATCCGAGAAGTGTTCAAGAAATTTGTGCCAATGTAATTATGTAATTAGTTATGTAACGCATTTATAGAGTAGGCAATTATTGCGTTTTCTTGCGGTTTTAATTACGTCTTACTACTTCTGTAAAATATACATATCTTTATAAAAATTCTGTTGCCATTAGAATAAATTTTAACAATTCTACGTTTAATTTTTGAAAAAGGCACGAAAACATTGGTAATGCAGACGGCTATGAGTATTTATTGATAATACTGTAATATTCCAGCTGTCCGACTCGTTGGCTGAATGGTCAGCGTATTGGCCTTCGGTTCAGAGGGTCCCGGGTTCGATTCCCGGCCGGGTCGGGTATTTTAAACGCTTCTGATTAATTCTTTTGGCTCGGGGACTGGGTTTATGTGTCCGTCCTAAAACTCTCCTCATCATATTCAGACAACATACCACACTACCGACCACCACAGAAACACGCAAGAGTGCTTACATTCCTCCATATATATATATATATATATAGGGTTGTCATCAGGAAGGGCATCCGGCCATAAAACAGGGCCAAATCTATATGTGCGACGCAGTTCGCACCCACGACCCCACATGTGTGCGAAAAAGCTGTAGGGAAAGAAGAAGAAAAAGACTGTAATATTGCAGCTATAAATATTATATCAGCTGTGACACAAATATCTCATACAGTACGTGAAGCTTTATTTGTCTTTTATCATGATCATGGAGGAAAACTCTGTAAGCGACCTCAGATGTTCGAACATTCTATGCGCTCTTTCACTGGTTTTAAGAACTTCACTGTTCGCCTCTGTGGTGTAGTGGTTTGGGAGATTATCTGCCACTCCCAGAGGCCCGGGTTCGATTCCCGTTGTGCTACAAAATTTGAAAAGTGGGTCACGGACTGGAAAAGGATCCATTCAGACTCGCAAGGTCAACTGAGTAGAGCGGATTCGATCCCCACCTCACCCATCTTCGATGTGGTTTTCCATGGTTTCACACTTCTCCTCCAGGCAAATGACGGGATAGAATCTATGTTAAGGCCCCGGTCGCTTCCTTTTCTCTTCCTTGCATATCCCTTCCAATCTTCCCATCCCCTACAAGGCCCCTATACAGCATAGCGGGTGAGGCCACCTGGGTGAGGTTCTGCTCCACCTTCCGAGTTGTACCCCCGACCCAAAGTCTCACGCTCCAGGACACTGCCCTTGAGGTAGTAGAGTAAGAGGGAAAAAAGAACCCTGGAGAGTAAACGGAATAAGAAAAAACCTCACTAACTTCACACAAAAACACTTTTACACTCATAATTATATTATTTTTTATTTTCCGGAAATATGTAGAGAAACGTCGATATAAAATTATTACAGCCGTATATAGCACATTGCTGGATCTTTCGGACATTTTTCCTTAAAATAATTAAATATTATTTACATTTTACGCTGTATCACTTCACAGCTGCTGATGCCCGGTTTTAGTGCGAACTTTGAGCCACCAGAGTGAGTCACAGTCATTGTCGTAAGTTTTCACTCCTGCTTT
The DNA here is from genome assembly GCF_040414725.1 of Anabrus simplex. Lineage (NCBI taxonomy): Eukaryota > Metazoa > Arthropoda > Insecta > Orthoptera > Tettigoniidae > Anabrus > Anabrus simplex. Next base: position 149,245,400 of record NC_090273.1, read on the forward strand.
ACCCTATTATCTTTGTAACCTACAAGTTAACATGCAATAAGCAACTAACAAAATACAACCCCGTGCCCATATGGGCATGGCAGGCAGATTCGGGTTTTAACAAGCGTGGCCACTCTGTCGGTCGTTCACTAAGGTATACGAGACGTTGAAATATTTTATGGAGCTGTTTCTGATACACAAGTTTTACCTAACATTATTGATATTGCCTCCAGAATCTTCACGTGCCTATCGATAATCTTCATAGCCCACATGTTCATAACATGATTAAAGCTTCCAGTTGAATGTGATGCTTCTGATATTCCTGACAATGTTATCTGGGACACTGAAGATTCGAGTTGCTCAATTCCCAACTGCATAAATGCATCATTCATCCAATGTGCTTTTTGTAGCTATCTTTGTGCTTTTCATATTTCTATATCAACACTCACTAACTACCCACTAACATGTTTAAGAGTAAGTACAGCTAAAATTAGTAGAATACGAGTTAAGAAAGACGTACATGGCGTTCGTAGATCTAAAAGAGGCATTCGATAATGCAGAGTGAATCTCGAGCCACAAGTGACCGCGGCTGGTTCGTGGTTCGACAGCTCTGCTCTCCGACCGGCCAACCGAGCAGAGGAGGGGTGGCCGTAGCTCTACCGTCACACTACGCCTCTGTATTCGGGAGACGGAGAGGGACTGGTCCTTACCGTCGGCTGTCCTAGTAATGGTTTTCCGTGGTTTCCTATTCTCCTGCACTATGGCGAACGCCGGGACAGTTCCTAGCATAGGCCACGGCCGCCAACGCTCTCATCTTCTCCGCAAAAATTTCTGGAAATTGATTTCTAAGTTTCATAGAGCAAAGACGTTCTTTCTAGTAATGTAACTGTTGAATGGTGCCTTTGAAAGGCTGTAATGTCATAAGGTTCGGGGAGTAGTCTCCTAGATTAACTTGTGGAGCAAGGACGTTCTTTCTAGTAATGTAACTGTTGAATGGTGCCTTTGAAAGGCTGTAATGTCATACGGTTCGGGGAGTACTCTCCTAGATTAACATGTGGAGCAAGGATGCTCTGATTTTGATGTAAAAGAACTTGGGAGAGCCGTCTCCTTCACTGTTGGTTAATGGGAGCAGTTGTGCTCATGTATCATTGGTAATTAGAGAGCTGCTAACTCAAGTTTGCTAATTTGTCATTAGTTGATTGTTCTGGTTTTCTAAACGTTGTCACCGAACTTGTAAGTAAATTATGGTAACTGCAATTGTTAAGTCTACATTTGAAAAGAAACAAAAAGGAAAAGAGACGGAAATATAATATTAATTTTAAAGTTTTAAAGTAATATTTTGATTACCTTCTATCGACTCATTCATGCCCGCACCTTCTTTCACCTCCGTAACAGTTTAATCTCAGGCTCCCTTTCAGTGATTAATATGCAACAGAAATTGAGAAAATGATAAAGTAGTGTCAAAACAGAATGTTGCTCCACCATTACAAGTATGACCAAGACTATTATTGTTATTATTATTATTATTATTATTATTATTATTATTATTATTAACATCACCGTTAATGGATACAGTTATGTCTATTATTATTATTATTATTATTATTATTATTATTATTCAAGTCCGCCTCTATGGTGTAGTGGTTAGTGTGACTAGCTGCCATCCCCGGAGACCCGGATTCGATTGCCGGGTCTGCCATGAAATTTGAAAATTGGTACGAGTGCTGGAACGGGGTCCACTCAGCGTCGGGAGGTCAACTGAGTAGAGAGGGGTTCGATTCCCACCTTAGCCATCCTCAAAGTGCTTTTCCGTCGTTTCCCACTTCTCTTTCAGGCGAATGCCGGGATGGTACCTAACTTCAGGCCAGGGCCGCTTCCTTCCCTCTTCTATGACTATCCCTTCCAATTTTCCCATCCCCCTACACGGCATCTGTTCAGCATAGCATCTGAGGCCACCTGGGCGAGGTACTAGTCCTCCTCCCCAGTTGTATCCCCCTGCACAACGTCTCACGCTTCAGGACACTGCTCTAGAGGCGGTAGAGGTGGGATCCCTCGCTGAGTCCGAGGGATAAAGCAAGCTTGGAGGGTAAACGGATTAAGAAAGAAAGAGAGATCATTATTCGGTATTACTATTAATATCATGCATATCTTATTGTATGTGTTAATCATTAATCAGTGACCAGACATGACCACTACGAATAATGAATGAAATACCGTAAGAAATCAGATGTTAAAATACTACAAGTATAATTGTCATTTAAACGATAACGAAATAATATATCACAAGAAAAAAAGGACATGAAAGATTGAATAACCAAGTAAGAGGCTCAACAAATAGAAATAAAAATAAATGTGTATAAGTGTATACCTGAAGTACAATGTATGTATGTTCAGTCCGTCAGTGATGCCGCTGGTGGTATCCTAGGGAAATGAGGAGTGAGGTAGTTTCCCGTTGCTTTCCTCACCGAGCCAGAGTTGCTATTACATATCAGTCTGCCAAGTCCACTGAAATGCATACACCAACCTACCCTATGAGCAACATTTTCACACCATTCATAGCAGGGACTGGCTGCATAAGGATTGGCATTACTAGCATCGTCCATACCTCTGTCACTTTCATATTGTCAAAGCCAAGGATAAGACAGAGACAGATTTATGAAAGTAACAAAATTGCTCTAGCCCATACCAGAAGACAATAGTGCACTGTAAACACTAGGCCTTGCCAGCAAAGGCATAGGTACAATGTAAATAATGTGTACTGGTGTATGAATATTACAATAGACGGGGGATAGCAGGGGAAGACCATGAATTGTGTGTGTGTGAGGGGGGGGGGGCTGGGGGGGGCTGTGCGGGTCTCTGCTGGGGGCATCCCTCGGGGTGCGTGATCTCCGCTCCAGAAATAAAATAAAACAATAACAAAACGTATGTATATACTAATATTCTGTACATAGATATATGTATATATATAAAATAACATGTCCTGTCTGACTGACTGATTCATCAACGCCGAGCCAAAACTGCTGGACATACAGAAATGAAATTTTGGGGATACATTTATATTATAGTGTAGGTACTCACTAAGAAAGGATTTTTGGATATTCTGTCGCTAAATGGGTGAAAAGGGGGGGGGGGGGAATTTTTAAAATGAGTATGTCTACATTATAACTCAAGGATGTAACGTGTCACAGACGTGAAAATTAGTATTTTAATCTCTTTTAAAAATAAAGTAACACGTATTTTTTTGTTTTCGGAAAAACACTTTAAGGGGGTTAAAATGATTAAAATGGGGGTTGAATTATTTTTATTAGCATACTGGTATATCCAAAACTGAAGATATTACAGACGTGAAAATTGTTATTTAGAATCGACTTTAAAAAAAACACGTATTATTTTGGCTTTCGGAAAATTCACTTAAGGGGTTTTAAAAAAGGACTAACAAAGGGGGTGAATTCTTTTGCTGAGGATAGTTACATCTCAAAAACTAAAGATGTTACAGTCATGAAAATGTTTATTTGGAATCTTCTTTAAAAATAAAGAAACACGTAGAGTATTTTCTTGTTTTAGGAAAATCCACTTAAGAAGGATGAAGTAAGTGAAAAAGGTGTTGAATTGTTTTTATAAGTATACTTATATATCAAACGGAATGTATGTATGCTAGTGAATGCCTCCACATGACAGAGAAAGCGGGACTGGGAGAAAATGAGAAATTCGAAAGAAAGATCCTTTGTAAAATAATGGGTCCAAAGATTGTGGATGGACAGTATAGGTTGCGAGAAAGGGAAGAACTTTAACGTGACAATGAAAGGCTAACTGAGTTCATGAGGAAACGGAGACTTAAATTCTATGGGCATTTATTTAGAATGGATGAGAAGAGGTTTTTCATAATAGCACACAGCAGACCTAAAGCGTCGTACAAATGGTTCAATGAGGTGAGAAAGGATATCAAGCAAGTGGGACTAAATTCAGAAGACATCTCAAACCGAACCAAGTTTAGGTTAGTGATCGACAAATTCCAGGGATTCCATGACGAACCAAAACTTAACCGTGGGTGGACAGAAGAAAGAAGACAGGCTGCCAGAGAGAGGATGCTAAAGTTTTGGGCTGTGAAGAAGGCTTCCAGAAACATGTAACTGTTACCTAACGTGGTCTCTAATGGCCGTAAACGAAAATGTTACAGACGTGAAAGTTGGTATTTGGAATCTCCTTTAAAAATAAAGAAACACGTCTTCTTTTGTTTTCGGAAATACACTTGCACAGTGGGGTTTATAAAACGGTCTGAAAAAGGGGTTGAATTATTTTTATGAGGATACTTGTATCTCAAAAACTGAAGATGTTACAGACATGAGGGTTTGTATTTGAAATATCCTACTAAAATAATGACACCGTATTTTGTGGCGGGTGAATCAACTTGGGCGGGAGTAAAAGGAGTCGAATTCTTTCTATGAGGATAAAAATCAGAAGTGTACTTAAAACAATACACCCATAAAGGGGTTTTGACTGGGGGAGGGGGGTAATGGTGAGGAATTATGACAAAAATATGCATTTGTATTGCACCCGCCCACCTCCTGAGTCCCAGACTAGCATTTATCTCAGGGGTGATCAGTTCGAAAACGATAAAAAAAATTTATATAAAGAAAAAAAAATATATATATATCGGCGCATCAAATGAACACAGGGATGAACGGGGCATGCAAATTTAAGGTTACGGGGGACGACTCATTCATGGATACAAATTTTTGACTCCACAATAGGACTGGGAAGTGACAACTTAAATTCCATGGGCATACTGGACTAACTACAATGAAAAGATATGGAAACTGTTTCCTATTGAAATTGCAATGAAGAGCAATTTATTCACTTATTTTGCATACTACACATGATGACAATTTTACATTGGGACACTTTAATCCTGAAAAATAAATGACATAATACTTGGATTTTACCTCACTACTCTGGTAGTGTAAAACATCTGGTGAATTCGCCCCAATTTTTTACTGGGGATCGAATTCACGTCCGTATGATTGGACGTTTCACCGCTGGAGATCTTCTTTCGGAGACGAAGGCACGACAGTAACTTTTTACTGTCGTCTCCTCGTTCCGTTTGGACATGAGACACTTCCGGTATGTACATTCTGGTGAGCCGGACACCCACCGTAGAAAATATTATCGCCTCGAAAAAACGGGAATTTATAATACGGACAAACTCTAGCCTATTATTTCCAGATTCACAAACACACCAGGTAGAGTTCATTAACTCAAAAGCTACTTTAATATTTACACTTGTCAATACGACAAGACGTACGGAAAGGTTCATTACTATGCTCTGACCCTCAAGACTTGTGTCGTCCGTGGGTTATTTACGTATCTACTGCTAACAATCTCCCCGTGAAAACCCAACATCTGGTTCAGAGCAGTTCGACACAGGATGACTGTCCCTATCATATCCTCCTATGATTATTAAATAATATCATTACCATTCTTTATCTGATCATTATCATATTCTTTGACTACCATCAATTAATTTTATTATTATCATTAATTTCAATTATAATCCTGTATTTGATTATTATCATTTGTCATCCGGGATGATTATATGCCAACCCTTGCCGACGTTTCAAACGAAGGGTCGTTCTTCCTCCTAATTTATCCGCACAATATAATGATCAGCTTCCTCATAAATATTTTTATTATTATTTTTATTATTATTATTATTATTATTATTATTATTATTATTATTATTATTATTATTATTATTATATTTGTAACAATGAATCATCGCCCATTAAATATCTTAATTTCCTTTCATCATAATTATTATTCTCAAATGACTATTGCAAATTCTTTATCTTCTGCTCCTGCAACTTTTCATTATTATTATTATTATTATTATTATTATTATTATTATTATTATTATTATTATTATTATTATTATTATTATTGGAAATCGTGATTATCGTAACCCGTAATCATCCTCGCTATAATACTTCAACTTCTCGCTCTTATTATTTTCATCAAAAAAAAAAATTAAAAAAGTAGCTTCATTGGTTATTCTTCTTCTCCTTCTTCAAATATTTTATTTTTTATTATTATTATTAGTTAAAAATCTCAAATCTTTCATTTCAACTCCCAACATCATTATTATGTCCAAAATATAAAAAAAGTAAATTCTTCAAAAACAAAAAAAAAGTAGCTTAGTTTTTATTTATTATTATTATTAATTAAAAAAAATTAATTTCGCCTGTTACACGGTAGTCCACTCTTAATATGTTTAACGCATAACCCCTTTTACAATTCCGATTTATCCTGGCACTAAGCACTTGATTTAAGACAAGATTCACTTGGAGTATGATTATTTTTATTATTATTATTAAAAATGGAAAGATGATATTTTAATTTCCACTCTTTAGAATTTAGTCACATATGTTAAATCCCGTTATGAACCACTAAGATCTGCTTTATATCGGTCGGGACAACACGGTATTCGGGACCGTACCTTCACTTTCGTACTGCCGTTAATTTTATATGGGGACACCTGTCCTCCCAAGACACATCTCACAACCTATGGCACATCGCGGCTGGGCAAATACCTCCAATGCCGGCGATTGCTAAACTATTCCTTCAAATTTGAAGTCCATTTCCTTTCATCGGAACTCTTCAAACATTTAATTCATAAAATAATCCTCGGTGCGTGGATTCTACCACTAATAACACCGGCATATGCATTTATATCATCTTAGGCCTTGAGATTCATCTATTTCATCATTACAAACAATACGGCTCAATTTATTTCATGCCGGATATTCGTCCCTCATGACTTCCAACTCTAAATATGGGCTCAAATCATTCTGGGCTTTTAACATATCGTGACCATTCTAATTCACGTGCCTATATCGCTTTTAAACAAAATTTTAATGGTTAAATTAAAGTCCAAAAACGTAAAATCAAAAATTTACGTAAAATCAAACTGATTACGCGAATGAAAGTCTTTAACGCTACATGTCATCTCCACATTGATTATTATATTTGCACTGGCTAACTCGCGAAGCACCGTCATTATTATTATTATACTTTAACTTGCACACGCCCAAATATTATTATTATTATTATTTTACTTTCCTTTGTCGACTCACAAACATGATTATTATTAGTATTTTAATAACCTTCCGTACGCAACACAAATCTTACATACTCTGGCTCTTTCATCATCTGGCTGTCTAATAGAAATTATTCCTAATTAAATTACAAATGATCACCGCAGTGATTGAAAATCAAATAAATGGGTTAGCACAAAAAAAGGAAATTAACACTTGAATTGAACTTAAGTCAAAGTATTATATATATCCCATATTTACATTATATACAACAAACAAATACTCAAATTAATTAATCTAACCCATTATTACGTTAATATAAATTAATTCGTCCGTCTAACAAAAAAATAAAATCATGGACTCGGGAAGCGGACCATGTTAAGTAACCATGATTAATTTACACTGAACCCCGTTTAGTCGCGATAACATCCCCCAATATCAAAATTGTTTACTCATTCCTATGTAGAATTCCATTGTCTCGTAGCAGATGAGATATAGGCCTTACGGCCCCATGGTGATCTACTCGTCCATCATGTCGCACAATACAAATTTAACACAATAAAACACTTCTGGGTGACTACCCATGATTAATACCTTATTACACTATTTTACACAGGAATACTAATAACAAAAAAAACACTTATAGGTGCTCCTAGACCCCTGACACTCGCACAATATAATCTTCATATACGCCCGAAACACACGTCGTGGCACATTACGACGAAATGTCGTTCATTTGAACCGACGCGTATCGCGTCTTCAACCGGCACTTACTGGTTTATTTCTAAGCGGTCTTGATAATCGCCTAGCTCCTATGGTTCCCTTCGGATAGTTATTCACCGTCTATCTTGAGGTGTTTACTTCAGGCTCCGCACACTGCCTTCCAAAGGTACTATCGGCGTTCCGTTAGTTATTTATTATTCAATCACATGACATTTATTAAATTCAACATACAGTTGTACTGATTAGTTACACTCGGTACTATGGATAATTTCACTGTTCGTATTCATTCTCCTAATAATTCACGCACTTCCAGCTTTAACTGACTTCGAATGCGTCCCGAGGTACTGACTTACAGAGTCAACGTGTCAGAGTCTCAACTACTTCATACGACTGACACGACTGGTGACCGATAACGACTGGTGACTGGTAAGAACTGAGTGATGTGAGGTTCGCTACTGGACTTTTATGGACGATATGAGTTCCCGCCGGGGTCATCCGCGGTCAACTCCTGGAGAGGGGGGTTGGTTATCCTAAATCGGCATATGCAGGCGGATTTGGATCTCTTGCTTTATCCTACTTAATACACTGGCGATACACATTCATGTGTCGTATTCTGAACTCCTATCGTTCGGTGATCATGGAAATATCACTTAATTTCTGTCCTCCACCTTTCGCGCGCTAACTCGGCGTCCCTGATGGCGTGCTCATCTCGACCAATGGCGAGATAGCGTGGGTCATTTCCACGAATTCATTACTTTAATTTATTACGATTACAATTAATCAACATGGGAACGATATCACAAAAATCCCCTCTATTCAATTATGTGGTTGGAATAATTTAATTATTGTTATCGGAGAAGCTAACTGGAGTTCACTCTGAGTTTTTCTTATGTTGGTTTATCTGCGGGCCTGTGATAAATTTTCTCATTGGTCAACACCGCTTCGGTTAGTTTGAAATCTCTTCCTTGTAACGTTGACAACACCAAATGCCTCGGGCGTGGGAAAAACTGGCACGTCACATTCTCGGTATTGGTGATACATCCGCTCGCCCTTGGTCCGAAATATCTACTCTTTCACTTCCTCGAAGTCATTATTCTGTTGTTGTGAGCTTTAGATTTAATCCTCTTATCTTCTGGCCAAGAAACATTTTCCCCCTAATGACAAGCTTACTGTGTGGCGACGGACAGTCGCGATATGTCCGGGCTATGTTGAAATTCTCCCGTCCACACAAAACTGACACTGTATTTCATTTAATATTTCTATATATCTGTATTTCTCATATCAAACTCAAATCATGAAACTAGGGCCTATCTCATCAGGTTACAGTATGGAACCGTTTGAATTATGAAGTTAAAATTTAAATTGTTATCCTAGGCGTTAAATAACAGAAGGTTTGAAACAAGTTTAACCGCTCAGAGAGTTAAATGGGGGTTAAGGTCGGAAAACAAATTCCTCAGGAAACGTTTAACATACAAAGACTAAATTACAAATAGCGGTATTAAATCCTAGGTGTAAAATAGGATTTAACGTTCCACCCCTAAAGTGTTAAATGAGCTTAGCTCCGTAAAGGAAATTATTCATCCCTCCAAAACCGTTTGACGTACAAAGTTGTAATTTTACGAGAAGGGTCTTCTTTTATGTCCTAGATGTAAAATATCGTATACTTCAAAATAGTTCTCCTCTAAGGAGCTTTCGGTGGCGGTTTACTCTCAAAAACACAATATCCATTCTTCCAAAACCGTTTCAGGCACGAACATATTTTTTTTAAATGAAGGGTTGCCTTCTATACTCTAGATCAGGGGTTTCAAAATGGCGGCCCGCGAGAGCACTGTAAGAAATAATGTGAAGAAAAGTCACAAACATGTATATTAGCTCGTTCAAAAAATTATTAATTTTTATACACCTTATAGACCCAAGTCAGAACTAATTATTCTGTAATACTACTTCCTCTTTTCAAGTATTCACTTGTTCTCAACAGATTATATTTGATTTTAAAACATTGAAAGTCCAAATTCCAAGTAATAATCTTATTATTTTTGCGTCCCACTGACTAATTTTGATGGTTTTCGGAGAAGCTGAGGTTTCGAAATTTTGTCGCACGGGTGCTCTTTTACGTGCCAGTAAATCTACAGATACGAGGCTGACGTATTTGAGCACCTTCAAATACCACCGGACTGAGCCAGACTCGAACCTGCCAAGCTGGGGTCAGAAGGCCAACGCCTCAACCGTTCAGCCACTCAGCCCGGCTCCAAATTTCACTCTTTTATACAATTTTAAAATAATGTTTTAAGCAATTAAAATGATCAAACCCTCATTTCAATTGAACTATGCATATTATTTTATAACGGTGCTTCTGTACTATTTGCGGAATTTTACGAAAATTGGCCTATTCAAGTGCGGCCCGCGAACATGACTACGATTTCCAATATGGCCCCCGAGCCCTTACAAATTGGAAACCCCTGCTCTAGATGTTAATAAGTATTTAAAAACATTCTCCCCTTAAAGAAATATTCATTCCTCCATTACTGTTCGACGTACAAAATCGAAAGTTCACAGGTTGGTCGCTTTTACATCCTAGATGTTAAATAAGATAGAGTTTAAAACATTCAAATTCTTCCGTATGGCGTTCAAATGAGTGTTAGATGAGAAAATAATAAATCATTCCCCCAAAACCGGTTGACGTACGTACTGAGGGCGTATTTTAGAGGTTCAGCTGAAAGTGGACTCTCCAAAATGTAAAGCTTTGAATAATAACTTTCAGTTTAAAACCGGGTATCTTACTAGTACCTAATAATTCAACTTCAATAACTCCTACTCCTAGGCGCAGGAGCTACCCGTTTACCTGACGTCCTGCCTACCCCTATTGGGGTAGGGATAGAAATAACTTCCTTGAATGATTGATTGATTGATTGATTGATTGATTGATTGATTGATTGATTGATTGATTGATTGATTGATTGATTGATTGATTGATTGATTGATTGATTGATTGATTGATTGATTGATTGATTGATTGATTGATTGAGACTCGCTCAGTTGTAGACTGGCTATCATTGAAAGCGTCCTATGGGTTACATTTTAATATATGATGTGATGAAGTCTTTCTGATGCTAACAAGCGATAATATATTCCTATCCACCCAGCAGGTGCATGGCCCTTCTCTCTATTTTTCCGCTGGGGCCTGAGGCATACCTCGCACACAACATAGGCTATAGCTATCGATCAATCATTGCGCTGATTAGCGGGAGCGTACCGGTCGCTCTGTCAATATTGCCATGTTCGTCCCGCAACGCATGGCATACACGGTGACTCGGATAATAAGCCACAATAAAATAAAATATAAATCACATCCAACCTATTTTAGAGCGCTAACGAAATTTACAGAATTTCATATTTTATCTGCGGTGCAACGTCTCCCGGATTTGTCCAACACCTTGACACGGCGTTCTGGTGTTAGGGATGGCTGGGTTTATATCAGAGATGTCTCTTTCATTTACCGAGGGAGTTGGCTGTGAGGTTAGGTTCGCGAAGCTGTGAGCTTGCATTGGAAAGATCTCACCGCCGGCAACCTCGAAGATGGTTTTCCGTGGTTACCCATTTTCACACCAGGCAAATGCTGAGTCTATGCCGTAATTAAGGCCACTACCGCTACCTTCCCAATCCTAGCCATTTATCATCCTGCGTCGCTGAAATACCCCTTAGATTTTTTCGTTTTTCCTCATTCGTTTACATGTTGGTTTGATAGTAGTTTACGTTCCACTAACTACTTTCATGATTTTCAGAGACGGCGAGGTGCAGGAATTTCGTCACGCAGGAGTTCTTTTACTTGCCAGTAAATCTACCTACATGAGGCCGCACTGAGCCAGGATCGAAGCTGTCAAGCTGGGATCATAACGCCAGCGCTTCCACCGTCTGAGCTACTCAGCCCGGCTGTTGTTTTGATATGTTTGGTTTTCTGTTCGAAATTCCGGATAAACTCGTACAGGTAACAACTATTCCACTCGGTACAAATTCCCTTGGTCAACCTTTGTATGTATAATTTGTCGTCGACGGAAGAAGTTCGCCAAACGTTTATGTAAACGAGTTATTCTTCTTCTTCCTCTTATTATTATTATTATTATTATTATTATTATTATTAGGCTATTATTATTATTATTTAATCCGTTTACCCTACAGAGTTGGTATTTCCCCCCAGGACTCAGCGAGGGATCCCACCTCTGCCACCTCAAGGGCAGTGTCCTGGAGCGCGAGTCATTTGATCGGGAGGTTACAACTGGGAGAGAAGACCAGTACCCCGCCCAGGTGGCCTCATCTAGTATGTTGAACAAGGGAGGGGTAAGAAACGGCGAAGGAAGCGGCCGTGGCCGTATCTATTCGGCATTTGCCTGGAGGAGAAGTGGGAAAGCACGGAAAACCACCTCGAGGATGGCTGAAGTGGGAATCATTTCCCCTCGACACAATTGACCTCCCGAGGCTTGAGTGCACCCCGCTCAAGCCCTCGTACCTCTTTTCAAATTTCGTGCCAGAGCCGGCAATGGAACGCGGGCCTACGGGAGTGGCAGCTAATCACACTAACCAGAACACCACAGGGGCGGACGTAAGCGAGGTTTACTGGACAAAATTGATACTGACCTCCAGAGCCTTCATCCGCTTATCCATAATCAGTTCATGGCCCCCATTTTCGTAACATGATTAAGCACCTGAAAGAAAGCTTCATTACCGCTTGAATGTGTTGTGTTTGATGTTCCTGGCAATGTTATCTGGGACACTGAAGATTCCAGTTGCTCAATCCCAACTTCACGAACGCATCATTCATCCAATGTGCAGATTTCTACATCAATACTAACAAACTACAGTGTTAGTAGTGTAAATATGTAAATCTAAAATTGTCTACATATATGTAGCCTACTGTATACATTCAGTAGAGTTTATAGAAACATACATGTGGGGATGGAGGCACTTCCTTGTATGTGGCCCTTTCTCCATCTACCACACCTAAACTGTACATGTTTAAGTGTATGTAGGTACAGCTAAAATTAGTAGAATTCGAATTAAGAAAGACAAGCCCGTTCGTAGATCTAGAAAATGCATTCGATAATATTGATTGGACCAAGCTATTTCAGATTTTGAAGGTGAACGGTATCAGATACCGAGCAAGGAGAATGATCTACAATCTGTATAAAAAATCTGTCTGTAGTGATAAGAATTGAAGGCTTTGACAACGAAGTAGCTATCCAGACAGGAGTGAGGCAAGGCTATAATTAGCCCCCCCCACCTCCTCTTCAATGTTCATATAGGACAGTCGGTAAACGAAATCAAAGAGGAATTTGGAAAGGAATCACAATCGAAGGAGAGGAAAACGAAACCGTGAAATTTGCCGATGATGTTGTTACTTTATCTGAGACTACAAAAGATCTGCAGGAATTGCTGAATGGTGTGGACAGAGTCTTGGGGGAAGGAGTACAAGATGAAAATAAGTAAGTCCAAAGCAAAAGTAATGGTGTGCAGACGTACGAAGTCAGGTGATGAAATATTAGAATTAGGAAATTAAGTCTTAAAGGAGGTAGATGAATATTGTTACTTGGGTAGTAAAATAACAATGATAGAAATAAAGAGGACATAAAAATAAAACAGCACAAGCAAGGAAGTGTTTTCTTCTTTTTTTGCTAGGGGCTTTACGTCGCACCGACACAGACAGGTCTTATGGCGACGATGGGATAGGAAAGGCCTAAGAGTTGGAAGGAAGCGGCCGTGGCCTTAATTAAGGTACAGCTCCAGCATTTGCCTGGTGTGAAAATGGGAAACCACGGAAAACCATCTTCAGGGCTGCCGATAGTGGGATTCGAACCTACTATCTCCCGGATGCAAGCTCACAGCCGCGCGCCTCTACGCGCACGGCCAACTCGCCCGGTGAAGGGTTTTCTTAATAAAAGAAATTTGCTCAATTCGAACATTGGTATAGGAAATAAAGAGGCCTCTTTGAAGACTTTCGTCTGGAGCATGGCATTGTACGGTATGGAAATATCGTCGATAACTTGCTCAGAACGAAAGAGAATAGAGGCTTTTGAAATGTGGTGGTACAGACGAATGCTTTAGGTGAGATGGGTAGATCGAATCTCGAAAGATGATATACTGAATCGAATTGGTGAGAGAACATCGTTGTGGCTAAATTTGACGATAAGAAAGGTTAGAATGATAGGACAAATCTTAAGACACCCAGGACTTGTTCAGTTGGTTTTTGAGGGAAGTGTAGGTGGTAAGAACGGTAGGGGTAAATCAAGGCATGAATATAACAAGCAGTTTAGAGCAGATGTAGGATACAGTAGTTATATACAAATGAACATCTTGCTTTACGTCGCACCGGCACAGATAGGTCTTATGGCGACGATGGGATGGGGGAGACTTAGGAGTGTGAAGGAAGCGGTCGTGGCCTTAATTAAGGTACAGCCCCAGCATTTGCCTGTGTGAAAATGGAAAACCACGGAAAACCATTTTCAGGGCAGCCGACAGTGGGGTTCGAACCCACTATCTCCCGTATACAAGCTCACTGCTGCGCACCCCTAACCGCACGGCCAACTCGCTCGGTGGCACAGGTAGGTCTTAAGGGCCCTTTACACGCTCAGACATTTACACAGATCTGTCTGTACAGACTGTGTTTGTGCAGACAAGTCGTTGCTTGTAAATGAATCGCCGACCGTAATTTTGGTCTGTACTGCTGTCTGTGTTCGGCCTGTGCAAAGTCTGGCGGAGTTTGAATTAACACAGACCACGCGCAGACAAGTCTGAGCGTGTAAAGCTTGCGCTGACAACGCTGCAGACAGATAGCACAGTCCTTCGTCTGGGAGCGTGTATGTAGTGTTGTACTGTAGCGTACTGTTTGCTCTCAATACAGGAACAGCTATGAGTGAGTTTACTAAAGATTCCCGTAATTGTACCCGTACATTTATGATTGAATTCATAGAACTCTATAAATCATTGCCAAGTGTTTGGAAGATCAAGAGCAAAGAATACAGTGTCCGGAATGAAGAAAACGCGGCATATGATGTGTTAGTTTCTAAACTAACATTTCCTTATCACAACTTGTCCATCTATCACGACATTAAACATTACAATTTAAGCCTAGTAACTATTTATACCCAATCTTGAAATTGTATTTTAATCAATTAATTAATTAATTCATTAATTTTGTCCTAGATGTTAACAGTGTTATATGATCTAGGACAACATGCAGGCCTTCGTGAGTTCAATTAGTGCTTCATGTCACAATTCTGTACCTGATCCAGTTATACTACAATTACAACACACATTGTGAATGACTGCATGAATAGGTAAATGAATGAATGATTGCACGATTGAATTGTATTCATGCATTTTGCATGACCCAATAAATACCGCTACTGTTCTCTCCCTGTCACGGATACCCACCAGATGAAAAGAGAGCCCTTATTATTGATGAATGAATGAATGAATGAATGAATGAATGAATGAATGAATGAATGAATGAATGAATGAATGCACTCAACTTACAGAACGGAACTCCAGCAGCTGAGGAAGGAACACGCAATCTATTTTACCTAAGCAAAATAATGCCTTTGAATTCTCACCTTTAAATATTCCTCTCTTGGAACTACATATAGGCCTATAGCACGGCATGTTTCCGGAATGATGTGGATTAAAGATGGAGGAGACACTATAGCAGAAAATTTAAGGTCCGTATAGCTCTTTCCCGTTGCCAGAAACCTCAATGTTACTACAAGTCTTTCTAAAGTGCTTATCGATTCTCTCATTACACTGTCTTCTCTCCTTATATACGGTGTGACATACTGCAACAGCACTAAGAATTTCTCTTCGTCCATTCTCAAGTAGTTAAACCAGCCATCTTTTTCCAATTTTAACTCCTTCAAAAGATCAACGTGCGAAAGCGAAACTTGTTGTAGAAGCCAGTCTTTTGTCCACCTTCTACGTTGTGATTTCTTCCGCTTTTTAAGTTCCGAAATAACAACACTAGACAGAAGTACTACTTTGTAAGTTAATTGAATTAATGTGGCCATGGTCAGGAAATACTACCTCCGCTCGTCTCGATTAGAAATACAGGACTGTGCGAAAGCTGTACAAATGGTTGGAACGTGTAAACGCAGCGTGAACAGTGCAGACCAGATGTGCAGACGGTCGTTGCAAACGTGGTCTGTGCAGACAAGTCTGAACGTGTAAAGGGCCCTTTATGGCGACGATAGGGTAGGAAAGTACTAGGAGTGGGAAGGAAACTACGGTGACCTTATAAGGTACAGCCCGAGCAATTGACACAGTGAAAATGGGAAACCACGGAAAACCATCTTCAGGGCTGCCAACAGTTGAGTTTGAAGCCACTATCTCCGGAATGCAAGATGATAGCTGCGTGATCCAAGCCGAGCGGCCACTTATCTTTATATATACAAATTCAGCCTGCGTATGTTTGTGATAGCAAAACTCCAAAAGTAATCGTTCGATTGACTTGAAATTTTGACACAACGTTGCATTCGAATAAGAGAGTGTTTAGGAAGTGGTTTGAACGAAATCTCATTGGTAGTTTTTTATAATGACTAATTTTATTGAGTTAATTTAATTACAAAGCCGCAGCAAGTTGAGATGGACCTTGATGGATAGATTGTCGCTAGGCAACAACGACTTACTCTGCATTATGATAGTCCGGTAAGAATTACTGTATATAGGAGGATGGAAACACGCCGCCATGTTTTATGAGGTACCTTTCTTGCTAGGAGTTTCATGTAATTAGGCAACTCATTGTCTGCTATTGTAAATGTAAATAAATGTGTCCCATCCTCGCAAAAGTTGTCGATCGTCATTTGTTTTCGCCAGTCATAGGACGAGTTTTAGGAGTTGTATCGAGAAGAAAAAGAGCAGCACAATCCTGTAGTCTCAACAACGCGAAGAATAATTAAATCAACAGTGACGACTTGTGGACTTGCAATATCTGAATGATCGAGTTCCATATCACTGAACTGCTTTTTCATACGAACCAAATACTCAATGCAATACCTCATGTAAATTCGTTGAAATTGGGAAAAAATTGACGAGCTTTGTCCTTACTGCACCGCAATGAAATTTAAAGGAGAAACCCCGGGAGCGTGTTGCACGAGTGGAAATTGAAGCTACCTGAAATTGGGCAGCCAACAGAACCATTGAAAAGGTTGTTAAAAAAATTCTGATGATTCGAAACAGTTCCGCAAAAACATAAGAAATTACAGTTCCTGTTTTCAGATGACTTCATTCGGCGCTAACGTTATAGCACAGCATTTTATGCCGACATTTAAAATTCAGGGACATATTTACCATAGATCTTTGCTTTCTTTTCCCAGCAATAATCATACATTTCTCCAAATACATTTCATCGGAGATGAAAATGACCACTTGAATGCACGCTGTCAAATCTCTACTGGAATCAGAAGGCATATTGTTGTTAATTCGTTCCAAAAATATTACATGACAATAATTTAATTCGGATGTTCAAAAGTGCATTGATCTTATGTTCGCTAGAATATATTTATTTACTTACCCAGTCATTTCATATCAGACTAAACTACAGCGAAGTGTGGCCGTGTTTAGCTAGTTCGATATAGAAATGAAATGTTAGCACAGTTGGTTGGTTGGTTGGTTGGTTGGTTGGTTGGTTGGTTGGTTGGTTGGTTGGTTGTTGGTTGGTTGGTTGGTTGGTTGGTTGGTTGGTTGGTTGGTTGGTTGGTTGGTTGGTTGGTTGGTTGGTTGGTTGGTTGGTTGGTTGGTTGGTTGGTTGGTTGGTTGGTTGGTTGGTTGGTTGGTTGGTTGGTTGGTTGGTTGGTTGGTTAGTTGGTTGGTTGGTTGGTTGGTTGGTTGGTGATTATTGTTTTAAGAGGATGTACAACTAGGCAACCATCCTCTGTATTACACTAATCAGAGGGAAAATACGGAAGGGGTCCGACACTTCGAAAAATGAAGATATCGGCCAAAGGAAGACAAAGGCCACGAAGGGCGTGAAAATGAAAGATTCCCTAGCCCTCGCAAACCTAATAGCGTCGGAGTCGGAAAAGAACAAGAGTTGACCAAGAGAGGACGGATAGGATAGATGAAAGTGAGGAGCCTGGCACAAGTAAGTGGAAGCAATGTCGGGACACAGCTAAGGGACCCGTGGTCGCCAACCCTTGCTCCAAAGTTCAGAGCCCCTGGGGCCCCATTTAGTCGCCTCTTAAGACAGGCAGGGGATACCGTGGGTGTTGTTCTACCGCCCCCACCCACACGGGGGATGTCAGCACAGGATAGGGTGGCATGGACTTTTGGACTTTTGACATAAATAGATCCTACGGCAGGGTGCACTCTCTCACCTCGTTCCTGTGACCGATTCGTACTGCATCTGGTCAAAGAAATGTAACTGTAAACTTCCCACGCCCTTCCGAAGTATATCTTAAGTTTGAAGAACAATATATTTTAACCTCTTTTCCTTCAGATATGCCTTATTTTAATGAGAATGCTAGTACTGCAAATTTCGATACAAGTTCTTGGAGTAATATATGGTACATTTTCTAGCCATTCGTTCATTAAAGATTGCCGTATAAAGGAAGATCGTAGCTTTGAAACGGCATCACAAAGAAGAGCAGCTCTAACGAGGTCTGCTGGATTAACAACATAGCCTCCTTTGTGATTAATTAAATCCACGAATATGCAGTTTGTGTTGTGTTCTCGGGGAATAGATAGCAACGTCTAGAAGTAAGGATGTACAGACATCGCGTACTGTTTCTGTTATCCTGGTTTTGCTGTAGCAGTAACAGCAATAATCGTATGGCCTGAGCTACCGTGTGCAGACATTTCGATTTGACGCCATCTGGCTGTCTGCTCGTCAATTTCGACGTTCTGTTTTACTCTAGGCCTACTAGATGGCAGACCGAGTAAACCGATGCTCTCTTGGGGTCTATGACTGAGTTTTAATTAATTTTGTCGGGTAAACACCAAATGTGTCACCAGAGATCTTTCACATGCCGACATCGTACGACATGGAGTGTCGAATGGACTTTTTTCCGCCCTTCAAAAATCTGACTACCTCTGCCGTGTTTGAACCCGCTATCTTGAGATCTGGAGGCCGACTCTCAACCTGTGATCCACAGTGGCAGCTGCTGTAGCAGTGAATACAACAGACAAGTAGTACCACGCCATTCCCTCCTTCTCCTATGTTTAAAATCGGCCACGAGCCCCCTATCTTAGTCTAGAATTGCTTCCTTCTTTCCTATCTGCCCTCCCTTCGTCACTCCTCCTCCGGTGGTTTCCGATGTTTTCGAAGCTTTTTATTTCCCGCTTAGCATAACCTACTGGTTTATTTTGCCAATATCTTCAACCTTATTTTCCTTTGGGATATTATCTTTCCACTTCATCTTTATCTGTTTACCCTCCAGGGTCGGTTGTGAGGGATCCCACCTCTACCGCCTCAAGGGCAGTGTCCTGGAGCTTCAGACTCTAGGTCGGGGGATACAATTGGGGAGGATGACCAGTACCTCGCCCAGGGGGCCTCATCTTTCAATTAATGAAACTTAAGTTTAAAACGATTAATTTATTTGCATCTAACGATTCGTTTTCGAGAGACAAGTGTAGGATTCAGTGCACTGAAAGGAGAAAACTGACTCAGTACCTGCGAAACCACCACGAATGGAATAATTAGGTCTCTACAGTATGATAAGATCAGGTCTCTTTGATAAAAGAGCCTCCTATATGTGACTCAGTCATGGCCATGATTTAAAAAATTGTCATATTTTCCTTTGGGATATTATCTTTCCACTTCATCTTTATCTGTTTACCCTCCAGGGTCGGTTGTGAGGGATCCCACCTCTACCGCCTCAAGGGCAGTGTCCTGGAGATTCAGACTCTAGGTCGGGGGATACAATTGGGGAGGATGACCAGTACCTCGCCCAGGGGGCCTCATCAGCTATGCTGAACAGGGGGCTTGTGGGGGATGTGAAGATTGGAAGGGATAGACAAGGAAGAGGGAAATAAGCGGCTGTGACCTTAAGTTAGGTACCATCCCGTCATTTGCCTGGAGGAGAAGTGGGAATTCACGGAAAACAACTTCGAGGATGGCTGAGGTGGGAATCGAACCCACCTCTACTCAGTTGACCTCCCGAAGCTGAGTGAAGCCCGTTCCAGCGCTCGTACCACTTTTCAAATTTCGTGGCAGAGCCGGGAATCGACCACGGGCCTCCGGGGGTGGCAGCTAATCACACTAACCACTACACTACAGAGGCGGACTTGGGATAATCAAGTGATCATAAATAAGCCTTTCAATGAATGAAACTTAAGTTTAAAACGATTAATTTATTTGCATCTAACGATTCGTTTTCGAGAGACAAGTGTAGGATTCAGTGCACTGAAAGGAGAAAACTGACTCAGTACCTGCGTAACCACCACGAATGGAATAATTAGTATGATAAGATCAGGTCTCTTTGATAAAAGAGCCTCCTATATGTGACTCAGTCATGGCCATCCATCAATACTTCACACCACAGCCTGCAAGATCACGTCCACCATCTGTACTCTAACGCCCCCTTTCATAATATTTCTCTCAATCATGGCCATCCATCAATACTTCACACCACAGCCTGCAAGATCACGTCCACCATCTGTACTCTAACGCCCCCTTTCATAATATGTCTCTCAGTCATGATCATCCATCAATACTTCACATCACAGCCTGCAAGGTCACAACGACCATCTGTACTCTAAAACGCTCCTCCTTGACAGTATGACTCTCATTCATGGCTGTCTATCAATACTTCACATAATAATAATAATAATAATAATAATAATAATAATAATAATAATAATAATAATAATAATAATTTTATTACAATACTTCACATCACAGCCTACAAGATCACATCGACCATCTCTACTCTAATACCCTTCTTTGATGACACGTCCCTCAGTCATGGTCATCCATCAAGATCACATCAACTATCTGTACTCTAACGCTCCTCTTTGGTAATATTTCTCTCAGTCATGACTATCTATCAATTCGTTACATCACCGCCTGCACGGTTGCTAGGTAACATGGCATCACACTTTTTGGGAGGTGGGGGTGGGGGGACTACACGCGTAGACGAGAACTGCCCCACGGTGTAGGGATAGTGAGCTTGCCACTTAACTGGATGTTTCCGGGTTCGATTGCCAGCCGGGTCAATGATTTCATCAGAACCTAAGCGCTGCATGATAACAAATAAGGCAGTAACGATGGGATAGCGAGCCAATAGGATTCTTCACGCTAACCACGTGTTAACTCGCAATCTGAAGGCTTGCAGGCTGAGCAGTTGTCGCTTGGTAGACCAGAGCTGTAGCAACGTGGGATAAAAGAAACTCACGTAAGAGGTATGTCGACTTTGTTTTTTAAAAGGGCCTCCAAAAGACTTTATGTGGTCAATTTTCTGCTTTCATTTGGTTTGTTCCAAAATTATTCTATATTTCTATAACTATTTTTGAATTGTCTATTCCCCTTGTATCGGACGATAAGATATTCCTAGCATGGCATTGCCACTGGAATTGCTACCACTTACTTGTGCCAGACTCATCTTTTCCATCTATCCTGTCTGACCTCCCTAGCTCAACGTTTGTTCTCTCTCGACCCCGAGGCCGAGGGAGTTTCTCATTTTCACGTTGTTCGTGGTCCTTGTCTTTCTTTGGCGGGCACCTTCATTTTTCGAAGTGTTAGACCCCTTCCATTTTCCCCTCAGGTTAGTGTTAATAGAGGATGGTTGCCCAGTTGTACTTCTTCTTAAAACAATAATCACCACTACAGTAATAGTTGCGCCATATATTCAAGATAATTTACTCTGCGATCCATTATCCAGCATGGCGCGAAGAAGGTAGAGTCTACCCTGTGAATCCCTGACATTAACTAGAGCACTTCTTAAAACTATCTGTGTCTTGGATGAACTTCTCAGTGAATAATATGGTCCCTGTTATGGAGTGTCACCTTGTGAGCTTCATGCTGATGTACTAAGAGTTTCAGTTGCTTCCAAAGACGGCAAATCCCGAGGCTCGGGACGCAGCAGCATATGATGATATGTAGAGCTTACAAGATAACTTAGAGATGTGCGTGACTTCCTTGTGTACGACGCACTGAGGCAGTTGCGGCAGAATTTTTTGTCATTCACAACGTCAAATCTTTGATTACAATTTAATTTAAGAAAGTCTGAACCACTAAAGATGCTACATTGACTTGAAGACAAAACGTTGGACTGCTGAGCTGTAACTGTAGAGTTCGGGCTAGGTTGATGATTCAGAGTTGGGCTAGCAGCAGTGCTAGAAGGACATACCTGTAATGTCTGAAACGCCTTTCTAAGAAATTAACAAGTTCCTTAAATTCTATCGCGTCCAGGTGAGAGTGGTTTGTTTCAAATTCTAACCTCAATAATCTGTCAACTAACGAACATTGGAGTTCAGTTAACAGAAGGTTATGTTTGCAATTGAGTGCTTTAAGAGCACCTAAGCTGCCGCATTAGTACATTATGCATCAAGCCTATAATGGCAATAACTAAGACACGAGTTTTATAATTTCCATACTCGTGTCTTAATTACCATTATAGGCGAGTTCCATACGACTGTTTATGCTCGACGATAATTATAACTCTATTTCTTAAAATTCATAAATTTCAGTCGAGACTTTGCTTTACAGATGCGTTTACTGAACATACAGAGCGCTGGGTTATTGATTTTCCGTGTGTAGATCAGAGACCTTGACAAGCCTTGATAGAAGGTTTTCATAACCTAGCTTTATTTCAAACAAAAATTGTTTATTGTAAAGTTGGTGAAGTGATTTAGCGGGAATGTGCCGTGTGCTTGTGGAATACTGGAAGTGGAAGGTGCATTGATGTTAATATGTGTGTCCGACATGTTTGATTTTGAAAACAAGTGCGAAGCTAGTGCGATGAGCGCAAATTCGATGCTATGCTTACCTAATTGGTCAAACAATTGTATCGTAATGAAAATCTGAACTCTGATTGGTGGAGAACCTGTAAGGTGGTGGTGGTGATTATTGTTTTAAGAGGAAGTACAACTAGGCAACCATCCTCTATATAACACTAATCAGAGAGAAAAAATGGAATGGATCCGACACTTCGAAAAATGAAGATATCGGCCAAAGAAAGACAAGGGCCACGAAGGGCGTGAAAATGAAAGACTCCCTAGCCCTCGCAAACCTAATAGCGTCGGGGTCGGAAAAGAACAAGAGTTGACCAAGGGAGGTCGGATAGGATACATGAAAGTGAGGAGCTTGGCACAAGTAAGTAGAAGCAATGCCAGGACTCATCTAAGGGCCCCGTGGTCGCCAACCCACGCTCCAAAGTTCAGAGCCTCTGGGGCCCTTTTAGTCGCCTCTTACGACAGACAGGGTATACCGTGGGTGTTATTCTACAGCCCCCACCCACAGGGGGAGGAGAACCTGTAACATAATAAAAATCTGAACTCTGATTGGTGGAGAACCTGTATCATAATGAAACTTGAACTATAATGAGTCTCATAAGATTCAGTTTTCTGGCATATAATATTTATATTTCAGCGTCATCGAGCATTAAATCTGTTAATTAACTGGCGTAATTCTGTTTCGATCAATCACGTCTTTGGAAAACAGAAAATTCTTCTAAATGGTGCATAGGGCTACAATATATCCGAAAACTCGCCTATGATCTACCCTTAAAAGACTATAAAATAATATTTACTTGCATCCCAGGTCATTCTAACATCCCTGTCAATACGTATGCAAACACACTAGCTAACGAAGCTGCGAAAGGTCAAGGCACTGAATATCAATTAGCATTACCTTTCTCAGATCGATGGGAACAATGTTTCAATCATATTTGGAATAAATGGAATGAGCAATCGTGTAAAGGAGCTAAATCTATAGGCAAAAAATTATACCAATTCAAAAATTGTATACCACATAAACCTTAGTTTGCGAGAGGCGACGTCACATTACTACAATTATACTCATGAGATTAAATCATACATGTATTCCCGAACACTTATTTTTCATAAAAGTTCTCCTATTAAACTTGTGTCTACGTGGAAGAGAAGTTGGTACAGTGAATCATCTTCTCTTACAATGTCCTAGTTACAAAATTCCGAGAGAAAAATTCATTAGAAATTTAATTAAAATGAATCACCGAATGCCAACGAGTGTTTCTTGTCTAGTATGCAAACCAAACATAAACTTAGCTGAAAGTATTGCCCTATTCCATAGTGAATCCACATTAACTTTTTAAAGTTATTAATATTCTGTCTCTTTATTTATGATCCAGTCTCGTCCGTTAGAAAGAAATCGCCGTAATGAACCAAAGCAACATGATATCATAGTACCTTGGTATCCCTGTTACATCCTTATATGTTTAATTTTATACAAAAACTAGCAAGGTACCCGTGCTCCGTTACGGTATTATACTGAAATATGTAATTGAATACTTAACGTTTTATATGTAATCCACCAAAATTCGTGATCTGACTAGTTTTCTGAAAGAATCCGCCAAAATTCGTGATCCGACTCGTTTTCTGAGAGTTTACGGCGAAGTTCCTCCCATTTTTAATCTTTCTTTCCAGCAATTGATTTCGTACTTCCCGGGCTAGGTCTAGGTATTCCACCCGGTCAGTTGGGTCCCTAAATCTTTGCCATCTTTTCCTATAAGCATTTTTAATATGGATCAAATCCTTGAGGAGATCCGGCGTGGTGTCGTCTTGGGTGCCTTGGAGGTACTGAATTCGCGGCCGGACTACATTCGTAGTCATTACCCGGCCAGCACCCGTTTCTAGCGCGGTGTGCACATTTTGACGACGGTCCAGAACATTATTATTATTATTATTATTATTATTATTATTATTATTATTATTATTATTATTATTATTATTATTAATGTTCTGGACCCCACAGCAAGTTGTAAGACCGCAACTTGGCGGTAAATTACATCTGCTGCCATTGTCATTGCTGACAACGTGACCAGAACCATTGTCGCGCGTAGGCAAGTGCGCAGGATTTCTGGCGATACGAATGATATACTTCCGTGCGTTATTGACCTTATTATAGAGGTGAACAATTGCACGGTCAATATCATTCCTATCGCTTATTTGAAATGTGTTTAAATTTTTATTTGTATGAAAGGAGAATCTATTGCAATCTAACTTTTAGTTTTCCAAAGGAAAATATGGCTCTTGAAAACGAACCCAGGAAAGATTAAAAATGGTCCGTTTATGATCAGAATAAATACATTATGAATAGTAAAATCAATTAGTCTCAACTCCTTTTTTCACCACACCGCGGTTAAATGAAGGCGTGTTTCTTTACTGTATGTTTAAAAGAGATTCCAAATACCAATGTTCAAGTCTGTAACTTTCAGTTTTGAGAAATAAATATCTTCATAAAAATAATTAACTTCTTTTCACTTCCTTTCACCCCCCACCCCGTTTAAGTGAAATTCCGGCAAAAATACTTCTTTATTTAATAGTAAAGGATCTTCTAAATACCAATTACCACGGCTCTAACATCTTCAGTTTTGAGATATGTGTCCTCATAAAAGGAATTAAACTCTTTTTCACCCCCCACCTCCCAAGATGATTTCACCCCCCAAAACGCGTTTTTCTTTGTTTTTAAAGGAGATCAAAATGCCGATTATCACGTCTGTAACAACCTTAGTTTTTATTAGATGCAAGTATCCTCATACAATTAATTCAAATCATTTTTTAATTTATTCACCTCCCCCCTCCCTCATTGGACTTTCCGAGAATACGTGTTTCTTTACTTTTAAAGCAGATTCCAAATACCAGTTTTCACGTCTGCAAAATCTTTCGTTTTTGAGATACTAATATCTTCATACAAATAATTCAACTAATTTTCAATTCCCCCCACCCCATTAAGTGGATTTCCGAAAAAAATACGCATTTCTTTATTTTGAAAGGAGATTCCAAATACCAAATTTCACGTCTGTAACATCTTCAGTTTTTGAGATATCAGTATCATAATTAAAAGAATTCAACCCCATTTTCAGTCACTTCTACCCCCCTCCCCAACTGGTTTTCCGAAAACAGAAAAACACATGTTTCTTTATTTTTCATAGAGATAAAAATACCATTTTCATTTCTGTAACATGTTAAGTTTTTGAGATATACTGTAGAAATGTTCATTTTGAAATCTCACCCCCTTTTTAGTTCCCCTTAAGTGGAGTTTCCAAAAACAATTCACCTATGATTCTTTACTTTTACAGAAGATTCCAAATACCAATTTTTACGTCTGTAACATTTTACGTTTCTGAGATATACTATAGATATTGTCTTTCTAAAAATTGACCCCAATTTATCACTGCTGTTTAACCCCTATTAATTGGATTTTCCAAAAACCAAAAAATACGTGTTTCTTAACTTTTAAAGGCGATCCCAAATACCAATTTTCAGGTCTGTAATATCTTCAGTTTCTGAGATACAAGTATCCTCATTAAATTCATTCAACCCATTTTTCACTCTTTTTCATCCCTCCTATTGGGATTTTCCGAAAACAAAAAATACCGGTTTATTTATTTTTAAAGAAGATTCTAAATACCAATTTTTATATCGGTAAACTTTTAAAGTTTTGAGATATAGATGCACTCATTTTTTAAATTCACCCTGCTTTTCACCCCCCCCCCATTAATGGGATTTTCCAAAAACAAAAAATACGTGTTTCTTTATTTTTAAAGTAGATCCCAAATAACAATTTCAGGTCTGTAATATCTTCAGTTCCTGAGATATAAATATCCTCATTAAAGGCATTCAACCCATTTTCACCCTTTTTTACCCATCCTATTGCGATTTTCCGAAAACAAAAAAATACGAATTTCTTTATTTTTAAAGGAGATTCTAAATACCAATTTTTCCATCTGTAAACTGTAAAATTTAAAAAACTCAGCCCCTTTTAACCCCCTTAGCGGGGGAATATCCAAACATCCTCCCTTAGCGAGCACGTAATATAAAAATATCCTCAACATTTCATTTCTTTATGTCCAGTAGTTTTGACTCGGCGATGATGAATCAGTCAGTCAGTCAGTCAGTCAGTCAGTCAGTCAGTCAGTCAGTCAGTCAGTCAGTCAGTCAGTCAGTCAGTCAGTCAGTCAGTCAGTCAGTCAGTCAGTCAGTCAGTCAGTCAGTCAGTCAGTCAGTCAGTCAGTCAGTCAGTCAGTCAGGCAGGACATGTTCTTTTATATATATATTAAATAAACTAATCCCTATCTTTATAATCCTTTCCCTTTCAGACCGAGTACGCACAATTGTGCGGGTTCGTATTTTAGTTATCCCTGACCGTATTTGATGTTTTTTCGGCGCTACACCGGACTGCAGTGATTGTGCGGGACTCGTGGCGTGTATTTCAATTGCTTTTAGTATGCGCTTGACCGCCAGGGCGAAGGAAGAAGAGTTTAAAAAGCACAGTTGATCGGCGAGATGGCAGGAAGCAGTAGTGCCGAAATTAAGTATTTATTTACTGCGTTTATATTAATCTAGAAGCTTTACTGAATACCGGAATATATTCAATGAAGTGTGTACATTGGTTAGTGAACGTAAATTTTGAAGCTACACCATCGTACGTGATACAACGAGGTTTTGAATTTTGATACGCACAATTGTGTGGGTCCTGTTTTTCGGATGTTAGTTTTTATTTTGTAAAATACACTATTAATATGTGTATTGAGGAGCATTTTAGTCAGTTCCTGACGTACAAACAAAAATTCACACCTCCAGTTTTCTTTCAGGTCTGAAAGGGATATATACATCCCATTGACCGAAGAGCTCTGCTATGTACAATAACAATTCAAAGAAGAAGAACAACACGTCTTCTTTAGAGGATCTAGAAGCTGTTTGATATAATATGAAGCTACTAATCTGGATGACTGATATCGGAAGAATAAAAGCTAATGAGAATTTCGAATATGAGACACTGATGTTCTTAATGTCATCCTTAGCTTCTTCCTTTAGTGAGAATAAGGAATAATGAAGCTTTTTAATTCTGCACGGATCGCTGTTGTTGGTAATCAGGTTGAAGCCA
This sequence comes from Anabrus simplex, assembly GCF_040414725.1. Classification (NCBI taxonomy): domain Eukaryota; kingdom Metazoa; phylum Arthropoda; class Insecta; order Orthoptera; family Tettigoniidae; genus Anabrus; species Anabrus simplex. The sequence goes on from NC_090273.1 coordinate 149,273,258, forward strand.
AGTCGTGAATGTTCCGCTAAATGTTGGGAGGTTGCCCTGCTTGATGCACAATTTAACGAACGAGATAACATTTCATCATTCACGGCAGAAGTCAGAGACTGAATGGCTTTCGTAAGCTTCATCAAAGACCAATTACAATACCTCAACCTACCTATCGATACTGTGCATGTTGGTGGCATTTCGAGTGCTAGCATGTATTTGTTTCGATTAGTGAAGTCGTGTTGTTACCGAATATTTACTGAAATTTGGATATTAATAATCGTAAATGACACTTACTTAAAAAAGCTTATTTATTCGAGTGATTATTGGGTTATTTTTCACGTGTTTTTCTCGGAAAATATTTTCTTTATGTTTTCAAGTTACCTGTGCAGTATGTTTACAGTTTAATCAGAAGGCTCGGATGTGCTGTGTGCTGGATGTAAGTCCATTTATAGCGGTAGTGAACAAGCTTCTGTGTTCAGATTTCCAAAAACCAAACTCTTATTGCAAAGAAAGGTTTAGGTGCATTCATAGGAAAAATTCGAATAAAGTGATAATAGCGTTGTGTACATTTATAATTTTGATACAAAGTTTATTGTTAGGGAAAATACTGTATTATGCTCATAGAGGGCCGTGATCCAATTCCAGTGCCACCCAAACTTCCCAAATTAACTAATGATGTCTATCCTAGTATTTTTCACAGCCAACCTAACTCACTAGAAAATTAAATTAGTCCCGGAAAGATAAGGAGTGAGAAATGAAATTAATTTTAAACGATGAAGCAAGAGTGATGTAATTTATAATTTTCAGTGTTTTCAACGGAGGTGCTTAACGAAATCTAACCCCATTTCTCGCGAATTAAAATTAGGAATACGTTATTTCCTTTGATAAATTACATGGGGATTATGTGCCATCAATTCCGGTGATTTTAAAGGTGACTAGTGCTTTAGATGTTCAAGTGTTTCATATAGATATCACCGTAGCTGCTCAACAATTCAAAAAGATTTTGGAGAGTGGAAATATATTTTGAGAAATGTATTTATTTTCATGTCTTACATAATTGGCTGTGGCTAATGGTGATGTTGCATGATATTTCATGTTATTTGTTCACTTCTCTTTATCGTATTTGCTGGCCGAAGTTTCGCATGTGAAGTATTTTATGGTGTGTGTTTGTTTTAACCTGATGTTGATAAAATAATTCTCCCTTTCACTATTTTCCTACTGATATTATAATTAGATTTACAATAGAATTACCCGATAATGCTGTTCACGCTGGGAAATTCTCCGAAAATATGTGCCACTGACATTGAAACCTGAAAGCAATACAAGATGGTCTGCAAGATAAGATGCGGTCAAAGCTGTGTATAAACATTACGGTAAAGTTATGCAGGCTCTAGGGGATCTTAAAAACCTTGATCTCTCAACAACTCAAACTAAGTTAGACCAGCTCCCTTTTGAAAAATATTGCGAAACTTGAATTCGTCGTTTTCACATGTTTTTGGCAGGCTTTGTACAAAACGAACAATCATGTAAATGAGTTTTTGCAAAGAAGAGATGTAACAGAAGATTTGGCTGTTCGGAATCTTCAAGGTCTTTTAACTCTCTTGAAGCCTTGCAGAGAGTTTGCTCCATCTGAGGCCATTACTGAGGGTAAATTCTTAGCAAGCAATAGTGATCTACCATCCGAGTTCTCAGAAAAAAGACAAAGAAAAAAGAGAAAGTGTCTGATGAGCTGTGTGGCGATGAAGCTCCGACAAGTACTGAGAACGTGTACCAAGTAGCTATGTTAGAGGTCATTGACTAGATGATTACGAAACTCAGTGACAATACAGTGGACAACATAAACAGCAAGTTAGGATTTTTGAATGGAGTTCGAATTAAAGAAACGCAAACAAAAGATCTAAAAATGAATGCAGAAGAATTGGCAAATATCTACACTGTTGATCTCAACACTGAAGAATTTAAATTTGAAATAGAGAGTTTCAAGCACCACGCTTTATCAGTTGACGAAAATTTAATGAAAGCCACATCAAGAGAAATGTTAAAACTTATGTATAAAAATAAACTAGAGGAAGGCTACCCTAACATTACTACAGCACTGAGAATGTTTCTCACGTTGCCAGTTAGAGTGTCTTCTGGAGAACGAAGTTTTAACAAACTCAAAAACATCAAAAACAACATGAGAAATACAATGGAACAGGAGAGACTCTCTAATCTAAGTATAATATTAATTGAACACAAACGAGCACCCCTTATCAACTTTGACGACATCATCAGTACATTTGCAGCTACGAAGGCTCGAAGAATTCAATTTTGAGGTACAATACATAACAAACGTTTGCGTAGTTACAATTGAGTTGCACTACAAACAAATTATTTGTATTAGTCATGTATTAGTGTATTAATAAAAGTGTTTTTCATTATACGTGTAATGTATGTATTAATGTGTATAAGTGTGTTAATATAGGTGCTTTTCATAAATAAAACTTCTTAATAGTATACATATGGTGTGTAATTTCAACTACCGCATCTAAAAAATAGCTTACGGATGTATTATATTTTAGTGGTAGGAGAGCAGGAGGGTGGGGGATCGGGGGATGGGAGGCGGCAAACTGATTTTCGCCCCCCCCCCCTGACAAATCTCCTAGTTCCGGGCCTGGATGTAAGTACAAGTATCTTCTTAATTGTTTCGAAACTGTTCTACTGCCGGATTATTTGGAGAAGAAGAATGTGAGTAACACGCTATCAGTGACATTAATAATATGGGGATTTTCGGCAACGCTGTTTGAATTGTATCAGGCCAACCTCGTAATGGTAATTTAAAAATTACACCTATCTTTTATGGACATGTCAGCCACCGTTTATTCATTAAATTAAACTGGAATTTCTTCTGCATCGAACATTTTAATGATATAAGTTGTATCTTCAATCTATTAAAATGTAGCCTAACAAGATTTTTGTAAAATTCTATATCCAAATTATTATTATTATTATGGAGTAATTCTGGAACTCGGTATACGCGCGGATGAGGGGCAAATTATTGCATTCCTTTCATTTAATCGAAATTATCGTTGTGATTCCTTTTTCTGTTTCTTTATGTTATTGTGATTTTTATTATTATTAATTTCGGTTGGTGGATTCCCTTCTTTTTTGGTTCATATTTGTGGTATCTATTGCACTGTTATTAATGAGTTGGATGATGCTCTGCAATAGTATTATTTTCGTAATGGATCATTCTTTAACTCCTTTCTGGGATGGTTTATTTCCTGTCTCATTCGGGCGTTGCCGTTTTCCAGGGCCTCCTAAAATTTAAATTTAATAACCGGCATTTAAATCCTCTATTAATATTTTGTTGAAGGAGATGTTAAATTCAAAATACTATACATTATTATTGTAATATCGTGGTTGTAGAAAACTGAAATTTGTTTCTCCCATTTCTTAAGATACTTACGTTTACGCTCCTCAGACTATTCACGTCCGTGATTTCTTTGTTTCTTTCATTATTGCGTATCATATTTTTATCTTATCTCCGGCACGCTAATTTTATGTGGGCCATGCCTTTTGTTATATGTGATTTTGTCTTGGTTTTGGGAAGCTGCAGGCTTCATCGTGTGTACCATTGTTCTGTTAAGTGTAGAATTTTAATTGTGTTTCCCTTCGTAATTTGTAACCAAATTTGGGAAATATTTTTATTTGGGTTCCTGCGATTCTCTTGTCTGTTTATTTATTATTTTTGTGTGCTATATTTAGTTTGCTATCATTACCTTTAAAATTCAGAGCGTTACCGTGTTTCTGGGATGATTGAAATCCTTGTGTACAGGGACTGGAAACAAATTTCAGTTTAGTGAGATTAATTGTAGTATACCTGCTTACAAAACACTGGTCAGTGGTGTAATGAATTCTTAAAGCACGGATCCGTTTTAACATTTGTCTTTTATTGATTCTAATGCAAGCTGCAGTCTTGCTAAGTTCTCTGTATTGTAAGAGTTACTGTAGTTGGTAATCTGAGTGTGTTTTCACGATTTTAATTATCTTAAAAATAGACATTTGTCTCTTATTTCAATGAATTAATAAGATTTTTTTCCTTTTTGGGGTATATGTTCTTCTATTTACTTATTTTATTACAATAGAAAAATTATTTTACATTGTTATCTGAGTGCGCACTCATAGTTTTATTGTTTTAAAAATTTATTTTAATCCATAATTCAAAGAGGTTATTTAACATTCAATTATTTGCTCTTCAGTTTTCATTCATCATTTTTTTTTAATTTTTTCCCCTAATTTTTAAGTAAAGTTTGATTTACTGAAATTTAATTTGGCTTTCATTTAGTATTTAGAAATATTGACCTGGCAACACCTCAAGTAGTAAGTTAAGATCCTGGCCTTTATCCTTTATATTCTGTGCACTCCACGCTAGAATATTTAATGCTGCTGCCCCAATGGTAAATATTTTGCTTCTTGTGCTCATTTTGTGCTATTTATGGGTTTTCATTATTATGCCTGTGCCTAGCTTAATCGGGTTGCAAAAATGAAAGTCCTTATCTAAATAAGAAAGTTAGACCCTTTTGCCCATGGTTTACTTCAGAGCTGTTAAATTTAATCAGACAAAAAGTAATTTATATTATAAAATTAAAAGACAACAGATGAAATTTAGTATGGGATGTGGCTATATTTCACAGCAGTTAATTAAATACTATAAAGACATACGTAACAGGGTTACTAGAATGAAAAGAGATCTAGAAAATAATTACTATGTCAATAGGTTAAACAGCACAAATAATCAGTGGAAAGTTATTAATTATATTATAACAACTAATAACCGTAATAATAAAGTCTATAACTATGTATAAGTCACTTCCAAAAAATTTAAATATATTATCAACTTTATATCTTCGAGAGTAATGTAAATAAATACTTAAAGTAGTGTGGTAATTATGTTTAGAAAGCTTTGCTGTGTCTTATATATTACATCATGTTAAATTATATACTTATTTTATTTTGTAATTACATTGTGAACATAGCTGCCATTGTAATTTATTTGTATTGCACCAAGAAGAACCTTGGCTCAGGTGCCTATATTGATATGAAATTTTTAAAAAATCCTCTTAGCTACATCAAAGTAGGTATCACTCAGACTTTCTCCACCCAAAATGTTCACAATCCAACTTTGTAGAAACTTTGTAAACAGCGAGGCCACAAAGTTTTACTCATCAACAAAGTTAACATGAATGTCCAAAAACTGTTCTTACAGGCTTCTTTCCTTCAAACCTTCCATGGTTACTTTTATTCTCATGTTCTAAACGTCCGTCTGTCTAATAGGTTCCCTAAGAAGTCATTCTTGTGATCACAATAAGTAATAATTTCTAGAAGTGGTTGCCGTTAAGTTCCTCCATGTTCGGCAGTCCATCTTAGCCGTCTTCATCCCCGCAAAACTGTCAATGATGTGGAGGGACCAAACTAGAAGTCAGAGACAAACGTTTCCTAATTTTCACCGCTGTTATTTTAGATGACTTTTAATGTTATAAATCACATTCCAAAGTTTTATTCCATGGAACGTATTGCATTAAGAGTTAGTTCATTTGTTAATTTACACAATGTTACGCCACCTTTCATTCTTGTAGTGTGTTAGCTTTCTTGGTTGTAACTCTCGAAAATCAGTTCTCAGAGTTTCCAAACAACCTCATATGCAAAGTTTCATTCCTCCTGGTAGCTGTATTATCACGAACATAAGCCGGACCTAAACGGATGTTTCGACAACCTAACATTTAAGAGGATTCTGATCAACAAATTGTAGGCTATGTATTTTCATGCTCCTTAGATGTAAACTTTCTTTCTCAATCAGCGATTTTCAGAAGTATAGTAGGCCTACTCTTAGCTCAGAAAGTACTCGAGGTATCATTTTCAAATTTTATGTATTGTACCAGGAAATTTTTTGATAATAAGGCACGGCTAGATATTTTGGAGAGTAATGATGTCTTAACCAAATAGCACACTGGGTGTAGAACTGGAGCTGGGTACATAGAGAGGTCCTAGCTACGAGTTACAAATTTTTTAAAACTGAATTTATTTACATAAGATTCACCTTACAAAAAATTGTGCTGGTTAAAGTGAAGTTGCTTCCATAGATCCTCCTTGAAGGACAGCGACCCAACCACGGAAACACGATCCCTAGTGTGCAGCAACCAAACTATGGAACCACGATCCCTTGTAGGCAGCAACCAAACTATGGAAACACGATCCCTTGTAGGCAGCAACCAAACCATGGAAACACGATCCCTCGTGTGCAGCAACCAAACCATGGAAACACGATCCCTTGTAGGCAGCAACCAAACCATGGAAACACGATCCCTTGTAGGGGACAACCAAACTATGGAAACACGATCCCTTGTAGGCAGCAACCAAACTATGGAAACACGATCCCTTGTAGGCAGCAACCAAACCATGGAAACACGATCCCTTGTAGGGGACAACCAAACTATGGAAACACGATCCCTTGTAGGCAGCAACCAAACCAGGGAAACACGATCCCTTGTAGGCAGCAACCAAACTATGGAAACACGATCCCTTGTAGGCAGCAACCAAACTATGGAACCACGATCCCTTGTAGGCAGCAACCAAACTATGGAAACACGATCCCTCGTGTGCAGCAACCAAACCATGGAAACACGATCCCTCGTGTGCAGCAACCAAACCATGGAAACACGATCCCTTGTAGGCAGCAACCAAACTATGGAAACACGATCCCTTGTAGGCAGCAACCAAACTATGGAACCACGATCCCTTGTAGGCAGCAACCAAACTATGGAAACACGATCCCTTGTAGACAGCAACCAAACCATGGAAACACGATCCCTTGTAGGCAGCAACCAAACTATGGAACCACGATCCCTTGTAGGCAGCAACCAAACTATGGAAACACGATCCCTTGTAGGGGACAACCAAACCATGGAAACACGATCCCTTGTAGGGAGCAACCAAACCATGGAAACACGATCCCTTGTAGGCAGCAACCAAACCATGGAAACACGATCCCTTGTAGGCAGCAATCAAACCATGGAAACACGATCCCTTGTAGGCAGCAACCAAACCATGGAAACACGATCCCTTGTAGGCAGCAACCAAACCATGGAAACACGATCCCTTGTAGGCAGCAACCAAACCATGGAAACACGATCCCTTGTAGGGGACAACCAAACTATGGAAACACGATCCCTTGTAGGCAGCAATCAAACCATGGAAACACGATCCCTTGTAGGCAGCAATCAAACCATGGAAACACGATCCCTTGTAGGCAGCAATCAAACCATGGAAACACGATCCCTTGTAGGCAGCAATCAAACCACGGAAACACGATCCCTAGTGTGCAGCAACCAAACCATGGAAACACGATCCCTTGTAGGCAGCAATCAAACCACGGAAACACGATCCCTAGTGTGCAGCAATCAAACCATGGAAACACGATCCCTTGTAGGCAGCAACCAAACTATGGAAACACGATCCCTTGTAGGCAGCAATCAAACAATGGAAACACGATCCCCCGTGTGCAGCAACCAAACCATGGAAACACGATCCCTTGTAGGGGACAACCAAACTATGGAAACACGATCCCTTGTAGGGGACAACCAAACTATGGAAACACGATCCCTTGTAGGGGACAACCAAACCATGGAAACACGATCCCTTGTAGGCAGCAACCAAACCATGGAAACACGATCCCTTGTAGGGGACAACCAAACCATGGAAACACGATCCCTTGTAGGGGACAACCAAACTATGGAAACACGATCCCTCGTAGGCAGCAACCAAACCATGGAAACACGATCCCTTGTAGGCAGCAATCAAACCATGGAAACACGATCCCTTGTAGGCAGCAATCAAACCATGGAAACACGATCCCCCGTGTGCAGCAACCAAACCATGGAACCACGGTCCCTTGTAGGCAGCAACCAAACCATGGAAACACGATCCCTTGTAGGGGACAACCAAACCATGGAAACACGATCCCTTGTAGGCAGCAACCAAACCATGGAAACACGATCCCTCGTGTGCAGCAACCAAACTATGGAACCACGGTCCCTTGTAGGCAGCAACCAAACCATGGAAACACGATCCCTTGTAGGCAGCAACCAAACTATGGAACCACGGTCCCTTGTAGGCAGCAACCAAACCATGGAAACACGATCCCTTGTAGGCAGCAACCAAACTATGGAAACACGATCCCTTGTAGGCAGCAACCAAACTATGGAAACACGATCCCTCGTGTGCAGCAACCAAACCATGGAAACACGATCCCTTGTAGGCAGCAACCAAACCATGGAAACACGATCCCCCGTGTGCAGCAACCAAACCATGGAACCACGGTCCCTTGTAGGCAGCAACCAAACTATGGAAACACGATCCCTTGTAGGGGACAACCAAACCATGGAAACACGATCCCTTGTAGGGGACAACCAAACCATGGAAACACGATCCCTTGTAGGCAGCAACCAAACCATGGAAACACGATCCCCCGTGTGCAGCAACCAAACCATGGAACCACGGTCCCTTGTACGCAGCAACCAAACCATGGAAACACGATCCCTTGTAGGCAGCAACCAAACCATGGAAACACGATCCCTTGTAGGCAGCAACCAAACCATGGAAACACGATCCCCCGTGTGCAGCAACCAAACCATGGAACCACGGTCCCTTGTAGGCAGCAACCAAACCATGGAAACACGATCCCTCGTGTGCAGCAACCAAACTATGGAAACACGATCCCTTGTAGGCAGCAACCAAACCATGGAAACACGATCCCTTGTAGGCAGCAACCAAACCATAGAAACACGATCCCTCGTGTGCAGCAACCAAACCATGGAAACACGATCCCTTGTAGACAGCAACCAAACCATGGAAACACGATCCCTTGTAGGCAGCAACCAAACCATGGAAACACGATCCCTTGTAGGCAGCAACCAAACCATGGAAACACGATCCCTCGTGTGCAGCAACCAAACCATGGAAACACGATCCCTTGTAGACAGCAACCAAACCATGGAAACACGATCCCTTGTAGGCAGCAACCAAACCATGGAAACACGATCCCTTGTTGACAGCAACCAAACTATGGAAACACGATCCCTTGTAGACAGCAACCAAACCATGGAAACACGATCCCTTGTAGGCAGCAACCAAACCATGGAAACACGATCCCTTGTAGCCAGCAACCAAACCATGGAACAACGGTCCCTTGTAGGCAGCAACCAAACCATGGAAACACGATCCCTCGTGTGCAGCAACCAAACCATGGAAACACGATCCCTTGTAGGCAGCAACCAAACTATGGAAACACGATCCCTTGTAGGCAGCAACCAAACCATGGAAACACGATCCCTTGTAGGCAGCAACCAAACCATGGAAACACGATCCCTTGTAGGCAGCAACCAAACCATGGAAACACGATCCCTTGTAGGCAGCAACCAAACTATGGAAACACGATCCCTTGTAGGCAGCAACCAAACTATGGAAACACGATCCCTTGTAGGCAGCAACCAAACCATGGAAACACGATCCCTTGTAGGCAGCAACCAAACCATGGAAACACGATCCCTTGTAGGCAGCAACCAAACCATGAAAACACGATCCCTTGTAGGCAGCAACCAAACCATGGAAACACGATCCCTTGTAGGCAGCAACCAAACTATGGAAACACGATCCCTTGTAGGCAGCAACCAAACCATGGAAACACGATCCCCGTGTGCAGCAACCAAACCATGGAAACACGATCCCTTGTAGGGGACAACCAAACTATGGAAACACGATCCCTTGTAGGCAGCAACCAAACTATGGAAACACGATCCCTTGTAGGCAGCAACCAAACTATGGAAACACGATCCCTTGTAGGGGACAACCAAACCATGGAAACACGATCCCTTGTAGGCAGCAACCAAACTATGGAAACACGATCCCTTGTAGGGGACAACCAAACTATGGAAACACGATCCCTCGTAGGCAGCAACCAAACCATGGAAACACGATCCCTTGTAGGCAGCAACCAAACCATGGAAACACGATCCCTTGTAGGCAGCAACCAAACTATGGAAACACGATCCCTTGTAGGCAGCAATCAAACCATGGAAACACGATCCCCCGTGTGCAGCAACCAAACCATGGAAACACGATCCCTTGTAGGGGACAACCAAACTATGGAAACACGATCCCTTGTAGGGGACAACCAAACTATGGAAACACGATCCCTCGTAGGCAGCAACCAAACCATGGAAACACGATCCCTTGTAGGCAGCAACCAAACTATGGAAACACGATCCCTTGTAGGGGACAACCAAACTATGGAAACACGATCCCTCGTAGGCAGCAACCAAACCATGGAAACACGATCCCTTGTAGGCAGCAACCAAACTATGGAAACACGATCCCTTGTAGGCAGCAATCAAACTATGGAAACACGATCCCTTGTAGGCAGCAACCAAACTATGGAAACACGATCCCTTGTAGGCAGCAACCAAACCATGGAAACACGATCCCTCGTAGGCAGCAATCAAACTATGGAAACACGATCCCTCGTAGGCAGCAACCAAACCATGGAAACACGATCCCTTGTAGGCAGCAACCAAACTATGGAAACACGATCCCTTGTAGGCAGCAACCAAACTATGGAAACACGATCCCTTGTAGGCAGCAACCAAACCATGGAAACACGATCCCTTGTAGGCAGCAACCAAACCATGGAAACACGATCCCTTGTAGGCAGCAACCAAACTATGGAAACACGATCCCTTGTAGACAACAATGGGTCGTCGTTGATTGTTGAAAGTCCCGGCGCGGGGTAACTACTCACTGATTATGTTACGCGAGTGTCCACACATTAAACTGTCCCCTGAGTATTAGAATGATTCACATAAACCAGAACACTTCGTGAATTGTAATCGTTGTCTCGGACCTACCTCAGAACCCAAACGTAAAAATAGAAGAAATAAGTTGCACTTGGGAAACATGTGGTGGCTTTCCACAAGAAGAAAAAGAAAAGAAATAAAGTTTGACTTCTATTACTTGCATGGAGTCTTTCTACCAAATTAAAATTTGCACTGTTTATTGGAACTCATCACAACGCTCTTTATTCCTATTCACGTCGAGAAATAGAACGTCTGGTGGAATAACAGTACTCCTAAAATTTTTCATAATTCTAAAGAAACTGAATGCTTGTAGCGGTCTACTAGAAGCACAGTTCACTTGAAATTTTACTTGCATCTTACATGAATGTCTATGAGTGCACTTGCATCTATTTATGTAGTGTAAATAACTTGGAAAAATCACTAGCATTCCTAACTACTACATTCTATGCGAAGAATTATTATTATTTATCGTCTGTTAGCAGAAAAAGAAACAACATATCACTTTCACTACCGCATTTGATATAATGTCTAAGTGAATTATTAAACACTTGTTGTACGAAAAGTAAAGTCTCTGAATATTCTGTAATTCGCATCGTAATGCTAAAGTTTAAGTCGAGTTCACTTGGAAAAATCACTATTATGGCTCCTATCATACAAGTAAATGTTAGTCATCCAAGTCTTAGAATCACCTCCTCCAATATTTATAAGTCCCTCAATGAGATTCAACTTACTGGAAGTTTATAAGTACCGTAACGCCATTCCACAACTCGGTCGTCACTTAAGCGGAATCTCGCCCTGCACGCTGACTCCGTATCATGCGGCGAACCAACATCGTCGTGTTGCCGATGTGAACTAAAATGACAGGACGAAGAGTTATGGCCTTCTACACAGATCTAGCTCTTACGTAATATTTTATACAATCTTGAATATCTCTGTAATCCCTTGATTGATTTTGGCGAAATTAACATGGGGAGACGTTTTAAATGTGCATCATAAGATGTAGTTATTTCTGAATCGATATCTCAATTGGTTTAGAATATAGAAAAAGCCTTTCTTGCATGTTTTCAGATCGTATGGCCCAACCTGTCCTTGACACCGCGCTGGCTATGTTATGAAGATGGCGTTGTGCGGGTTGACTACTTGTTCCTGCGAGATTTTGTTATTTATTTATTTATTTATTTATTTTATGCCTTTGTATGTGGCGAAGTTAGGGCTCACGGCCCTCTCTTACAGTGTGAGCGCTGAAAATACACTCGCTAATCCTTTTATACATAAAAATTCAGCCTGCGTATGTTTGTGATTGCAAGACAGTAAATGTAGTCGGGCAATTCACTTGTCATTTTGACACAACGTTCCACTCAAATACGCGCTTGTTTAGGAAGTGATTTGAATGCAATCGGATAGGTAGATTTTTATAATGAGTAATTTTATGGAATTAATTTAATTACAAAGCCGCACCAAGATTGGATCGACCTTGATATACAATTGTCGACTTTGTATCATGATAGTCTTTAAGAATTGCTGTATAAGGAGGATAGGAACACTCCGCCATGTTTTATGAAGGACCTTTCTTGCTAGGAGGTTCATGCAATTAGGCAACTCATTGCCTGTTGTTTGGAAATAGGAATCCAAAATGTCGTGATCGAGATGTACTGTACTTTCATGTAACCAGGCAGCTCATTGTCTCGTATCGTAAATGTGAATAAACATGAATGAATGTGTTCTGTGGTTGCAAAACTCTGAAAGTAGTCTATCGTCGTCTATGTTTTCGCCAGCCATAGGACGAGTTTTATGAGCTGAATCAAGAATAAAAGTATCAGCACAATCGTCTCAACGACGCCATTAAGAACTAGATCAACAGCTAAGACGTCTACTCCGAAACATCACTCAGCCAAAGTTATGCAATGGCACACGATTAGTAGTTAAAAAATTGACGAAAAATGTAACTGAAGCAACAATTCTGATTGGATTACATAAAGGTGAAGACTTACTACTTCCACAAATACCATTCATTCCGAGCGACATCGTGTTGGAGTTCAGACTTGTTTCCAATACGCCTTGCGTTCGCTATGACTGTCAATAAAGCGCAAGGGCAATCTTTGCAAGTGTGCGGTTTGAATTTAGAAAGCGATTGCTTCTCTCATGGGCCATTTGTACGTCGCATGCTTCAGAGTTGGCAAACCATCTGTCTTTATGGTTATGCAAAAAACGGACAGACAAAAAATGTAGTCAATCCACTAGTTTTACAATAACAACTGATTTTCTTTTAAGGACATCTTCTTTCTTCCCACAGCATAACCACAACAACGCACTGAATGATGTGTTTTCTCGGTGAATCTACTTACTTACCCATTAATTTCGTATCAGACTGAACCACAGCGAAGCATGGCCGGGTTTAGATAGTACTTTATAAATTCCTTATGATGTATCTTATTTAGGAAAGACTTGATGTACGGTCAATCCCGGTTCAGTGTATATTATTATTATTATTATGCGTTTATTTACAACGCGTGACTCAGGCAATTTTTTAAGTAGGATTTTTTATTCACCTTTCCAAAATTACAAATTTCAAATCACATTTCACATTAAGCAATTAAAAAGAAAAAGCCAACATCACAGTTGAAAGAAATTTAGTGAGCTGAAAACCATAAGCACACCTGTATAATTGTATAAGAGTGCTGAGACTTATATAAAACACAAAGTGCACTTCATAAGTTAAAGAAAGAAATACAAAAATTCGAATAATACTCTTTTGAAAAAAATACAAAGCCATCTCATTGTTGTCAATTCTCATTACATCATCTGATAAAGTCCACCAACGTCCATCCACTCTTATCATATGATGTCAAATACCAATGCACTGCCGTCGCTATTTACCATGTTACAGCATTCACTTCTGATTTTTCCGCCAGTTGAAATTTTCCAATCTCTAACTGCTCATTTGATAACAAAGACAGACCTCCTTGTATTTTCCGCGCTGTGTTGACAGTCCATGTCCAGACAGGTCGCACTTCCCGACAAGATGTAGCTCGGTGCACTGTGGTATCGAACTCGCCGCAATGTCCACACTTATTATCTTCCACCAAGTTGTGACGAATGCGCTTTTTTGCTGTTGAAATGATGTCATTAATTACCGACTGGACTGATGATCTCCACTGTGTTGGTACTTGTGTATTGTTAGCATTTGACTACGCCAATTTCTATTTCCTTTGAGGAAATTTTTGTTCAATCAGTACTGGCCTCTGTAATCCTTTCACCGGGTAAGTGTAGAAATCCTTCGAGTGAAATTCTTTCCTTTCTTTTCGGCCCTGCGTGAGACTGTCAAGGATACCAATGGATGGTTCGGAAAGGAGGATGTATATGACTATGTCGACCGCCTCTTCTTACATCAGGCTCAGGAGGTTGAAGAAATGTCAGTTCTGTTTGAGTTTGCAACCTTGATAGTGATTTAAGTATCGCACTTCCCAGTAGAGCCTTACATTTCAGGTCTACAACAATTAGGTTTAGTCCTCCATGTGTAATCGGCAAGTACAGCTGATCACGCCTCACTCGAATCAGAGAACCTCTCCTACGATAGTGGCCTATAGAATGTTCTATACGCTATGTTATTTGTTTTGTTGCAGGTAGAACTTGAGCAAAGTACTTTATTTTGGATAAAGCAAACGCATTAAAATGATATACTTTTCGGATAAAATTCAGACCTAGTATGCTGAAGCATTAAGGTGTTTCTAACTTTATTAGTTATTGACGTACAATTCTCGGTTAACGTATCTTTAAAATTTTGTTGGAAAACAATTCCTAAGTTCTTCAACTTAGTTTCAATGGGCAGTGATCGATTAGGCGCAGGCGATTGATGTCGGCCAAGGAGCAGCATTCCGGACTTTTTCTTATTTACCTTCGATCCTGAAACTTCCACAAATTCGCGGATTATATTTAGAGTTCACACTTCGTCAGATGTTTCTGTTAGGATACTACAAACGTCGTCAGCATGCGCTCGTACTATCACTTTTTGTGCACTGAGTGTCTGATCAGTTATACACTGATTTATTAGGTGGAGAAATGGTTCTAGCGATACGATGAACAGAAGCATAGAGAGGGGACATCCTTGACTAACTGATTTCCGTATAGGTATTTTCACAGTTAGATGTCCATTTATAATGATTCGTGAGGTGGCTGTTCTAATCAGTCCGTTAATGCATTCAATCAATAAATTCAGTAGGAAAGGCGAAAGTTGGCATTGTGGACCAGAGATACGGATATTTTATTCTGTCGAGGGCCTTATGGAAGTCCAAACTTACGAGTGTCGTGGGAGGAAGGTTCAATGAGGCTTTATCGTCTAACAGAATTATGTTTCTCAACACTAACAGATTGGAGATAATATTTTGACCTGATGTCCCACACGATTGCCATCGTCCGATGATCTGTTGCAACTACCGTTATATTCAAGATGCTATTATTTTATTGTCATCTGTATTTAGCAAGGTTATTGGCCTGAAGTCGTCCATTCCTAGAGGTCTTGTGGTTTTGGGAATTATAATAACATTTTCGGACGTGAAATGTTCCGTTAGGATGTGTGGCCTGTCTAGTATCCCTTCGTACATTATGTCCTACATTATTTTATAGAATTCGTAAATTATTCCATCTGGTCCTGGAGAGCGATGAGCTGTGGTTGGGAAAGTGCAGAGAGTGTTTTCTCCGAGGTAATATCCGCAATCAAACTTGACCCATCTGCTTTATTCAATGTTGGTATACCGTGCTGTAGGATGCTGTAAAAGTGCTATTCAAGTGTGGGTCGTCATGGAATAGTGTTGTGAAGTAGTCTGCACCAAGTTAGACGACGTCCTTCATATCCAACTTTATGTGACCATGCTCATCCCGGAGTTGAGTAATTGTTTTCTTCTTCCCTATACGCCTTTCAGTTAAAATGTGAAATAGTGATGAACGTACTTTTGCACGGACGAATGCCCCTTTCAGATGATTCTCTTGAATATTAATGATTGTGGGTTTGATTTCTTTCATTTCATTAGTGACGTTCTCTCCACTGGTGTGCTCTCGTTGAATCTGGTATAAAACTTTATAATAAAAATGCAATGTATTCCTCTTTTCCTTTGCCCGTTGTTTGGAAATCTTTTGAAAAATTCGTTTAATTTCTGGTTTAACAGTATCCGTCCACCATATCACGTGGTAATGGTGTTTCGATCGTTTACTACGCAATTTCATCCAGAGCGTTCGAAAATAAGTTTGGACATCTTGATCGTACAAGAGGGACGCATTAAGTTTTCAGTATCCATACCCATGTAGAGGTGGCCGTACTGTTGTTTGGTAACGGAAGATGAGAGCATGATTGTCACTGAATGACACCTGTATAACCTCAGAACTGTATATCCTGTTTATAGTCTCTATGTCCATGTTTTTAAGTCCCATACATTATGTAAGTGTAATCCCTCAACAAGATTTTTGGGCTGCGACAGTTATTGAAATATCCAATTTGACCACGTGGATTTAATACACAGTTAAAATCACCGGCCAAAATTATGTTATTTATAGGGCCCTGCACAAAGTATCTGATGTCATCTTCACATAATCGTTCTTGGTCAAGACGCCCTTGAGAACCTGACGGAGCATAAACTTTAATAACAAGTGCGTCCTCACATTTCACAGCAACAATTCTACCATTGGGATGAAACTCTGCTTTAGAAACAGCCAGTCCTGCTCTATGTATTATAGCCGTACCTCGAAGTGATGGACCAACATTTACTTATATTCGTATCCCGACAGCCAGTCTAAGTTAGGATCATTAACTTATTGAAGAAATATGATATCTATGTCATGAACCATGAGAAAATCCTGAAGGAGAGCTTGCGTGGTCAGACTTATGACGCCGTCTACATTCAAGGTGGTGACACAACGTAGGAGAGTCATCTGCAGAAACAAGGGAAGAATCAAAGTAATTTTAGTAGAATTCATCCTGGTAGGAGGATTGATTAAGCTGATGTGGTCAATACACTTTCACGCATACACTGGGCTATAATTTCTGTTATTTAAGCCGACTGCGTGAAGTACTACACTTTTGGGTGCTGAACGGTTTTGATTCGTCACTTGGAACGTATTTATTGACAACATTCGTCTGTAAGTTGTGAGAGTACTTGTTAGTGCCTGTCGTATTCGGGGTAGTCTTGTCACATGCTAGCAAGGTCACTGTACTTTCTCTAACACTCGGTCCTGTTGATGTGCTAGAATCAATTACAGGGTCAGGAATGGGAGAATTATCTGAATCTTGTGTAAACTCCATGTCTTCACTGCTCAAAGAAACAAACTTCATTTGTTTGTTGTCTGTGATTGAATGGTTTGTAAAATCTGTTTTGTATTCCTTTTTGTTAACTGAGTGTGTCTTGTTGATATATGGGTGCGCACCTGAATTTCCATATCCTCAAACAGTATTTTTCATGTTATTGGTGTATGTACTATTTGTTTCATTGTAACTGGGCTCTCTTCGGCTGCCGCCTGATCTACAGTCTTTTGTGGTGTCTGAATTTTCCCTCCCTTCTCAAGGTTGTCACTAAAAAGTGTCATGATTGCTTCTCCCGTACTATGAGGTAAATATGTGTCCCGTATGCTGTCAGCTAGTTGGGAGCGTGCTGTTGCTTATGCGGAGTGTGAATAATACTCTCTAATACGGTTGGGTATTCAAGCGAGAGAGCTCCGACTTCTGCATCTGTTGTATTGTTTAGTGTACTACTCCCATCAGACCCGGAAAGTGTCGTGATTCGTGATCATGATGGAAGAGCGAGGTTAGTGAAACACACTTTTATGTAACAGTTCCTCTCTTTACTTACGGCGACAATATATATAAACAAACGAACACAAACAAAGATACTTCGATCACGGAGTAAAGGAAGAGATTGAGGCAAGGTCTCCAACACCCTGTCCAGCCTTGTCAATCTCCAGAGGGATGACCAGCTGCATCGGTCGGCTAATTCTGGATCCACCTGGCTGACGCAGGATGTCCCCCTGTGGGTGGGGGCGGTAGAATAACACATACGGTATCCCCTGCCTGTCGTAAGAGGCGACTAAAAGGGGCCTGAAGGGCTCTGAACTTTGGAGCGTGGGTTGGCGACCACAGGGCCCTCAGCTGAGCCCTAGCATTGCTTCCACTTACTTGTGCAAGGCTCCTCACTTTCATCTATCCTTCCGAACTCCCTTGGTCAACTCTTGTTTTTTCAGACCCCGACGGTATTACGTATGGAGACCTAGGGAGTCTTTCATTTCATGCACTTCGTGGCCCTTGTCTTCCTTTGGCCGATACCTTCATTTTTCGAAGTGTCGGCTCCCTTCCATTTTTCCTCTCTGATTAGTGTTGTATAGAGGGTGGTTACCCAGTTGTACTTCCTCTTAAAACAATAATCACCACCACCTGACGCAGGATGATTGTTCTTACCCGTCCGTCTCTTCCTTGGAGAAGTTCTCCACATCAACCTGGACAGCACGTCGTCTTGTAACAAAACAATATCTCCTACTCGGACTTTCGGATGTCCACTGCGAGTACACTTAACCTCGTGGTAGTTTCGCAGTTGGAGGAGGTACTCCTTCTTCCACCGCCCCCAGAGATCATCCGTGAATGTCATCATGATACGAACTCCTTATTTAGATCCTTCCTTGTTTCTGGCTCCGGACCTGTTGGAAGAGTCATAGTCTTTTCTCCATTGAGGAAATGGGATGGTGTTAAGGCTCCGCAGTCGCCTCCGTCACGCTCGAAGGGGCGTGGGTTTAGGACGGATTCGATGTTCACTGTATTTGAACCCTCTTCGTCTACTCGTGCGCGGCCTAGCACTTTACTGAGGCAGCGTTTGGTGGAACCTATCATCCGTTTCGACAATCCTCCCCATCAAGCCACCCGTGGTGGTGTGAATTTCCAGGTGACAGCGTGATGGACAAAGTAATGATGTATATTGGGATCTTCAATTGTAATGAGGACCTCCATCAGTTCTACGTTAACCACGAGGAAAGTTTGTGTGTTATCTGAGTACTCGGTGTGTGGTAGCCCACGGCGACCCACAAACCGTTGAAGAGCCATCAGAAATCTATCAGTCGACATATCTGTTGCTAGCTCCAGATGTACAGCGCACGTAGCAGCACAAGTGAATAGTATGATATACGATTTCTTGACTTGGTGGCAGGTATTGATGTAGAATGGGCCGGCGAAGTCGATTCCTGTAACTGAGAAAGGTCGTAAAGGTCGGACGCGATCCAAAGGTAAGGGAGCTTCTACTTCCTGAAGTGAAAAGTTGTGAGCTGTTTTTCACGGAAGACATGTGTGAATGATTTCTTAATTGTCTGCCTAGCTCGTAGAATCCAAAATTCACTGCGAAATTCTGCTAGAATAACTCGAACACCTAGATGGTGAAGTCTTATCTGCGTCTGCATAATCAATAGTTGTGTGAAACGATGACGTTCGTCGAGGAGTACTGGGTGTTTTTCTGTCATAGATAAGTCGGCGAATTGCAGTTCTCCTCCAAGTCAAATAAGATTATTCTTTAAAAATGGGTGGTAGCGTGCTATTGGAGATGATGAGAGAAGGGGAGCACTTTTCCAAAGCGCTGTCAATTCGCTGATGGAGCATTCTTCTTGGATGTTTCGAATCCAGTAGTTTCGAGCAACTTTCAGTTCCGCAGCTGACAAAGCGTGGAATGTTCTTTTGTTCTTCTTCGCTGCATCTATAAAGCGAAAGACCCAAGCTATGACGTGAAGTACTTTCCAGTAGGAACTGAATCGTTCTACGTTCACAAGTGGTTCTCTTATTGTTATCGCTAGAATTTGTGGGGGTGATTTCTTTTCTTCTGGTAGTGTCATGTCGGAGTCACTGATGTCATGAGACCAGGGATATAGTTCCTGAATCAGCCAGTCTAGTCCATTCCACCAGCGATCAAGTGAGAGAAAATCATCGGCTTGAACTCCTCGGGTGAGATGATCCGCTGGGTTCCCGGACAGTGTCTCCATCGATTCGGCGAAGTGTAGCGTAATATTTCAGTCATCCTATTGCACACAAACGTCTTCCATTTGTTGGGATCATTTCTTACCCGACCAGGTTTCACTGTTGAGATACTCCATAAGACAGCCTTGGTAACGTCGAAATCAGTCGCCTCGCAGAAGTAGTTCAAAGACGTGAACCAATTAATGCGGCGAGTAGTTCCAATCTAGGAAGTGTGATATTCTTCACAGGAGCAACCCTAGTCTTGTTGCAGGCTAATCGTATCATGCATGAGTTCTCAGTCGTGGTCCGCACATATAGTAAAGCTCCGTACGCCCTTTCGGACGCGTCGCAAAACACGTGAATTCTGGACTGTTTTTGTCTTTTGGATATGCCAATCCATCTCGGTACACGTATCGCTGATAAAACGGGCAGTTTTGCCGTCC
Source organism: Anabrus simplex (assembly GCF_040414725.1). Lineage (NCBI taxonomy): Eukaryota > Metazoa > Arthropoda > Insecta > Orthoptera > Tettigoniidae > Anabrus > Anabrus simplex. The sequence goes on from NC_090273.1 coordinate 149,293,543, forward strand.
AGGACTGCCGTCGTTACGCGAAATCTGATGGTAATATGTCTTCCCAGTCAATTCCTCTGAGCCAAATGTCTTGAAAGAGAACTTTAGCGATGAACAAACCAAGAGGATCTTAAAATTTGAATGTTAAACGGAGACCGTTTCGCTTAGTTCCAGGTTTTTCTAATAAGATTTCGGTGATATCAGACTGATCAGTAAATATGTAGTCTTCCATGGAGTTCCAGGCAACTCCTAAAACACTCGTCTCTGACGTATAGTCCTGGCCTTCACCTTTCCATATATCTCGGAGGAATATAGAACTTGTGGCCCATTTCGAGAGAGGAAGCTTGATGTGCTTCATTAAAGCAGTGAGTTCGTAGTAAAGCGTAATGACATCGTTGTCTTCTTCACTAGTTGTAAAGTCACCCATAAAGGTAGACTTCTCTATTACGGCGGATGCCTTCGGATATCTGTCTGATTTCCGTGCTGCTACCTCTCGTAGAGTGGCTGATAATAAGAACGGGCTACTAGTTAGTCCAAAGGAAAGGCGTGTAAAACGATATACACTGACTGACAGAGCAAATGCAACACCAAGAAGGAGTGGTCAGAACTTAATGCCAATTGCAGGGTAGACTGACGTCACTGAGGTAAGCTCATGATGTGAAATGCGCCGCTGTGCTGCGCACGTAGCGAACGATAAATGGGACACGGCGTTGGCGAATGGCCCAATTCGTACCGTGATTTCTCAGCCGACAGTCATTGTAGAACGTGTTGTCGTGTGCCACAGGACACGTGTATAGCTAAGAATGCCAGGCCGCCGTCAACGGAGGCATTTCCAGCAGACAGACGACTTTACGAGGGGTATGGTGATCGGGCTGAGAAGGGCAGGTTGGTCGCTTCGTCAAATCGCAGCCGATACCCATAGGGATGTGTCCACGGTGCAGCGCCTGTGGCGAAGATGGTTGGCGCAGGGACATGTGGCACGTGCGAGGGGTCCAGGCGCAGCCCGAGTGACGTCAGCACGCGAGGATCGGCGCATCCGCCGCCAAGCGGTGGCAGCCCCGCACGCCACGTCAACCGCCATTCTTCAGCATGTGCAAGACACCCTGGCTGTTCCAATATCGACCAGAACAATTTCCCGTCGATTGGTTGAAGGCGGCCTGCACTCCCGGCGTCCGCTCAGAAGACTACCATTGACTCCACAGCATAGACGTGCACGCCTGGCATGGTGCCGGGCTAGAGCGACTTGGATGAGGGAAAGGCGGAACGTCGTGTTCTCCGATGAGTCACGCTTCTGTTCTGTCAGTGATAGTCACCGCAGACGAGTGTGGCGTCGGCGTGGAGAAAGGTCAAATCCGGCAGTAACTGTGGAGCGCCCTACCGCTAGACAACGCGGCATCATGGTTTGGGGCGCTATTGCGTATAATTCCACGTCACCTCTAGTGCGTATTCAAGGCACGTTGAATGCCCACCGCTACGTGCAGCATGTGCTGCGGCCGGTGGCACTCCCGTACCTTCAGGGGCTGCCCAATGCTCTGTTTCAGCAGGATAATGCCCGCCTACACACTGCTCGCATCTCCCAACAGGCTCTGCGAGGTGTACAGATGCTTCCGTGGCCAGCGTACTCTCCGGATCTCTCACCAATCGAACACGTGTGGGATCTCATTGGACGCCGTTTGCAAACTCTGCCCCAGCCTCGTACGGACGACCAACTGTGGCAAATGGTTGACAGAGAATGGAGAACTATTCCTCAGGACACCATCCGCACTCTTATTGACTCTGTACCTCGACGTGTTTCTGCGTGCATCGCCGCTCGCGGTGGTCCTACATCCTACTGAGTCGATGCCGTGCGCATTGTGTAACCTGCATATCGGTTTGAAATAAACATCAATTATTCGTCCGTGCCGTCTCTGTTTTTTTCCCCAACTTTCATCCCTTTCGAACCACTCCTTCTTGGTGTTGCATTTGCTCTGTCAGTCAGTGTAATATGTAATGATGTCTTCCTTCGTGACATAGTTCCCTTTGTTACTCGCTCCACCCTGTACCAAAGAAATCTAGTCAAATTTCTGTCATCGTAGTGAAGATTCAACTGTAGGAATGTCTGACGTCCGTCGCAAGTGATTGCTTTAGCATGTGACGGAAAACGCAGCAAAGTGGCAAGTATCTCAGGTTGTAGGTTTCGTCCCATTTCGAAGGCACCATTGAGGGATGGATAACCCTTTTCATGTGAGGAAGCGTCAAAAACGATTCCGAATTTAGTGCTGCCTTTCTTATCTTTCTTAACCACGTAATGGGGAAATAACATATCTCTTTACTTGTGTCGTCGGCAGGAACAATTTCTACTTGTGCCTTCGAAATGTAATTAAGTAATCTTATATTCTTCATTTGTCTGCATCTTCTTCTCCAGGCTATAGAAGCGTCTCTCTGAGATGGATAGATTGTAGGAAGTGTTTCTTCCTGGGAAGTTTTACAACTCTTCTGCCATCTTCAATCCTATAAGATTCATGAAATTCTTGAAGAATGGTACTGTCTTTAGTTGTCAATACACATTCTTGATTTTCTGTGATATCGATGGCCTCCAGTTCCCAGAATGTTCGTAGGGTATCATCTGATACATGAGAAACTATCGGCCAGTGTCTCTCACATCCCACGTATGTAAATGTATGGAACGACTGGTAGCCTCTAATATACACGGGAATACTTCCGGGAAGGTAATCTGCTAAGTGAAAGCCAGCACGGTTTTCTTCCAGGAAGATCCTGTAATACTTTATTAACAAAGGTTATTGATGAGTGTCAGTTCTCTCTGGAGAAATGTCAAGGCACCGTCCTCGGACCTTTATTATTTAATGAATTTGTCTCTGATTTACCTAAATGCGTGACCTCAACCATAGCTCAGTATGCTGATGACACTGTAATGTACAGGGATATACAATGTGCAGAAGATTGTCTGAGGTTACAATCGGACTTGGACACTATAGCGGTGTGGTGTTACGTCAACGGTCTCAGCATTAATGCTGGCAAATGTAAATACATTAGGTTAAGTAGGTCTCGACACCCAGTAGAATGTATATAGAACATTAATAATGTACATATTGATCGAGTTAAAACTATGCATTTGTTAGGCATAACCATTTCTGAACAACTAAAATGGAACGCACAAACAGAGGAAGTGAGATGCAAAGCTGCCAGGGTGCTCAGTTTTATGCACAGAAGCCTCCGTGGGTGCAAGTCGAATGCTATACGGACGGCTTACCTGACACTAGTGAGACCTATACTAACGTATGGTCTACCTGCTTGGCACCCTACCACTGCAGCTAACCTTCACAAACTAGAAGGAATCCAACGTCGCGCTGAACGACTAATTAACAGGAACAGCTGCCCGTCTTCCCTCCCGTCAATCGCCTCCTTGTGTAAAGAAAGCGACATCACCTTCTTACACAAGTCCCTCACAGGGGCCATTCACCTTTCACCATTCCCTCGACTCTCCTTATCATACAGCTCCGTCCGTAGAGGCAAAGGGGTGTGTCTTATACCCCCCTTTGCGCGAACTGAGTCCTACAAACTAGGTTTCTTTGCTCGTTCAGCGCGGCTTTGGAACGATCTACCCGTCAACATTAAATGTAGAAATGTAAATATAGTTAAATGTCATGTTAGGAAACACATACGGTGAGAAAATGCATGCGAATATGTGGAAGAATGAACGAGGGAGTGAAAGGTTGTATAAATGAGAAATACGTATATATTAGGCTATACTTTTTTACTTTACCTGTAAATAGTATATATGACTGTTTTACTTAAAGATTTAGGTAATTATTTCAAAGGTCAGGGGGCACTACGTGTAGGGGGCTTGTCCTTTTCCCCTGGCCTTCCACAGATACTGTAAAGGTTTATGGTAAATAAATAAATAATGAATGAATGAAAATCTTATTGGTTGTTATTTCGTTGAAGAGAGAGATGTGCTGGACTGTAATTTGATTGACTGTAGTGTCTGATCTATTCCCACTGAGGATCCATCCAAATATCGTTGGGAGGAGGACTAAAGATGACGTTACTCGAATTGGTTGGCCTATCTTCACGACTTTCCAATAATGGTCTGCGCCGATGAGAATTTCGATGGGAAGCTCACATGAATCGTCCTTCGGGTCGGCTAGTCTTAATTTACCTACTGATACCAGTGCATTCATATCGTGTGGTACTGCTGGATGGCATGAATACGTATTATTGCTTTCAAAGGCCGAGAGTTTGAGGTTGGCGTTAGTAGAAAATCCCGTAATATCAAATTTTAACTGTCGTCTGGAAGTTGTGATACAAGAAGATGTTTTGAATGAAGTCACTGCAAGATTTCTTTTGTCAGTAACCTTAAGCTGGAGTATATCAGCCAAGGATGTGTTGATAAAACTCGACTGGCTTCTGACGTCTAGAATGCATCGAGTAAGTTCACTTTTCCCAGTTGGTCCCGTTATCCATACTCGTGCGCTCTGAAGTTTGGAGTGTAGACGTCAATTTTACCCACGTAAGTAGGCAGAGTTTCTCCGTCGTCTCAGATGGAAACATGGTGTTGTTTCTTACATTTTTTGCAATTTGCCTTGCCTCGTTTAACACACTGTCGTGTATTATGTCCGCGATTAACTTGTAGAAAACATCTGTTCGTAACCTTCAGTTTCTCAATTCTCTCCTTGAAGTATGTCATTCTCTTACAGTCTTGGCCCCAGTGGCCGATATTTTCACAGAAAACGCAGTATGAATTTGGTGATCGTTTGTTGTTAGATTTGGACTTACTTGCTCTGGCGTTAATATTGAAAATGGCTGCTGTCGGTACGCCAACAGTAGTTACAGAAAAATCCCCTCGTATCTTTTGAGTGGTCAAAGCACTCTGAACCTCGTCATTAAGAAATTCTATGAGTCGTGAAATGTTATTCTCCTCGAATTCTGATATTTTTGGCGTGAAGAATTCAACGTCGGCAAAGATCGTCGGGGAAGGCACGGAGGATTTTCGGAGCTAACATTCTTCCATACGCGTGCACGTTTTCTCCTAGCGAGGCGAGGGCTTGAACTCTTCGGCGACATTCTGCAAATGTGGAATTGAGAACATGAGGGCTGTCTGAAATTGTGGGCTGAAGGTGTTCGAGATAACCTAAGTGAGACTGAATTATTCTCTTTTTGTCTTCGTAACGTGACTGAAGAATTCTTTTAGTTTGTTCATACGTTTCCGCTGTGACGGCTATTCCATCAACCAAACGTTTGGGTTCGCCGTCCAAGTATCCCCGTAGAAAGACGGATGTTTTCATAATAGATACTGAAGGATGTTTGTCCGTCGAAGACTGGAATTGTTCCCAGAAACGTGGCCATGCTTCGATGTCCCCCGTAATCGTTTCTAACCTGATAGTCGGCAATTTAACTTCAGGCGCGACTGCGGCTATGAGATCACGGATGACATCGTCCAAAAGCGTTAAATTCTTAAAACTTTCCTGCAGTCGATCCAAATTGTGTTCTATTTCGTCAATTGGTGAGGAGTCGTTAAATTTACTTATCTCGAGAGACGTTTGAACGTCGAGTAGAGTGCTTTCGTTTCAGTTTGTCCAGCTGCATAGGTGTGTAATAGATAGATATAATGATGTTTGGAAATTAGATTCGAAGTTAACAGCTGATTGATATCTGAAAAGATGACCGATGTACAAGTAGTCCCTCGACTGACCTCTAGATAGCGCCAAGTGTCAATTCAACCGTGTTAGACCAAAGCCTACTAGATACTAGCGTAGGTAACGGTTAGACTCCTCTTAGTGCATCGAGTTTCTACCAGATAACCTCCTTGGAGATGCGTTAACAAGATGGCTGCATGCAGGTTGTATGCAATCTAACCATATACCTAATCGTCTTCTAATTATACAGCTACTTCAGACGTTCAAGATATAGAGCAAATTCGTCTACAAAGGGCTCAACATAAATTTAATGTTACCTGGGAACTTATCTCTCGTGATGAAGTATGTTCTTTTCTTCTTGTTCGTAACGCGTAGCTGTGGCACTATACTGTTTAAAAACTTATTAGTTCCTCGAAGTTTAAATGTTTTAAACACAACGCAAAACTTAAATCTTTCGTGACGTGAAAATTCTGACTCCCGCGGTTTCGGCAGCAAAAATGTCGTGATAGTGATCGTGATGGGAGAGTGAGGTCAATGAAACATAACACACTTGTATGTAACAATTCCTCTCTTTACTTACGGAGACAATATATGTAAAAAAACAAAGATGTTTCGTTCACGGAGTAAAAGAAGAGATATTTGGCAACACGGTGACTGCGGAGCTGTATGTTTGTTTTCTACTCAGCGCGGGACGCGCTTTCCTATTGGGACAATCTATTTGGAGGTGTGTTGTTTCTTTGCAATAGAAACATGATTTTGGTTGTCCTCCGTACGATAGTGGAATTCTAGAATCATTCAGCATAAGCTGAGGCGGGGTACGGCAATTAAGTTCTATTTTTACAATTCGTATGCCATTACTTACATCGGCAAATTCGTAGGCTTCATTCCACCGTTCTTCCTGGATATCCTTGACTACTCCATATGTAGAGAGAACTCGTGCAAGACGATCGTTGCTTATTTCTGGAGGGAGGTTTAGTACACGTACTCGCTTAGTTAAAGTGTCCGCCGCCGAAATCGTTGCCTTAATAGTACCGCCATTAGCTGAACGAAAAGTTTTCACTCCTTTGTGACGTGCTAGAAGGTTTTCATAAGGAGTCACAGAGACTAGTTTTATGTACACAGCATTTTCCCCGTTATTTAACTCTATTGCAATCACTTGGTCTCTGTTAAGTTTTAGTTCGTGACTAATCCAATGATGGATTTATAAAGGCGAAGGCCTATTAATTCTGTCTTCGATAACACATTTTATGGTGTTTTGCCTGATACTTGCCATGATCGTACATGTAATTTTCCAAGGACAACTAGGAACACACACTCGCACTACGCGATAACCACACTACCTACACTCCTGTTGCCGTGTTACCTCCACCGAGGTTACGCACGAACTGGTGGAGCTATGGAGCCTGCTATTCTGTCAAACCATGTCTTGTAATGTACATACAGTTTAACAATGTAACACACATATTGCACACACACACACTATAATACTAAACTGGGCCGATGACCTACATGTTAGGCCTCTTTAAACAATAAGCATCTAAACATCGTTATAAAAACACATTATAGGAAAGCAAAAATTAACTTATATAAAAACCCCAGAATAAAGAAAGTTGTCCTAATGCATCAATAAAAACAAATTTACCACGAACATGTTTAATACGGGGCAATGTTCGAATGTTCGAATGTTCGAATTGTACTGACAACAAAAGGATTATTGTAGAAGGTGGATCTGTGACTTGGTATTCTGAGTATTAGGTTAGTTGCATGTTATGAATGGTTGAGAGCAATTGGAAGTACTCTGTTATGAAACAGGGTTTCTGCTTGTATATTATTTTGTGGATTAGAAGCAACGAATGGTAGCTAGGACTCTGGTCTAGTTTAAGCCAATTTAGCTCATGAAATGCAGGAGTTAACAATAACATTTTGCAATGTTCAGTATAAAGCGGACGGAAGGATTCAGAGCTCTCTGGAGTCTGCTTTCTGACCCTGAAAGGAAGTAAATATTTCATTGTTTAAAGTAAGTGAAGGGAGGAAAATACTCGACGGCATATAGCTGTTACATGTTCTCTCCAATATATGTCCAGTATTAATCCTAAACATACACAGCAAAAATTAAGTTTTATGTGAAGTATTTGCAGACGCGAAGAAACACTAATAATGTTCGAAAACTGGTCCCTGAAGCTAGGAAAGCTAGTGGTATCTTTAAAGTCACTCTTTCTGGCAGTGAATCGTGGTATCGGAGCACGTAAACTTGGCGTCGTTAAACGCAATCGTTCATGGAAATGGGCTGATTTAAGTCGTCACAGCTTTGAGCCGCTTGATAATATAACTTTCATGCAATACCTGCAGAAGTTTATGGTAGTTCGTTGTACGCATCCAGTTTCGTATCCATTTTCTTCGTCCTTTTCCCTTTCTCTCCTCAATCAGAAATTTCAATAATTCTCCACACAACGCAGAAGCAAAAATGTCCTACTTTCTTTTGAACGAAAGCTCTTCTCTGCTTGGACATTTTGTTGACACGGTTCAGTTGGACGACAGCTCGACTGGCTTTTCTGCTGTTGACACCAGGTCAACAGTGATGGACAGTAGTCATAGGTCACCAGCCCCATATTCAGCTACTGTCCAAGTCACTGTTATTATTATTTTTTTTTTTTGCTAGTTGGTTTACGTCGCACCGACACAGAGAGGTCTCATGGCGACGATGGGACAGGAAACGGTTAGGAGTGGGAAGGAAGCGGCCGTGGCCTTAATTAAGGTACAGCCCCAGCATTTGCCTGGTGTGAAAATGGGAAACCACAGAAAACCATCTTCAGGGCTGTCGACAGTGGGGTTCGAACCCACTATCTTCCGAATACTGGAAACTGGCCGCACTTAAGCGACTGTAGCTATCGAGCTCGGTGTAGTCACTGTTATCCTGTGAAGTACGCTTGTATTTTCTCCACCTTTTGTCGGTGGTGTGACCAAATTAGCGAAGTTTGTGTTGCAGAACTCCCTTGGTTGGAGGAGGTAGAAAAATATATCTACGGTATTCCTTGCCTGTTGCATGAGGTGACTAAAAGAGGGAACAGAGGATCTCAACTTGGAAGCGTGGGTTGGCAATCACGGTTCCCCTAGCTGATTCTACATCGTTTCCACTTCTTGTGCCAGGCTTCTCATATTCGTATTTCCTATGCGACCTCGCTAGGTGAACTCTTGTTCTTTTCCGACTCCGACAGATATTGAGGCCTAGTCTTTCATTTTTAAGCCCTTCGTGACCCCTGTCTTTCTTTGGCAGGTATCTTCAATTTTCGAAGTGTTGGATCCCATCCATTTCTTTCTCTCTGATTACATAGAGGATGGCTGCCCAGTAATGCTTCTTCTTATAACGACATTCACCAGCACCAGCATATAAGGTGTGATTTATTATCAGTCCCGCTTGTTTTGGTCATCCTCCTCCATTCCACATCGCCGTAGCCTCTAGCGGTGTTCCGTCTTTTCTCGCAACTGTTCAGCTTTCACACTCATACAGTCCAACCGAAGGACTTTGCAAAACCCTCCCTTGTCTCATTGCACATCTGCCTTTTATTTAAAATACCTTCTTCCTTTTATAGAGAGCTTCGTTAGCCAATGCTATTCCATCATTTATTTCAGAAGCACATCTCTTGTCTTCAGTTTTATTTCTTCTCTTTTGGATGTTCGTAGCTTTATATTTGCAAAAATTCTTGGTGTATTCTTGCTCACTATTAGAATCTTTGTTTTCTGACCATTGATCGTTAGTTTCTACTGTCTGAATGCAGCTGCCAGCATTTTCAACACCCTACTTAAGTGTCCTTTAGGCTACTGAATTTGCAATCAGTGCAATGTCATCAGCAATCTGCTGCAGTGGAGTGGTTCTCCGTTTAATTTATACATGTAGCCTTATTTTTTTTCAAAATGTCAATCCCTATTATCAATTCAATGAATGAAAACCTACAACCTGTTTTCCAGTCAATGATCGGGTCAGGGATAGAAAAAAGCCCCTAACTTGGGGCGAGGATAGGAATTGTGCCGTCTGCCGAAGCCTATCGCACTCCTCTGGGGCAATGATTAATGACTGGCAGATCAAATGAAATGATAGTAGGGAGTGTTGCTGGAATGAAAGACGACAGAGAAAACCGGAGTACCTGGAGAAAAACCTGTCCGGCCTCCGCTTTGTCCGGCACAAATCTCACATAGAGTGACCGGGATTTGAACCACGGAACCCAGCGGTGAGAGGCCGTCGCACTAACTCCTATCAATTCAATATGAAAGAAAATGCAGTTTTTGGAAGTGTAAGTTAAAAATTCGTAACGAAGCCATAGAGAGTTCAGAGTTCCACACAAATCATTCCTCATGATTGTTTTACGACTCACATCATATTAGAAAATAAACGATAGAATGTGTTTTGTCCTGGCCTCACCATTGTTCAGAAACAAGCATTGATATGCAATACGAGCTGTGTGACAGGGCTACAATTCTATCATGTAAACACATTACCGGAGCCGAACAAAGGAAATGCTACAGTGCTATGGGGGAGGAATCATTGGGTGAGATAATAGATGTGACCTATCTGGTAACCCACCTCGAGTTAGCTAAGTTTCCGGGATTAGAGTGTGATCGAGCCTGCAATCGCTCAAAGTTGCTTCTTCGCGTTTATCTCCGAATATACTTATTTAAATGGGTGCCTCTTACCTACCATTCTATTAAGGCCTTGCAAACTCAACATTTTAAGTAATCTACAAAACAAACATGGAAAGGCTAAATGCCTACATTTGTCACGGAGAAAGAATTATTATTATTATTATTATTATTATTATTATTATTATTATTATTATTATTATTATTATTATTATTATTATACTATGTAACACAAATAGAGTACAGTTTGAAAATAAACCAGTGTAGTAACGGGCAGGTGCTGGACCTCGTAGGAGGTTGGTAGGTTGGTTGCTTATTTGACTGGATTGGTCTCGAGAGGTTGGAACGATTTGGTTAGGACGCTCCAACTAGGGGAGAAGAAGAAGAAGATGTTGCTGCTCCCTTGAAGAATATTTACTAGTCTTGAGAAGACTGGAACGATGCACTATTTGTACAGAGATGTGAGACTCTAAAGTGACTGAGTCTTGAGAGAAGTCGTCCTGCCGCGTCTAAGTACTCTGCGTCTAAGACCAAGAAAAATTATTATTAGTTGCGCAATCGTCTTGTCGACTGACAAGGATTCGTCTGACAACTGCTCCGGCGAGTTACTAACAGGAGACCCCGGGGTAGGTTTGCTGAGGCTTGTATAGACACTGATGTTCTCGAAGCTCATTGATTGATCTATAGAACGTCATCATAGAACATTGTACGGGCTCGTCAAGTCAGAGGCCTGCATATTCCATATTCCTCCTCTACGACTCAGGCCAGCCCGCCGTACACTGAATCATCTCCTCGTGACTGACTTCTTGCTTAAGACTCTAAAACTCATCTTTTCAACCATATTACAATTCTATATGAATTACATATAATTCCCTTACTTCTATACCGTATTTTATATGTAATGAATCCCAGCTCCTATGCTGGTTGACTCTAATATATCAGGTCACATCAGTCTCGGGGAGTACACGACACTAGAATGGTCCAGAAGAGGTCATAAAATCAGCCGGAATAAGACTGAATACATGCGCCTGGGAGGAGCTGGGAATGAAGCTGTTCAGGAGGATGGAAACCAGCTGCAGGCAAGGAACAATTTCAAATGCATAGCATCCACTATGTCTTCCCACTGTGGGCGCAGGCGGTAGAAAAACACACACGGTAATCCCTGACTGTCGTAGGAGGTGCCTAATACCGGCCCCAGGAGCTCTGAACTTGGGAGCGTCAACTGTTGTTCTTTTCCGACCCCGAAGGTATTAGAGCACTCGAGAGCACTCTTTCATTTTCACGCCCTTCGTGGCCCTTGCCTTTCTTTGGCCGATAACTTCATTCTTCGAAGTGTCGGATCCCTTCCATTTTTTCACTCTGATTAGTGTTATATAGAGGATGTTTGCCTAGTTATACTTCCTCTTAAAACAATAATCACCACCACGCACCATGTCTGCTGATAGTAATCTAGATCTAGAAATTACCCGCCGAATTCAGGCTGCCTGGTCATACTGCAAAAAGATGTCTGATGTCCTCTGTGACGATAGACTAAATATCCGAACAAAGGGGAAAGCCTATACATGTGTGGTGAGACTGCATTGCTAGAAGGTGCAGAAACTTGGTCAACAGCGCAATTACAATGTAAGCGGCTGGAAGTATCTAAAATGAAGATGCTGGGATGGAACGGTGGGGTTACGAGGAAAGAACACCTTTCTACAAGGCAGCGTTAAAGTGACTGAAATATCTAGAGAAAGGTCCAAGAAAGACGATTGCTCTGGTATGGCCACATTGGGCGAGGGCTGAAAATTATGTAGGAAGGAGAATGCTTGGCATGATGGTGGAAGGAAGGGGGAGAGTGGTAAACCCAGAAGAAGATGGATGGATTGTATGTGGAAGGATCTTAGGGAAAATAAGTTAAGTGCAAATGCCGTTTGCGGCCGAGAGAAATGGAAACGACTTTTCACAAACGTCGACCCCGCATTAACGGGAAGAGACGAAAATTATTATTATTATTATTATTATTATTATTATTATTATTATTATTATTATTATTATTATTATTATTATTATTATTATACTCGTTTCAGTCATATACAGGCTAGAATTACACAACTCCAGTGTAGTAGTCTTCGGTTCAAGTGGTTAGTAAGTTCTCCCCTACGTATAGGGTTGGTGTCAGGAAAGGATTTTCTATTCTTCTTTCTTTTCTTATGTACGTTTCTTGTAGAGAGGTCATATGGTGACAAGGCTAGGACTTGGAAGGACGCAAGCGTGGTCTTGATAAGATTATATATCGTCCGTATTGGAGGCGAAGTTAGAGATCTAAGCCCTTTCTTATAGTTAACCACTAATTAGAATAACATGATTAAAATCCTGGAAGATTAACAGTGCATAACTGATAATAATAATAGTGATAATAGTAATCAGGGAAATATGGGAAACGGAAAAATCCCCAAAGAAATGGTAAACATTTCTGAACCATCTGCAATATAAGAAAAGGGACAAACAATTTTTTTTTTCTATTTGCTTTACGTCGCACCGACACAGATATGTCTTATGGCGACGATGGGACGGGAAAGGCCTAGGAAGTGGAAGGAAGCGGCCGTGGCCTTTAATTAAGGTACAGCCCCGGCATTTGCCTGGTGTGAAAATGGGAAACCACGGAAAACTATCTTCAGGGCTGCCGACAGTGGGGCTCGAACCCACGATCTCCCGATTACTGGATACTGGAAGGGACAAACAAGATGTCAGCAACTACAAAGGCGAGTCCCTCCTCCCGATCGGCTATAAAATTCTGAAATGTGCTTCTGAATAGAATAGAGGCGACTCTGGATAAAAACCACTGGAGGAATACCAAGGATGGTTTAGAAAAGGCCGCCCCTGTATTGAATACATCTTCAACTTGAAATCAATACTCCGCTACAGAATGCTGAGCGATAAGAAAATTGTGGTGTCCATTTTTATTTTTGCTTGTGACTTTACGTAGCACCGACACAGATAGGTCTTATGGCAATGATGGGATAGGAAAGGACTAGGAGTTGGAAGGAAGGGGCCGTGGCCTTAATTAAGGTACAGCTCCAGCATTTGTTTGGTGTGAAAATGGGAAACCACGGAAAACCATTTCAGGGCTGCCGACAGTGGGATTCGAACCCACTCTCACCCGGATGCAAGTTCACAGCCACGCGCCTCTAACCGCACGGCCAACTCGCAATTGTGGTGTCTTTGATGGACTTTAAAGAAGCGTTCCATTCAGTGGACGGAGAGACAGAGGACAAAATCATTAGGAAATTTGGAATCAAAACCAAACTGGAAAATATGATTAAAGGGACACTGACGGGCACAGCGTCCAGGGTGAAGTTCATGGATTATCTGTTGCAAAATCAAGACAGGCGTGAGGCAAGGTGATCCTAATCAACCGCGTCTGAGAAAATATTGTAAGAATTCGGAACTGAGAACTTGAATGTCGAAGAATAACACCGGTCTGCCTTGGAAGAAAAACAGGATGGATTGAAGTCAGCTGTCTAGCTTTCGCGGATGACTTTGCCACACTACCAGAAAGCCCACGTATCGCAACAATACAAATTAACCTCTTGAAAAGAATCGCCAGCCAAACAGGACTAAAGTTCTCAAAAGAAGAGACCAAGTTCATGGCGAACATGGCAGAAGTTCCTCGAAACAGAGGTATGGCGGATCGAATGGTTCGAGAAGTTCAAGTACCTTGGTGAGATCATACACAAGAATATACTAGAAAAAGCCGCAGTGGAAGATCGGATTTCAAAACTGCAGAGAGCGTACGGATTAACAAAAATCATGTACAGTAAGAAGTGGATATCCTGGAATGGAAAAATAAAACACTACAGCACCGTGGTTAAAACAGAATGCCTGTCGATGGACAACAAGTTGGAGAAGCTAGAGTTGTTAGAGAGTCCTCAGAAAAGTCACGGGCGCTGTCCAGATTGAAGGCGGATTGAAACTTCGGAGTAGCAGTACAAAGAGCTGAAGAGAATCTCGATCCCCGTTAAGATTAGGAGCATGGCATTTCTAGGACATTTGTATAGAAAACACGGAAATAGACTTAGCAAACAGATAAGTAATGGTTTCTGGGAAAAGGAGACCACTACAGCGTGGATTAAGGGAATTGATTAATGTTAGACACCTCGGAGGTCCAAATGTTAGTCAGAAATAAATTTAGAAATGTACTGAAAAGTTTGGAAGGGTTTCAAGCCGCAGGAAGAACTAAGAAGACCGGTACAGCTTGGACAAAATAACAACGGAAACAGGCCAGCGAACGAATGAAAGAGAATTGTACACAGAAGAAACTCCATACAAAGAGAAAGAAATCAGGCTGGAGCGTGATCCTAAGTGGTCAGCTCACTGATAATAATACCGGGTGATTTTTCTGTCACGAGATCGCTCCACGCGCCATGCCATGCCCCAATCTCAAACGGAGTAACCGGAGACCGGTTCCGATGAGGATTTTAGCCCGCCGACCGAATGATTAGGTCTTGAGTGCTATTTCCTCAGATGAACGGTTGTGATGAACAGAACGGAATTGGGTGGAGGGGATCCTGTGTGGAGGGATCTGAGGGGGCGACGCACTTGGGAGCCCTGGGTTTTGACCCGGAGGTTCTGAATTCTATGCTGATGGTAATTTGCTCATGAGTAAGCTGATGTGACGTGGGTCACCCATCCGGGTGGACGCCACGCCCGATGTTGCTTAACAGTTAGTGACAATAATGTTAGAAGAAGAAGGAGAGGAAGGAAGTCTATATCTGGGTCTTGGGGGGGATTTGGCTGGTGAGGGCTACTTGGAAGGGGATAACCACGGAAACTTGGTGAGAGATGGTTGACTGGGCTAATATACTATTAGTTGTCTGCTTGGCATGGAGGGTAGAACTGGGGAAGCTTGGGGGGAGAGTAGATTGATCAAGAGACGGAGGAGATGGCTAGTTTCTTGGCTGGGCTGCGGGATGGTACCATGGTAGGAGGCTGGGATGGTACTATGGTAGGAGGGAGGGAGGTTTGAGTGAGGTGGGGGTTTGGTAATGTGTAAGTGTCGGGAGTGCTTGTAGTGTTCTTTAACTGCCTGCTTGACCACGCGCGGTTGGCCAACCTGTGTTCTCATATTATAGGTCCCCTTACCATGGTTGAAAGCTGTCCAAGAGTCGAAGGGGAGGTGGTCAGTACGAGTTAACCTCAAGGAACGTACGTACGTGTTCTTGCTCTTGTGTGTTTCCATTAGGTGACAGAATATTAAGTGTATTATGTACTCATTAAGCATAATACACTGTTCGAATTACGTTAATAATACGCCTCAATCCAGGTGTTATATACCCCAAAGCGTAGTTGTGCACAATCGGCTGGAGACTGTTTCAATAGAGATTCCCAGTCCAAGTCGAAGTTCGATTTATAGATTGGTAAATGAATTTCGTGAAACTGGAAGTATTCCTGATAAATAGCCACGTGAAGTACTCGCAGAAGAAACTGTGGAACGTTACCTTACAAGCTCACCTCGACGTCTTTCTCAGCAAACGGGAATTTCTTATTCTTCTGTTTGAACGACTACAAAGTTACTGAAAATGGTGAGTAAATTGACCTCACAAGTGTTTTAAGTGTTTAAATAGTGCTAGTGATAAAGCCGGCTGCGAAATTTGTTACTCCCGTTCACCGCAGTTATGAACGAGAACCGAGTGGCCGCTACGCATGCAGCGGTCCCGGAATGGAAAAAATCACCTTATAATAGTACGGTAACAATTATTTCGTGTTGTTATTACAACCAGATGGAGACTTGTAGAGATAGATCATCCGATAAAGGTGGTGGCATCTAGTGTGTTTGGGAAGATTCATGTTTTGACATGACATGGCTGGGGGTCATCCAGAAACGTGTCGTGGCAAAATGTGTGACGGAAGTGACGTCACATTAGTCGTTACCGTAGGCCTTGGTCGCCAAAGATGCTGCAGCTGTGGATTGGTATAAATAGAGTGTGTTGTAATATAGTGTGTATCTTCAGTGACGTCACATTAGTCATTACCGTAGGCCTTGGTCGCCAAAGATGCTGCAGCTGTGGATTGGTATAAATAGAGTGTGTTGTAATATAGTGTGTATCTTCAGTGACGTCACATTAGTCATTACCGTAGGCCTTGGTCGCCAAAGATGCTGCAGCTGTGGATTGGTATAAATAGAGTGTGTTGTAATATAGTGTGTATCTTCAGTGACGTCACATTAGTCGTTACCGTAGGCCTTGGTCGCTAAAGATGCTGCAGCTGTGGATTTGTATAAATAGAGTGTGTTGTAATAGAAAGTGTATCTTCAGTGACGTCACATTAGTCGTTACCGTAGGCCTTGGTCGCCAAAGATGCTGCAGCTGTGGATTGGTATAAATAGAGTGTGTTGTAATAGAAAGTGTATCTTCAGTGACGTCACATTAGTCGTTACCGTAGGCCTTGGTCGCCAAAGATGCTGCAGCTGTGGATTGGTATAAATAGAGTGTGTTGTAATATAGTGTGTATCTTCAGTGACGTCACATTAGTCGTTACCGTAGGCCTTGGTCGCTAAAGATGCTGCAGCTGTGGATTTGTATAAATAGAGTGTGTTGTAATAGAAAGTGTATCTTCAGTGACGTCACATTAGTCGTTACCGTAGGCCTTGGTCGCCAAAGATGCTGCAGCTGTGGATTGGTATAAATAGTGTGTGTTGTAATAGAAAGTGTATCTTCAGTGACGTCACATTAGTCGTTACCGTAGGCCTTGGTCGCCAAAGATGCTGCAGCTGTGGATTGGTATAAATAGAGTGTGTTGTAATATAGTGTGTATCTTCAGTGACGTCACATTAGTCGTTATCGTAGGCCTTGGTCGCCAAAGATGCTGCAGCTGTGGATTGGTATAAATAGAGTGTGTTGTAATAGAAAGTGTATCTTCAGTGACGTCACATTAGTCATTACCGTAGGCCTTGGTCGCCAAAGATGCTGCAGCTGTGGATTGGTATAAATAGAGTGTGTTGTAATATAGTGTGTATCTTCAGTGACGTCACATTAGTCATTACCGTAGGCCTTGGTCGCCAAAGATGCTGCAGCTGTGGATTGGTATAAATAGAGTGTGTTGTAATATAGTGTGTATCTTCAGTGACGTCACATTAGTCGTTACCGTAGGCCTTGGTCGCTAAAGATGCTGCAGCTGTGGATTTGTATAAATAGAGTGTGTTGTAATATAGTGTGTATCTTCAGTGACGTCACATTAGTCGTTATCGTAGGCCTTGGTCGCTAAAGAAGCTGCAGCTGTGGATTTGTATAAATAGAGTGTGTTGTAATAGAAAGTGTATCTTCAGTGACGTCACATTAGTCGTTATCGTAGGCCTTGATCGCTAAAGATGCTGTGGCTACAAGTAAAGTTCATTTGACGTAGAGTTTGAGTTCTTGATATAACATTCATGTTCATTTATTGAAAGACATACTCATGATCATTAGCTTTTCGCAAAAGGGAACGTTTCTTTTTGTGGTGGAGGATAATTTTGTGTGTGGTATGAGTGTTACATGAATGTTGGGATGAGCACAAGTATGCAGTTCCCAAGGCAAGGGGATTAACCATTTAGATTAAAATCCCACGACCTACTCGGCAATCGAATCCAGGAACCCGAGGCTTGAACGGCAGACAATGGCCACTCAACTTTGTAACCGGACGTACTGTTCTAATAATGTACATAAATTCAGTTGGGCTAATATTAAGGGAGATGTAATGGACTGATGGTTGCCATGTGGTACGGATCTTCTCGTACTGCCAGAAGATGAACAGACGATTGGTCAATCTTTTGGGAGGCAGTCTAACTACATGGCCATAGAAAGCTACTCTCCTTTTCCTAGCACAATCAGAGAGCCTCTCTATACGGTGAGTGGCCAGAAGCATGAGAAGACACTGAGCGTGATGTTAATAATAAGTTGCTCCACCGCGAGCCAGCAATACGGCGAGGCATCGCCTCTACAAGGTGTTTGAATCGTTCTGGAGGGATCGGGACCCATGCATTTTCACTGCTATACACAATTTGTCTTATGCAGTTGGTGCTGGGTTCATGAAGCATACACAAGTATCGACAGCATCTCAAAAATATTCGATTGGATTAAGATTGGGGATCTGGAGGGCCAATCCATGGTCGTAACTTCGCTGGAGTGCTCCTCCAACCACCTGTGTGCCACCACAGACCGGTGACATGGTGCATTGTCCTGTTGAAACATGGCATCTCCATGAGGGTACTCTAGGACCAGAAAGGAATGCAGATGGTCTGAAACGTGAACTTGTCAGCGCTCCCTGCAGCCGGACAATGGGGCCTAATGCGACCATGAGAACGCCTCCCAGACAAGAACTGAGCCACCTCCCGCCTGCACACAACCTTGTTGATACGCAGGATCCATAACTTCATGAGGCATACGCCACACTCTCACGCGCCCATCAGCTCGATACAACTTGAACCGGGATTCATCGGACCATACCATACGCCGCCACTCTTCCATGGTCCATTGCCGATGTTCGCGGGCCCATGCACGTCGCTGAGCTCTGTATCGAGTTGTCAGCAAAGGGACACGTTTTGGTCGTCGGCTCGTGCAGTTCCCTCCTTACAGTCCTGACAGAAATGGGTTCGTGACTCGCAACATTCAACTGGGCGGTGATCTGACTCACAGTAGCCCGTCGAGCGCCCAGTATGGATGTGCGGAGGCGACGTGATGTCAGTTCGTTAAACACCTGTCGTTTATGTGATATTGAAGATCCACCCTCGACACTGTTGACCTCGGAAACCCATATTCGAGTGTAATATGCGGCGATGATCATCCCACGTTCAAAGTCGGTTAACTCGCGACGTGTTGCGATCTTCACGACACTAGTGTCTGTACAGACTGCTCAGCTATCCGCAACGATCAGAGGACATTCACGGCACATTTTCTAACGGTACATCCATTCCCGTGACTTTTAGCCGTTCAGTGTTATGTTCGTAGAGCTCAGAATTGTGCAGACTACGGAATTATTCACCTTCCTTCCTTTCTATTTTTTTCTACAATTGGCTTAACGTCGCACCGTCACAGATAGGTCTTATGGCGACGATGGGATAGGAAAGGCTTTGGAGTGGGAAGGAAGCGGTCGTGGCCTTAATTAAGGTGCAATCCGGCATTTGCCTGGCGTGAAAACGGGAAACCACGGAAAACCATCTTCAGGGCTGTCGACAGTGGGCTTCGAACACACTATCTTCCGAATGCAAGCTCATAGCTGCGCGGCCCTAACCGCACGGCCAATTCGCCCTGTCTCACCTTCCTTTACCGGACCTAAAATCTTCCTGAGAATTCTCCTCTCTTTGACTTCCAGTTTCTCCATCAGACCTCTTCGGTTCAACGCAGGAAACTCCATGGCATACAGAGCTTCTGGTCGTAGTGCTTCAGTTTCAAGTTGCGCGACAGAATTTCTTTGTTCTAAGTGTTCGTGTTCTTTGTCAGTCGATAGGCTAGTTCCAGCTTGATGACTCGCATGGACAATGATGCTCTTTCTGATATGTTGATTCAATCCATTCGCCGAGATACTTAAATTTCTAAGTCCTCTTGATTTTTCCCCGTTCTAGTAGCATCTTTCTGCGAGCTTCTGTTTCCTCCAACAACACATGAAAACCCACTTTGGTTGCCTTCTGTCTTCTGAAGCAATTGGCCGGTATTGTTTTATTATCATTATTAATTAATTAATTTATTTATTTATTCGCCGGATCCATCGAGGACCACGCTAAGTCTTTTTACATTTGGCTGTGAACTTTGCTTTCTTTCGAGCCCAGCATTTCCTCCGTCTTTCTGAGTGTGCCTGCTTGTGTTCCTCTGTCCAAGGGACACCATATCTTCTTTTCGGTTGTTCGTCTCGATTCAGCCCGTTCGTCACTACCTTTATTTCGAAAAAGAGCTCTGCCAGAGGCGTCTTCCGGTTTGATCGGTAGCACTTGAAGGTCTTCTTTGATGTTTCTAAACCATGACATCGTGGTTTTAGGTTTTGAATCAAATAGGTTTAACGTCCCCATCCGACGAAGGAATCACCATCAACAGCGTCATATGCCCTCACTCCATATGGACACTGCGGAGAGGATTTTGCAGTTGAATCCAGGCTTCAGGCACGCAATTTAGTCTGCCACGTCTCTTGCCCTGCAGGCAACAGTCTGATAGTCAAATGTTTTCAACCAACGGAACTCGAGCCGACCAAGCATGGTGTCAGACCATATTTACTTGACGCCTCGGGTGCGTGTTTTGTGTTATTTCGTCTGATGTAAATCTCTGAATTGTGTTATTCTTTGGTTGCTAGGTACTCGCCGACAAAGGGCTGACATAGAGATGTACTGTACTTCTTACATTAAACCGGTGTGCATGTCTCAGTATTTACAGTTGCACAGGAGAAAGATTTATTTAAAAGATAATTTACAACCTTAATTTTAGGTCCGGATTCAACAATATTTATACCTACTCTCTTAACCTCGTGCCTAAATATGGCATAACTTTCCTTGACCTTTCGCAAACCTGGTCTAACATGGCACGGCTCGGATGACGTCACAACTAATAATGCGTTTGCTAAACGTCGTCTGGGTAACTCACAAGATTTTGAATCAAGAAGTAAGTCTGCAGTTTCTTCAGTCATATATATATTTACAGTTGGCCTTAATTAAAGCACAGCCCCGGCATTTGCCAGGTGTGAAAATGGGAAACCACGGAAAACCATCTCCAGGGCTGCGGGGTTCGAACACACTATCTCCCGACTGCTAGTTCACAGCTATCACATGTGTTAAATGTGGTCGTGCGTATATTTTAAAAAGTGCCAATCAATCAATCAATCAATCAATCAATCAATCAATCAATCAATCAATCAATCAATCAATCAATCAATCAATCAATCAATCAATCAATCAATCAATCAATCAATCAATCAATCAATCAATCAATCAATCAATCAATCAATCAATCTCCACTGATCTGCATTTAGGACAGTTGCCCATGTGGCAAATTCCCTGTGTGTTGTTTACCTAGTCTTTTCTAAAACAATTGCAAAGAATTTGTAAATTTATTGAACATATCCTTAGGTAAATAATTCCAGTACCTAACTCCTCATCCTATAAATGAATATTTGGCCCAATTTTGTCTTTGCGAATTCCAACTTCATCTTCATACTGTGATCTTTCCTATTTTTAAAACTACAGTACCACTCAAACTTATTCGTCTACTAATGTCATTCCATACCGTCTCTCCATTGACAGCTCGGAACATACTACTTACTCGAACAGCTCGTCTCCTTTTCCCCAAGTCTTCCCAGCCCAAACTTTGCAGCATTTCTGTAACGCTACTATTTTGTCGGATATTACCCAGAACAGATCGAACTGTATTCTTTGGACTGGTCGCATTCTCGAATCAAGTAATCCTGGTGAGGGTCCCATACACTGAAACCATACTATATTTGGGGTCTTACAAGAGACTTATATGTCCTCTCCTTTACATCCTCACTGCAACCGCTAAATACTCTTTATAACCATGTGCAGAGATCTTTACCCTTTATTTATAATCCCGTCTCTGTGATTACCACAATGAAGATCATTCCTAGGTAAGTACATTGATAAAATAAAATATTTTATTCTCTCATTGACTCACCGAATTTCGAACATGGAATGCTGCTGTTTAAGAAGATTGATATACATAAGAATCTTGATCCACGGAGAAAGAGTATTTCCTTACGATAATTTGCTAAAGTGTTACGTAGTGGGAATAAAAGGGGACGACACATGGAGTAAAGGAGAAACTTCGTTCTAAACCCAGAGTAGATCCATATATACGATACCATTACAGATTAGCTCGTACCAACATCAAAAGACGACAGATATTAAACTGGAGCAAAAAAGCTTATGAAAGAGCGACTCACGTGAAGATTAAATAGGAGGAAAATAAAAAAAATATTTCATACCATCCTCGACCTAACTGTAGACGCTTCACTTTATTGAAAAATATACGAGGTTTTTAGGTTTGACATTTCAGCTTCACATTCAACATTGATTGTGGATAGCAGTGTCTTTATAGTTAAAATGTTGATCTACAACTGTGATCATTCCGTGTCTGCATTCTCTGTACCCGAATGTCTTAATATTAATAAAGAATTTCATGGACATACTTTATTTCTTTTGTGCCGAAAACCTGCAATGTAATACCTTGGAACTTGAAAATAAGTGCAATGAGTATGGTATGAAAAGTATCCTTTCGAAGACTAAATTGGTGTCAGTAGGTAAAATATCGAAGAGAATTTAATGTCAGATTGGTGATACAAAGCTGGAACAGGTAGATAATTTCAAGTATTTAGGATGTGTGTTCTCCCAGGATGGTAATATAGTAAGTGAGATTGAATCAAGGCGCAGTAAAGTTGATCAGTGAGCTCGCAGTTGCGATCAACAGTATTCTGTAAGAAGGAAGTCAACTCATTACATCGGTCTGTTTTCAGACTAACTTTGCTTTACGGGAGAGAAAGCTGGGTGGAATCAGGATATCTTATTCATAAGTTAGAAGTAACAGACATGAAAGTAGCGAGAATAATTGCTGGTACAAACAGGTGGAAACAATGGCAGGAGGTTTCTCGGAATGAGGATATAAAGGCTAAGTTAGGAATGAACTCGATGGATGCAGCTGTACGCATAAACCAACTTCAGTGGGGGGTTCATGTGAGGCAAATGGAGGAGGAGAGGTTACCTAGGTGAATAATGGACTCAGTTATGGAGGGTAAGAGAAGTAGAGGTAGACCAAAACGACGATGGTTACACTCAGTTTAACGATTTAAAGATAAGAGATATAGAACTAAGTGGGGCAACAGCACTAGTTGCAAATAAAGGATTGTGGCGACGTTTAGTAAATTCACAGAGGCTTGCAGACTGAACGGTGAAAATTATAACGGTCTATAATGATGTATGATGTATGCATGTATGTATCTCTGATGTTACATGCCGCGCACTAATTCTAATCGGCACCCGACTTCCACCAATAATATTGCAAAAACCGGTAGCACACCGTAGTTCACAACATATCAGCACCAGTAGCATGCAACTCTAATGGCACACAGGCTGCCATATGTCACCACCTCAATTATATCACTTGTCTGCTAATAAATACCTACCTTCAGTTCTTCTTCTTGAGGCACCTTCTCCCAACGGAGATTGGCGGTCCATATAGCCAGCTCCGAACGTAATGTTGCAGCTTGGAAAGCATCTTCTGAAGTGCAGTTGTGCCATCTTCAGATGTCCTTCAGCCATGAATTCCTCCTCCTGCCAAGAGACCTTTTCCCTTTCATCTTACCTTCAATGATGAGTTGTAACAGCTGGTACTTCTCGCCTCTCATAATGTGCCCTAGATATTGGGTTATTCTTTTTTACAGTAAGTAATAGTTCTTTTTGTTTCTTCATGCGATGAAGCACTTCGTCATTTTAAATTCTCAGCACCCAAGGTATTCGGAGTAGGCGGCGATATAGAAACATTTCAAAAGCATCAATTCTTTTTTCTAGATTTTGGTCAAGGGTCCAGCTTTCAAATCCAAAGAGAATCATTCGCATTTTCAATTGCACACTTATATCCGATTTTGTAAATAGCTGTTTCATGCTTTAAAAAATTGTCTCGTGGCCTGTTATATTCTGGATGTTATCTCTCTCTTGGAATCATATTCCTCATGTAGCACAGTACCCAAGTATTTGAAGGAGGATACTTGTTCAATCTTACTTCATTTCGTTGACAGGCTTGCTTGAATTTTTCTTTCAGAGAAGACTAAACCTTTGGTCTTGACAAACAGGCCAAACTCTTCACTGCGCTGGACTAATTTGTCTATCATGCGTTGGAGAGCAGGTAATTCATTTGCTATGACAACAGTATCATCTGCGTACCTGATATTGTTAATTGCCTGTCGATTTATAACTACCCCCGCTGTTTTCCTCCAACAACAATTCCCTAAATATTGCTTCAGAATAAATGTTGAACAAGAAAGGCGATAGCACACAACCCTGACGAACACCTTTCCTGATTGTAGTCGCTTCTGATGTTCTTTGGCCGATTTTGACATCTGCGGTTTGATTCCAGTACAGTGCGCTGATAATGCGTAAATCGCATTGGTCAATACCAGTCGATCTTAATATCTCTACCTTCTTTTCATGTTTCACACAGTCGAAGGCTTTTTTGTAGTCAGTGAAACAAGTACATACATCGACATTCATGTCACTGCACCTCTGTACTGGTACATTTAAGGAAAAGAGTGCTTCACGTGTGCCGACCACATTTCAGAAGCCAAACTGAGTCTGATCCATATGAGATTCACATTCCTTGTAAATCCGGGTGTGTATGATTCGCAGAAATATTTTGAGGACATGGGACATCAAACTAATCATATGGTAATCATCACACTGGGAGGAGTTGTGCTTGTTCGGTATTGGTATGAAAGTAGACCAATCAGGAGATATCTTTCCTGATGTATAGATGATGTTGAACAACGATGTTGGTAGACTGAGACCGGTTGAGTCCTGTTGAGCTATAACTTTAACACCTTCAGCGTAAATTCTGTCTTTACCATTCTTCTGAAGTTTAATGCCATTCATTACTTCACTCTTTGTTATTTCAGGACTGGCTTCATTGATTCTTTTGTCAGGTGGTGGAGGATCATCTTTGTCATCTTTGAAGAGATATTCGACGTATTCCTTCCATCTTTTAAGTTTTCTTCAACTCTTAAAACAATCTCATTTGCTTGCGTTCCTTAATACTTGTCCGCATCGCTTCTTTTGTAGACCACTCAGCTCTTTCATCTTTTGATATAGGTTAAGGTGATCATGTTTCTCCTGAAGTTCCTAGATTTCCTTGCATTTGTCAGACATGCAGGATTCCTTTACTCCTCTGCATTTTCTACGTACCTATTTTTGTAGAATTTTGTATTTAACGGGGTCCTTTATTTTTATATTTTCTTCTTTTATTCATAAGCTCCAGAATTTAATCAGTCAACCAGTTTTGCTTTTTGCTGCTGTTGACGTATGTTATTTTCCTGGACTTGAGTTATACTATCTCTTATGGAGTTCCATGTGGATTCTACTTCTATAGGTTGAGACTCCTTTATTGCTTTCATCTTTTCTTCCACAGCAGCACCAACACTAGTTCTGACATCAGAACTGGCCAATTTTCTGATATTTATGCGTCTTGATATTTTAGCACATCATGTAGCGTTTCTAAAGCGTTGCATTTTCAAGTCCATTACTAATGGATTGTGGTCACTGTTAATGTCAGCACCAGGATAGGTTTTTACTGATTTCACGAATTTCTTCAGCTCTTGTTTCACTAGAATAAACTCGATCTGATTTCTGACAGTCTTTTCTTCATTATCTGCAGATGAAGTCCATGTGTATAGCCTCCTAGGGTGAAGTTTGAAAAAGATATTAGAAAGGAAAACTTCATGTTCTGTGCAAAACTGCACCAATCTGTCTCCCCTTGTGTTTCGTTCACTAAGACCATAGCTCCCTACAATATCACCTGCACCACCAAGCAAGGGCGCCATACCCGGAAGCAAGGTGCCCCCCCCCCCGTCCCATAGCTTTGAGGGCAAGGAAAGAATAGTGTAGTCAGGTGTTTCCCTTTCAGAAAATGATTTAAAAGTCAGTATTCCGTAGTAGCGGTAGTACCGTCCCCCACCAACAGGCAAGGGATATCGTGGGTTATTCTACCGCAGAATACAAGCCGCCATTTATCTTCCAAAATATTAAAAATACTACGTACCCTCCAGGTCTGGGCCCCCCTCTACAAACTGTCATATGGGCGCCCATGGCACCAAGGCCAATCTTTGAGTTGAAATCTCCCATGACCAATGTTATCTCTCCTTTCTTTGTAAGTTTCAGTGCTTCATTCAAGGTCTCATAGAATGATTCCATTCCTTCATCATCTTTGTAAAAAGTTGGTGCACGAACCTGGATGATATTCATAGGTCTGTGTGATGTTTGCAACTTTACTAACAATACTCGATCACTAATTGGAACGAAATCTAAAACTTATTTTGTAATGATTGATGACAAAATAACGCCAAATCCATACCTGTGGTTAATATCATCTCCCCCTAAAAAGTATAAGGATCCTTTCTTCATAATGTGAATCCCTGATCCAGGCCATCTTACTTCACTTAACCCAAGAATGTCAATTTTCAGCCTGCATCTTTCTGTTTCCACGTTTGCAAGCTTCCCGGTCATATATAAGCTGCGTACATTCAATGTAGCAATTCGAACTTTGTTACCATACATTTTGATTTTTCCAAAACTGTCGGGCTTTCTAGTCATAGCAGCATTCAAAACATTCCCCCCTGGAGATCCGAATGGGGGAATAATAATAATAATAATAATAATAATAATAATAATAATAATAATAATGGGTCCGGATAATAATTTTACGTTAAACAGAGCCATGCCGTATGAACTCAAAGGGATATCCTTCAGGCTGTCTCCTACGAATAATTTTGCAGCGTGTTATTTTAGTAACTAGATAACACTTTTCTCGAGTATGGGTACGTAATAACAGCTGCCGTTTTTAAAATTCAATTATTAACTCTTGTATTCCTTTTCTTCTTTACCAAAATCCCGCACTCATAATCCAGCCCAGCGTATTGTTCAGTTACAATTATGTTATTTTATTCATGTTTATTATTTATTAATGACCTAATAATTAATAAATTTCTTAGTTTTAGGTGGAGCCTCCATGGCTCCGGTGGCAGTACGCCGGTCTCTCATCCCTCGGTTCCGTGGTTCAAATCCCGATGTGAGATTTGTGGTGGACAAAACGGAGGTAGCACAGGTTTTTCTCCGGGTACTCGGGTTTTCCCTGTCACCTTTCATTCCAGCAACACTCTCCAATATCATTTCGTTTCATTTATTAGTCATTAATCATTGCCGCAGGGGAGTGCGACAGGCTTCGGCAGCCGGCATAATTCCTATCCTGGCCCCTAGATGGGGCTTCATTCATTCCATTCCTGACCCAGTCAAATGACTGGGAATCGGTGTTAGTAGTGGTGATTATTGTTTTCCAAGTAAGGACAACCAGGCAAACATGCTCTATTAACACTAATCAGAGATTAAGAAAGGAAGGGATCCGACACTTTGGAAAAATGAAGGTATCGGCCAAAGAAAGACAAGGGCTACGAATGGCGTGAAAATTAAAGACTCCCTAGGTCTCGCAACAAGTGTTGACCAAGAGAAGTCGGATAGGATAGTTGGAATTGAGGAGACTGGCACAAGTAAGTGGAAGCAATGCCAGGACTCAGCTAAATCCCCGTGGTCGTCAACACACGCTCTCAAGTTCAGAGCCCCTGGGAAAAGGCTGTGGATTTTCATTTTCAATGTTTCTAGTTACCACTAACTACGTGTAGGGTTTTCAGATGCAACGAAGTGCCGCGACTTTGTCTCGTACTAGTTCTTTTTATATTCCGGGAAACATTGACAAGTGGCTGAGTTGCCCGAGCGTCTTCAACTACTATCGGACTAAACCGGGGTCGAACCAGCCTACCTGGGCATTGTGTGGTCATAACCAATGTGCTACTAGAAGAACACATTAAAAAGTTGCCTGTTTCGACTGCATACTGGAATCCTACGTGGCGCAACTGGACATCCCTTATCGTTCTCAATGCGATTTTCCTTCATAAAACTACTTTATTGCCGGTACGTCTATTACTTTACCAACACACAGTTATACACAACACTACACTATTAAGGGAACACACAATTAACGATCGATTCTGTCAAGTACAAATGTCAACAAGTTCTCACACTGGTTATCCACCTCACCATCACACAGTCGCTTCTGAAAAGTACAGTGGTTATTCACTTTGCAGTCACAAGGTAAGGCTGACTACTCTCTCACTCAACTCGATTCTGACACATACAGATATCAACTCACTGTAACACACACTCTACATTCTCTTACTGTGCTGTCTCTCTGTCACTGCCTGACTCTCGGCCTGTCAGCTCGATATAGCCTATATACCAGGGGTGGCCACTAACCTTAATTCTGGGAGCCGCAAATTTAGGAGACAAAATTGGAGCATGTTTAGAAAATGGTTCATGAAATGAAGACACGTTTTTCATTTTGTAACAAATGAAGGAACATTTATTTTCTACACTACACAGAACATTATTGTTCAGGTACACATCAAGGAATGAGATTTTACTTCTGAGAAGTGCTTTTTTGAGTGTTCATTTTTTCTGTTAGTTTTTTTAATCTGGCTGATAATAATTGGTAAGCGCAGTTCGCATATGTCACTTAAATGTTTATTAGTTAGTTCAGATCGATATTTAGATTTAATGAATTTAAGATTTGTCTACAGTGATTCACACATATAAGTAGTCCCAAAGATTGGGTTAAGTCTCTTGGCACACTCTTTTGTTAGTGGGTATTTTTCTTCTGGAACATTCTTCCAAGATTCTATGGTAGAAACGCCACTTCGTCCTCTTGCAGTTCTTGTAGCTCCAACTCTACACCTGCTGTATCCTTTGTTATTGGTTATGATAAAGGACAGCCATCGCCCACAACATCAACAGAAAAAGGATTTTCAAGGAATGAAAATTAAGGTTTAAGTGATCTCAAATCATTAAATCCGCCATTGATTTCTTCAGCAAGGCCAGAGATTTTGCTCATGTAATCTTCAGTTCCACCTGAATGTGAGGAAGGCTTTCAGTAATTTTCTTCAAACATTTGAAGTGAGAAAATGTTTTAATCTGAAGGTGTTTCCCAAAAGCTTTAACTTGCTATTAAAGCTAAGTACAAATCAGAAGTACGTTTTTGTCTTCCTTGAAAATATATTTTTAGCGTTTTTAAATGCTGGACCACATCTGTAAAAGAAAATCCAAATCTAACAACCACAGGGGGTCATGAAGTTCAGGGAATGATTTTCCTTTTTCTTCCATAAACTGTTTGATTGGTCAAGTAATTCAAAAAATCTGCCAAGAACACTGTTTACTGATAGCCATCTTACTAAGCAGTACCAATATACATCACCAAGAAGCTCATCATTGTTCATATCTTCTATAAAAATTTGAACTGTCGGCGTGTTTTTGCACATGAGCGAATACAGTTCACAATTTTTAGAACTATCTGCATAATATGCGGGTACTGAAAATATTTTGCTGCTAAATGTTCTCTGTGAATAATACAATGTACAGGTAGGAAATCAGGAACTGATGTGTCAGCATTTAAAAGCCCAATAAGCCCTTGTTTCGTGCCAGTCATAGATAGTGCACATCGATAGCAATACTGACAATATTACCAATAGGCACTGAGTTTTTCTGTAAAACAGCGTCCAGGGCTTCTTTAATGTCACAACCATGAGGAGTATCCTTCAAATTAACCAGGTCTAAAAGTTCTTCCACCACCTGCAAGTCCCTCACAAATATGGCTAATTGTGGTTTATCTTTGATATCAGTAGACTCGTCCAGAGCTAGACTTACTGCTGAGCACTTGCGTAGATTGTTTTGTAAATTATTTAAATTATCCGCACTAATAACACAAACACACCTCTCTATTGTGTCTAGCAGCGGGCATTTCGTTGATCAGTTTCTGCAGTTTCTTATTTTCGGGTTCTAAAACAGAAATAACTTGTGCCATGTTCTTAATAAACTCCACCTTGGTAAAAATTGACATAATCCTACTCTGACCATGAAGTTTTTCCTTTAGTGATTTCAGTTTGGTTTTCCTTAACTGAGAGCCAGCAGGAAAATCTTTGTTGAAACCGCTGTGGTTAGTGTCATGATGGCGTTTTAGATTACTGGCCTTGAACTCTGACAAAGTTATTTGACACAAAAAAAACGTTGGCTCACCGTTTCTTTCTACAAAAACGAATTCATCCTCGCAGTGGGTATTAAAAGCTCGATTCTCCTCTTCATATTTACGCTTCTTAGGTAGCATCGCAACTTTTCGGACATCAGGCCACAACTGTACTGAAACTGCACACAACAAGTGCACACAGAAATGCATCGGCAATCGCTACTGCCTATACGTGAACGCAATTGGCTTCACCTCACGATAAGGCTCTGTAAGATGGGTATGCTTAGCCGCCATTTTGGTTCATACATGTGCAGTGGGCCATGTGATCAAACTCCAGTTTCTCCTACGAGCGCTCGCTTCGTCACATTGAACGTATTGCTTTAATCACCGCGTGCATGGACAGAATAGTGCTACTTTTGCGTGGATATTTATTACATAATGGTGGGTTGTTCTAATTGTAGTAATGTCTCTACTGCGGAATAGAGGTTGTTTAGATTCTCTTAGATCTGCATTATGCCTCCACTGCCTCTGCTACACTTTCTACATCTACTGATGACTTAAACCTGCATCCAGCTCGCACTGACATTACTACACCCCTTAATTCAGTCACGTTGATCATTTAATATTCAGTTCTGCCCCAAAGTCTGGCAACAGGAGTTCAACATCAAAACATCACAGTTACAATATTTGTCAAAACTAACTTCATATGACAGAAATACGTTGTTTAACATTGGTGATAGTACAACATATACATGATTGAAAACCGAGAACTGTGGTAGGCCTATATGCAGACAGGTTTTAAACTATGAGCATTCTGACTCAAGCTCTGAAACATTCGTTTTTTAAATTTGGGTGATGTAAAGAAACCAAATTGTGAATTATGAAATTAATTTGTAACTGTGAGGTCTTCTATAGGGACTACATGCATTATATAATGCAAAATGGTGCAAACCTTGTAATGGAGAAAATTTTGAATGATAAATGCACCAGTACATATTCTCCAATTTAAAGGAGATAATCGTTAGACACTTCTTCAAAATTCGATCGTATGCTGTTGTGACTAACAAGAATGTACGGAAACGAGGTAAAATGTTTTCGACAGCTTCGTAAAAGAAGAGAATATTGTAAACAAGGAATTGAATGTTGTTGTTTTGTAAATACTGTAATAAAAGGAGACAGTCAATTTGTAAAATATTACTTAAATATAATTTGTATTAAAATGTGTTGCCCGAGCAAGTTAACAAATGTAGCAGCCCTTCAAAGTTTAATAAGGTGAGTCGTGTTGAGAAACCATGCTACATCCCCTCAAACCAGAGGAATCTCTGTAAAAAAAGTACTGTTAATTTTGCCAAAGTCAAAAATTTTCAATATCCTCTACAGTCTGTGGTTCACTCCCCTTATATATCAATGGTAACTGATTGTCAGTGCAATACTTCAGGTTGGGAGAGAAGATTCAGCTATAGAAGTAGTTACTCTATTTTTATTTTCTTCCTGAATGTAATTTATAATAACATAACATTCGTTTCATGAATGCTCGGTTGAATACACAAAAATTCTCTTTTCATTATAAATAAGCTGATGAGATTCATAACACTCGCCAAAAATTAAGGTTATCTTTTACATAGTAGGCCCTATGTCTTTTTTAAATACTGGCAAATAAGAAAAGGGACTAAATTTTAGAAGAAAGAAATAAACTTAAAGAATCCCAGTTACTTGGGTTTGTTCCTCTTCGTACATCACATTTCAGCGTTATTTTTGTTCGAAGAGTCGTTTCTTATAATTTCGACAACATTGAAAATAGCGCCTTATCAATTACACGCAAGTATGAAATACAGATTGAGATCATATGGTATAAAAATCTTCTATAACAATGTATATATCTTTAACACTGACCGAGTACCACGTCAAATTCCAAGATTTTTTTGCTTTACGTCGCACCGACACAGATATGTCTTATGGTGACGATGGGATAGGAGAGACCTAGGAAGTGGAAGGAAGCGGCCGTGGCCTTAATTCAGGTACAGCCCCGGCATTTGCCTGGTGTAAAAATGGGAAACGGCGAAAAACCATCTTCAGAGCTGCCGACAGTGGAGCTCGAACCCACTATCTCCCGATTACTGGATACTGGCCGCACTTAAACGACTGCAGCTAGCGAGCTCGGTAATTCCAAGATTTAAGAATATCAATTCCACGGTGTACCTCATTTCATTTGACGGTACCGCGGCGCATAGCTTACGAACAACCTATTCTACTTATCAATATAATAATAACAGCCAAGGTACAAACTGAAACACTTCAAGAGACTGCTGTAAAGACGGGACTTCAGATATCCTTCGAAAAGACGGAACTAATGATTCAGGACAAAAAGGATCCGACACAAAATATTGTCACCAAATATGGAACAATTAAAAGAGTACAGAAGTTTAAATATCTAGGGGAATGGATAACCCCAACAGGACTACCAGGAATAGCATTACAGGAAAGGGCAAGAAAGATGGAAGCAGCATACCAGTTATGTCGAAATGTCTACAATAAAAAATCAGTTTCATTCACTGCAAAAATCAGACATTACAACACTGTCATCAAACCAGAAAGTCTATATGCGATCGAATGTATTCCACTGAACAGGAAGGGCTTACTAGAAAACATTGAAAAGACAGAAAGGAAGATCTTGAGGAAGATACTAGGGCCCAGGAAAGTGGGTCAAGAATTTAGACTGCGACCAAATGAGGAACTATACAAAAGGACCGAAAAAATCACAACATCCTTCAAGAAGAGAAGACTCTGCTTCTACGGACACATTAAAAGAATGCCACCAGAGAGAACAGCCAAGCGAATTCTGGAATACATGGAGAACAGGAAGACACAAACTAGCTGGCTTAAAGGGGTCAAGGAGGATATGGAGGAAAATAATATATCACAGCAGGCGGTATACAACAGACAGGAATACAGAAAAATCATCAACAAAATTAAGGGATTCCAAGATCAAAGTAGCAAAAAACGGACCGGCAACAACTGGTCACGAGAACGTAAAGAAGCCCACTCCGAAAGGATGAAGAAGTACTGGGCCGATCGAAAGAGGAAGAACCGTAAATGAATGATGCTTAACGTGGTCCATAGTAGACCTATTCGAAAACAATAATAATAATAATAATAATAATAATAATAATAATAATAATAATAATAATAAACCGATTTATTAGTAAGCTATTTTTCTAATATTTCTCCAGTGAAAGTACATGCCTAGTTTGTTTGTTAAAAGGCAAATTATCAACGACCTTGCTTTTACAATCTCCGTCTCGAGTAAGTATTACACAATAATGTGCGAAATATACTAATATTTATGTTTAGTAACCGTTTGAGTAATATTGAGAATGAGTATTTTTATAGTATGTTAGTTCAGCATTATTTTCTAGCGTGGAGAACAGTAAAAAGAGAGATACACAAGGCTCAGGCGGTCAACTGCCTTACCAACGTAGCGCAGGAATGAACCATAATGGCGAGCGAGCATACCTAGTCTTTAGAGAGCCCTACCTCACGATACTGACTCACTGACACACACTCCCGCTCAAAGCACTATCTAACGGAAGGCCCCGGAACTATATTCACCTTCCATCTCTCACAACTGCCCTACAGTGCTAATAACGTAAAGACGCACATCGCTGGTACTGACTGACACTGGCCGCGAGATGTTTTTAGATTCCATTAATTATAGACCTATCATTTAATTTTACTCTAAGGTTGGTAACAAGAGCCGCACGAGACTGGCTCAAGAGCTGCATGCGGCTCGCGAGCCTCGTTGTGGCCAGCCCTGGTATATACTGTTCAAAAAACAGCCCAAAAATATCGACTTCTGGAAATGTTATTGCAACACTCTAAATGGAACACATCCGAACACACAAGTGACAACCCATAGACTGGCCTATCGATCGGAGTACATCAAACTCGAATGTACGATTACCGTTTATAAACAATCATGGACATGTCTATGAAATTCCTAATGTTTCCACATGTATTTGGATAATAAATCATTACTGTAACCTCCATATGTAACAGAATGATAGTGGATTTTACCCAATGAAATGAAAATCTACAGCCTGTTTCCAGTCATTCGACCTAGTCAGGAATGGAATGAATGAAGCCCCCATCTAGCGGCGAGGATAGGAATTGTGCGGGCTGTCGCACTCCCCTAGGGCAATGATTAATGACTGACAGATGAAATGAAATGATATGGGAGAGTGTTTCTGGAATGAAAGATGACAGGGAAAATCGGAGTACCCGGATAAAAACCTGTCCCGCCTCCGCTTTGTCCAGCACAAAGCTCACATGGAGTTACCGGGATTTGAACCACGGAACCCAGTGGTTAGAGGCCAGTGCGCTGCCGCCTGAGCCACGGAGGCTCTATAGTGGATTATACCCAATATAGCCTACAAATATTACAGAGTTTTCTACAGTTTTCGAGTTCACAGATTTTGAGATTAGACGTAGTCACAATACGTATGTGAGGTTATATAAATGTAAAATACATATCTACAGAGTATAGCCCAGGTGTTCTCAAACTTTTTTGCACACTGTTTCGCTATGCTGAGTATTGCGCCACACCCCAACGAACAAGTAACTATGCCTGCTTTAGAGGAATTTCGAACGCTACAGAGCAGTCCCGAATCATTGATAACCTTAGCGGAAGGTGTTCGAACCACTGAAACAAATCTTGTCTGTCTGTTAGGTCATCAGCCCAGAGGCTGGTTGGATCCTCAAATAGCACCACCAAAGGCTATGCAGTTATAGGAAAACCACAAAAACCAATGGCAGTACCTAAATGAGGCGTACCAGACAAAACGAGGAGTGAGGTAGTTTGCCATTGCTTTCCTCAATGGGCTAGGCAGTGCTATTGTAGCACGACTGACCCTATGAGCAACACCTTTCATAACACTCAGACGCACTGGTTGTGCTCTGAATGCCATTACTCAGCACGACCCACACCCCAGCAGCTTCCATATTGTCACAGCCATGGGTGAGACTGGGACTTCAGTGGAAGCTACACTTTGCTCTGGCCTGTGCCAAGAGATGGATGAAAAAGTACTGCATCCATCAAGAAATGACAGCAAGCAGCTCCAAATCTTAGTGGAGCATATATAAACCAATCAATGGTCACCTGCAGTCAGTTCAATACTTCAGTTAGATTCGGAGAGATGTTTAAATGTAGTGCAATTGATTGTTGAATAAGTCGCAATATTTGGTGTTATTATAAAACTGAAGTAAATATACAGATATTGTGTTGTAATATGGAGAAGATCTTAACTAAACTCCAACGATCAAACAGCAGTGAAGAACATCAGAGTGAAAACAGAACGAGTAAATCACCCGGATCAAGTGTCAGTGAGAAGCTACATCCACATCGTCTGGTGCTGTGGGCACGTATCAGGATTCTTATTTATGCTTCTGAATTACATTTACTGAATATGGAAACCGTGAACTTCCTGAGTGTGTTGTATGTGGCGAAAAATTAAGCGATGAATGTATGGTTCAAAGCAAACTAAAGAGACACTTGAAAACGAAACACAGTCGCTTGGAAAACAAACATAAAGCTTATTTAAATAGTTTACTCTCTTATCAAATTAAAGAAGGCAAGGCAATGAATAAAATAATTACAACTTCAGAAAAAGCGCTAGTAGCCAGCTATAAAATTAGCGGAATTAATTGCCAGAAATATGCAGTCACATACAGCAACAGAAAATCTGATTTTACCTGCTTGTAAAGAAACAGTTACTCCATGTTAGGAGAGGCTTCCGAGAGGGAGATATCAAAGGTACCTTTGACAAACGATATAATTGTTCACCGCCTAGAAGATATATCAGCTGATATTTAAAAAATGGTGGAAAAATTACATGATGGTAAAAAATGTGCACTTTAACAGGATGAATTAACAGATATAAATAAAAAATGCCAATTAATGAGCTACAGTACATAAGAATTTTAAACGGAGAATCACACACTGAAGAGTTACTATCCTGCAAAGAATTGCCTCTGACGGCAACAGGATCAGAAATATATAATTCTATGACAGTGGCATTGGAATTTTTTTTATTTCAGTGTGCATTGATGGAGCCCCAGCAATGACTGGTGGAATAAGAGGTTTTACTTCAAGGTTGAAGTAAGATTTTCCACACATTGGATCCACACATTGTTTTTTTATATTGAGAAGCTTTTATGGCAAAAACCATTCGTTCCATTCTAAGGAACGTAATAAGCTCGGTTTTTAAGTGGTTAATTACATTAAAAGTAGAGCTCTAAAAACTAGACTTCTCAAAGTAATGTGTCAGGAAGCAGGAGTTGTTCTTGAAACCCTGGTCCTTCACACCTAAATTCGCTGGTTCTCCAAAGAAAGTGTGCTTTCCGGATTTAGAAATTAGTTATTACAAATATTTGCTACAGAAAAGACCTGAGTTTGCTGACCTCATTAGCGACGAAACTTGGTTTTCCAAAGTTGCATACCTAACTGATATTTTTGGACATTTGAATAATCTCAATGCCAGTATGCATGGAAAGAAAGAGGATAGTCTTACATCAACTGACAAACTGAATGGATTCTTAAGAAAAATTCGACTGTGGAAGTTAAAACAATTGAAAAATTGATATTGAAATGCTTCCTCTCACAGCTGATATCGACATCTATTCCAGTCTGATTTTAGAACATCTTTCTGTTTTGGATAATAAACTGCAAGAATTTTTTCCTTCCCTCAACGTGAACGAATGCGACTGGGTTTGCATTCCTTTGCCGTTACTGCTGAGGACACAAAACATCTACCATTAGAAGAGGCAGAAGATATGGCTGAACTTCTAGCCGATCGAACTTTGAAGCTGTAATTAGGGAAGAAACACTATTTCATTGAAAAGGAAGTTCTCAGTGTTATCAGAACATGCCATATCTTTATTAATACAGTTTTCAACAACATATCTATGCGAACATGGATTTTTGGCACTGACCTGCATTGAAAATAAGAAACGTGAGTGACTTCTTTCTGTATACAAAGAATTACAGGTGGGTGTGTCTGCGATTCCTCCCCGCATCGAACAGTTGTGCAAAATTAAACAATCCCACATTTCCCAATAAACTGCGGCATTAGTGTAATATTATTGGCAGTGCATCTTATTTTTTTTAGTTCTTACTGCATGTAGGCCTACGCCGTTCTGTAATTTTAATGAATATTATTACTAAAATATTGAATACACAAGCATTTTCTCCGCGGCACAGTCCAACAATTTCAAGGCACACCCTTTGGGAACCCCTGGTATAGCCGTACTTAGCATTTAATAAAAAATAATTAAAATATACTAATCATAATAAATGAAGGTTTTACAAGAGTTGGGTTACGTATAGGATGGCGTACATACGAAACCCTATCTCACCAGCGGGCTGAGTGGGCATTGACTAACGTTTCTCTGTTCATCACTCCACTGCTGACTTTCCTCAGTGAGGGCTGTGTAATCCAAATTTACAATAATTGTCCTTCCTTTCGCTCACTGCTTGTTGGCTTCTGGCAGTTTCAAGCGAAGGCTGCCATGATTATGAACGGTTCTGAAGCTTACGTCCACACTAAAAAGTCTACAAGTTTAATTTAATAATAATCTTTTTCTTCTTCTTTCCTATCGTTTAGTACCGGATTGATGCAGGGTCCGCTTTTAAACATGACTTCTTCCACTTCCTTCGGTCAAGGGCATCAGCTTCAGTGATGTCTACAAGACGCATGGCTTCCTTGATGAGCAGTCGAACCCTCGCTTCTTGGGACGACCTCGGGATCGGAAACCCCCAGGATCAAATTGGAGGGTTGTATGTATCTTTGATCCTGCAGGTCTTCGGACGACAACATGACCATACCATCTAAATCTTGCTTCTCTGGGATAGGTACCACTCTCAATCACCTTCGGATATCTTCATTTCTGACATGGTCCACTCTTGTAAGACCAAGTGACCAACGTAACATTTCAGTACCATGTAGAACCTGCTCATGCTTCTTAGTTTTAGGCCAACATTCTGACCCATAGAGCGCAACTGGTCAGACCATTTATGTGTAGACTATTCCTTTCAGGCGAGTGGGAATTTTCTTGTCACATAGCACACCAGTGACCTGACATCACTTCATCCATGTAGCATATACTCGTGTTTGGGTGTCTGGTAATGTATTTCTGTTTGAGATGATTAGCGATCAAAGGTATTTAAATTGGTTGGCTTTAACTAGGTCTTGCCCATCGATGCCAAAAGTATCAACAATCTGCAAGCCACATTGCACATATTCGGTTTTAGTGGTGTTAAGGTGCAAGCCATATTCCCCTAAACGGTCTTTCCAGATTTGCGGGATATTTTCCAGATTCCTTCGGGACTGATCCGCAAGGAACACATCATCAACATATAAGATGGTCCACGGGTATTGCGTCTGGATGACAGCTGCGACTGTATCCATACATAGGATAAATGAGAGAGGTGGCAGTGCTGAACCCTGATGAACCCCAACGTCCATAGGAAATGAGGGTGAGATCCCTACCGCACAGCGAACCACACTGGTGACTTTGTCAAGAAAAGTTGGGTACATCGGACATAGGTTTCTGGAATATTATGGGATCGAAGGGCTTTCCAAATAAGCTTATGTGGTATCCGGTCAAAAGTATTTTCTAATTCCATAGAGACTAGGTGTAGAGGTTTGTTTTCTCTCTATGTTTCACCACGAGGAGACGGGCTGTATGTTGTACTGACCCCTTTGACAAAGTCGCATTGGTTTGTAGAAATTTGTACTAAGCTTCGTAGGCGACGATCAAGAATACGTTCAAAAATCTTAATCGTCTGACATTGGTCGGCTATTGACGCATTCACCAACATCACTTTTGCATTTCCATATAGGGACTGTAGTACTGGTCAACCAAATTGCAGGTATGCTACCATCGTGGAGAATTCCGTTAAAGAGCTTCATGAGAATCTCAGCTCCACTCTGACCAAGGACCTTCCAGATCTCGGATGGTAGGCCCTATATCGTCTGGTCCTGGTGCTTTGTTATTCCTCATGCTAAAGCATAACCCTGAAGATTTCTTAAATGGTAATGGCTGCGGTAGGTCTATAAACTAGGCATCCATATACTATCGGTAGATGGGGAAATTCTTTATTACTCAGTCTCTTAAAATAATCCCTCCACTTGTGAAGGATGGTGGTCTGGTCACGTAGGGTTTGATGATTGGTGTCTTTGATTTGCATGACATGACCAACGTCTTGGGTCGCTCTATGGCGGGATTTGGCGAGGCGATAAATCTCGTTTGCTTAATTTGATGCATCGAACTGATTATAGATGTCTTACTAATAGTAGTTCTTTACAGCAGCTACTGCATCTTTAGCAGCTGATCTGAGCGTTTTATGCTGCTGGAGATCCTCGCTAAGTCTTGTTTGTTGCCAGAACTTAAAAGCTTCTCTCTTTGCTTTGATAGCTAGCTAAACGTCCTCATTCCACCACCAAGTCTGCTTATCACTGAACCGTTTCCCTGGTTTGGTCTTGCTGTCTGGTGTATACGATCACCGATTTTATTTCACATGGTCTCAGCTGGCTGGTCAGTATTTATGTCAAAAGTACTTAGCTTTGATATCAGCCGTTCTCTCTTCTATGTTAGTTTCCACCATTTTATCTTCTCTGGACCAGTCATATGGACTCTTGTTAAGCGTATCTGCCATATCAAGAACAAGCAGACAGGCGATATTGTGGGGCTATGTTATCAGACGGAATGACCTTGGCATTTGTTACTAATTTGAGATCATGCCTATGCATCAGTCAATAGTCAATCTGAGTGGACCGTTCTCCACTGATATAGGTTATGAAGTTTTTTAAAGTACGTATTGGCTATAATTAGGTCATGGGCTTCAGCGCAGTCTAGAATCCTATAAAAAAACCAAACCAAACACCATGGCACTACAGCCCTTGAAGGGCCTTGGCC
The DNA here is from genome assembly GCF_040414725.1 of Anabrus simplex. Lineage (NCBI taxonomy): Eukaryota > Metazoa > Arthropoda > Insecta > Orthoptera > Tettigoniidae > Anabrus > Anabrus simplex. Next base: position 149,333,543 of record NC_090273.1, read on the forward strand.
TACCTAGCGACCGCTGCTCAGCCCTAAGGCCTGCAGATTACGAGGTGTCGTGTGGTCAGCACGACGAATCCTCTCGGCCGTTATTCTTGGCTTTCTAGACCGGGGCCGCCATCTCACCGTCAGATAGCTCCTCAATTCTAATCACGTAGGCTGAGTGAACCTCGAACCAGCCCTCAGGTCCAGGTAAAAATCCCTGACCTGACCGGGTATCGAACCCGGGGCCTCCGGGTGAGAGGCAGGCACGCTACCCCTACACCACGGGGCTGGCCTAGAATATCCTATAGCCATCATAACTTCTATTTCCGAAGCCATAGCCACCGTGACCCTCGGTGTACCCTACCCATCCTAGACTTCTCCCAGTGCCTGCTTAGGTCCCCACCAATAAACAGAGGGACTGCTTGGATGAAAGTTCCAAGTTGTACCCAGAAATCCTCTTTATCGTCTTCAAGCTTAGCTCATTATTGAAGAGTCGATCCTAATGGACATAATTCTATCTGATATACGATCAATGTGAACGACATATTCTCGTAGCTTTTGATCGACCAATACCATTCCGAGTTGATCTTGTGCCATGGTATATTGCCTTGTAACCTTCACTCATTTGTCCTGATTTCGAACCTTTCCATTTTGTTTCCTGAATGCAGGCAATGTTGACATGCCGGATCTTCAGGGTGTCTGCAAGCTCACGGCTTCTTCCGGTTAGCGTTCCAACATTGATGGTCGCTGGTCGGAGATGATGGACTCGCTTCTTCAGCTCACTCCGTCCATGAGTGGGTAGCCCTTGCCCATTTTTCACGTCATTCAGGCGAGGACGACGTGCGTCGCTTGAAATGGGGGACGCCCTAGCATTTGATCTGTTTGGTATGGGCATTATTTCATTGACGCAACAAAAAATACTCCAACCGATGTGTCGCTTCACCTATCATTGGAGGCATTTTAGAGCTACTGCCAGAGTACAATATGGCCGCCCCTAACATGGAGTACAGATACCATTTGCAGCCGCCCGATCCGGAACACGCACTACGACTGCTATCTGCTCCTTAACTGGGACAGATACCTTTAACTCAACTCATCCCGAGCACTGGGCTGATCTACTCTGTACCAAATACTTTCTTCTCTACTGCAGATGCCGTTGAGGTCTTTACTCATTACCCTGAGCTAGGCTCTCCATATGTATGACCCCTAGAGAGAGGGTATCCAGTATTATTAAGCTCCCAGGAATTTGGCTGCCTCTTGGTCCGCGGGTTCATTTCCAGGATGTCTGAATCAGCCCACGTTTCTGTGGGCCCCTTATCCGCCACCGGGCAACGCGCCCTCTATCAGAGGTTAAGAGGCTCCCCGAGGGAATAATAATAATAATAATAATAATAATAATAATAATAATAATAATAATAATAATAATAATAATTGTACCGGGCGGTACACCTCTACACCGTTTATTTAAAAGTTGCGCCAGTTGAAACTCCTCTTCTGGAGGAAGGTTGAACTTTATCTACTCTATTAATTCTCTACTTTCTCAGAAGATGTCACCACGTGGAAAATTTTGAGTTTTTGAACTGTGTCACTTTTGATGTGTTTTTGTTTCGCTTGAAGTAAGAAGTGTGAACTTTCTCTTCTAGAGGACACTACTGAAGATCAACAATAGTGCACCCTAGTGCGGAGTCAAAGAACTATTTTGTTGGAGAAATTTTTATTTCAAAAGTTTGTTTCTTGTTAAATTTCTTTCTGTTATGGTTTAAGTTGGCTGTTTACCCCTCTTTTTCCCCTTGTTTTAGATTTATCCAATCCCGAATTTCTTTTAGTAATTTCTGACCAATCTGGTGTATTTTCCCCCAACTTGTATCTGTTGCGGGGTCCTATCCAATAAAAACATTGTGGGCGGGTGTTTTCTTTCCCCTAACGCCTAGAAACTTCCGCGAGAGTATTTAAACTGCTGATTTTTGGGTCTCTGGGCCACTTCTGTTCCATCTTTCAGTGTGTTAAGTACCTAGCAGGAGGCGGGAGGCGCCTCTTTCTTCGGCAGCGGTCAACAATAAGGTAATGGCCGATTAATAAATTCTTTCTTTTCTTGCTCAGCAGTTTAACTCTCGGGGCGGGTGCGAAGCGTTCCACCATGTAACCTTTTCCTAAAATGTAACTAGTCTTTTCTTCTATTCTCTTGAAAAGCTACATACTGGGATAGAGAGTGCTAACCCTCTCGAGCTCCCACTCATAATGTTTTGAGGTGAACTTATTGTTTCTCAACCTATTCTTCCGTAATGTAATGTAAATTGCTATTAAGTCACCTCTGTAGTATGGGATTAGCCCTTGTAATAACGGCCTAGTGCCAAGGTAGGTTTTAAAATCAAAGTGTATTAGGAGTGCAAGTTCGCCTCCTCTCAAATTGTTTTAGAGGTCATTTAATTAACCTGCTTTTCATTTAATAGACCTCAGTAGATTGGGTATTTTACCCCTGGGTTTGTGTCCGTTGTGGACAACTTGAAGGTGGAGTTTGGTGTGGCCTGGGAGAGGCTTAAATTAAAGAGCGGGTGGCTCTTTTGGAAACGGAGTGTTGTGTGCCTCGAGGAGGCTTAACTGTGTAATTTGGAGCAAGTGCTCCAGGGTTTGATTGGGGTCTTCTGCCCCTTTGTTAAAATTTGTATATCGGAAAGTTGGGCTAGTTGCTCAAGAATTGTGAACTCTGGGCTCGAAGCCCAAACTCTGTAACCCCTGTAATTGTACATTTCAAATTGTGTTTTGGCTACTAAGTACCTTTTCTTTGTTATTACTTAATATTGAAAAGAAAATATAACCTCGTTAAATTTTACATTAACTTTGATTCCGTAGTTTGAAAACCCATTCACGCCCGCACCTTCTTACACCTCTACCTACCGCTAAAACACGGTAACAAGTGGTAGCAGAGCGTGGTTGAATGGGTCTCAATTTAGCCCCTTTTGACGGCTAAACATTGTTTGTTCCGAACTCTAACTATTTTCCCAGTTGCTGGAATTTTTTGAGTTTTTCAAAATTGCTCTGTCACCATGCCCGGCCCTCGCGATGTTCTCCTTCTTAACTATTTGTGCAAGGAGGAGTTGATCTATGAATTAACTATCAGAAATGTGCAATCTGGAGGCACGGTTGCAATAGACACTAACAAGCTTAGAGAGTCTCTTGATTTGCCCATTTCCATCCCCAATTTGGGAGAGAAAGAAATTGACGACTCTCTTTCCACGATCACGGAGAATATTACTGGGCTAGCTTCTGTAGTTAGTTTTTTTGATGAAAATGATCCGTCTCCTAATCAAATTAAGCGTGTGCAAGGCAGGCTATATCATTTTTCGAATAGGGTTAACGATCTGTTGTCTCTAAAACTGAATGACGTTCAGAGGAAGGAAGCTAGTACGCTCCTGGAAAATATTTCTGAATTATCTAGTAAGGTCACTCAATTGTTAACTGGGGAAGTTCCTCCCAAATCTGATCAACCCACCATAGTGAATGCAGGTAGTGAGGAAGCGCCTCCCAAGGGAGAAGTTAATAGGATAACCGTTGCTGCTCAAACTATCCCTGCCCCATTGGACAATGAATCTGAACGTCGTGCATCATTGAGTAACATCCGTTCTGAATTGACTTCCTTGCCATTGAAACCTTTACCTACTATGTCACCCGGATTTAGTAGCTTGCCTCATCCATTGGCAATGTTGCTCAGAGGTATATCCAAGTTTTCTGTTAATACCACCAGTGACGTAATTTCATTTTTAAGATTTCTAGTGGAATTTCAGGATCATGCCCTTGTTTTTTCTCTGTCTCCGTGTCAAATCTTGCAAATTATCTATCCGTATGCTATTGGTATTCTCTCCGACAAAATAGTAAGAGCCATAGCTGAACAGTCATCCATCGAAGATTTTCATGCACATCTACTTGCTAATTTTATTCCTGCCCGCGCAAGGTCATCTCTGATTCAGAAATACTATTATCGAGTACAGAGGTTGGATGAAAACTTGGCTGATTTCATACAAGACATTAAGTTTTATACCAGGGTGTTTGCTCTTCACTTCCCTGAGGACCAAATTGTACAAGCTATTGTGGAAGGTATTTCACCATCTTATAGGTCATACTTGTGTTTTGCGGCGTGCCCGCAAACTTTTTCTGAACTTGAAGCGTTGGCCGTCTCAGCGGAAGGAGTTAGATACGCCGATTCTTTGCGTGTAGCGAAAGAACCCCCGCCTTCCTTTAGTAACACTCGGCCTCCACCTCGCCGACCAGTCACACCCCGTAAATGTTATGCTTGCGGGTCGCCTGACCATCTTCGCAATAAATGTCCATTTGTCAAAAGTAGTAGGGCAAATAATGGAGCTGGTTCAGCACAAGGCTGTTTTAAATGTGGGGCCTTCTCACATATCGCCAAGAATTGTCCGAACTCAAATAGCACCCCCTCCTGCTCAACTTCTGGTGCAAATTCCACCTATGCCAATAATAAAAAGTGACTAGTGGCTTCGGTTGAGTCGACTAATCCATCTTCCCGAGACTCAGCCCCTAGTAAACAGATTGTAAATGCAGAGAACGATCAGCCTTCAAATTCATCTTTTGAATGCCCTAAAGAATGTCTTAGGATTGCGGCGGATACCCCCGCACCTGTTCCTTTTCTTAAGATTGAGTTAAATAACGAGCCTATAACAGCTCTCTTAGATTCAGGTAGTGTTTGTTCGATTATTGCGGCTGAATGGTATTCTAAATTGAAATCGGTTTGTAAACTTCCTGACTATGTCTCTTCTCCTGTTCAATACGTTTCGGCTAATTCATCTCCATTAGAAATTCTAGGTTCCTTACTGGTCAAAATTCGTGTTTTTAAGTTTACATGGAAAATTAAATTGTTTGTGGCCAAGCAATTGTCTTGCCCCATTATATTGGGAGCTGACTTTATCTCTCACACTGGTCTTGTGCTCGATCTCAAGTCTAGGTCGTGCACATTCAAATTTGCTTCTAGTTGTAAAATACCACTATTAAAGTGTAATTCTGTGTCATGTTCTTCTATTTCGCCTACCCAGGATGAGATGTTGTTAGACCTTAGACATCTACCTGAGGAGCAGGCTGATAGTATTCGCAAACTGTGTCAGTCGTTTCCCGAGGTGTTCTCTGATACTCTTGGTGTTACTGACCTTATTGAATACAAAATTGAGGTTACGGATTCGATTCCTGTCCGTTTTCCACCGTATAGGCTATCTCCACCTAAAATGAAGGCTCTGAAGGAAATCATCGATCAGATGTTGAAGGACGGTATTATTAGGCCCTCTAAGTCAGCGTATTCTTCGCCTATTTTTCTAGTACCGAAACCCCAAGGAGGCTTCAGGCCTGTCATTGATTACAGGGCTCTCAATCGGAAGGTGGTGTTACAATCTGTGCCCCTTCCCGACCTTCATTCTTGTTTTTCATGGTTTCGTAAGGCCAAGTTCTTCACCATCTTGGACTTAAATCAGGCCTATAATCAAATTCCCCTTGCCGAAGAGTCTAAACACCTTACAGCGTTCGCCACGGACTGGAATTTATATGAATACAACCGCGTGCCTTTCGGGCTCCCCACGGGAGCAGCTGTGCTCACTAGGCTGCTAGATAGGGTCTTCTCCGACATCAAATTCGAGTACTTATATCACTACTTAGATGATGTCGTAGTATTTTCAGAGACTTTTGAAGAACATCTAGATCATCTGCGAGAAGTTCTTGATCGCCTTCGTAAGGCTGGGTTAACTGTTAAGTTGTCCAAGGTTGCCTTTGCTAAGCCCTCTATGTCATTCCTAGGGCATATTGTGTCACCCGATGGTGTAGCAGTCGATCATTCTAGAACACAGGCCATCCGTGATTTTAAACCTCCCAAGGACATTAAAGGTATCGCCAGGTTCATTGGTATGGTGAATTTCTTCAGAAAGTTCATTCCTAACTTTGCTAATAGAGCGGCGCCCTTAAACCTTCTTCGTAGGAAAGGCATCAAATTCGAGTGGGGACCTTCTCAACAAGCCGCTTTTGAAGATCTGAAATTAGCTCTCTGTAATGCCCCTGTCCTTGCTATGCCTGATTTCTCGAAGAAATTCATTGTCCAAACCGACGCATCGTCGTCAGCAGTAGCGGCAGTCCTTCTTCAAGAGACTGAACTAGGGAGGCGACCCATCGCCTATGCGTCTAGGACATTGTCGGCTCAAGAAGCCAAGTATTCCATCTATGAGCTCGAAGGTTTGGCAGTCTTATTTGCCTTAGAAAAGTTCCGTCTCTATCTGGAACATGTCAAATTCGACCTGGAGACAGATAATCAAGCCTTAAGCTGGGTCTTAGGTAGGCCGCGTCGTACTGGTCGTATAGCCCGCTGGGCTATTCGTATTTCCGCCTTCCAGTTTGATGTTAGACATATCAGAGGTACCGAAAATGTTGTTGCTGATGGACTCAGCCGTATGTTTCATAACGACGTCGAGACCCATGAACCGGTCGACAGTTCATCACCTTCCGAGTCCATGCTATCTGAGGTTAATGCCATCCTAACAGATGCTCCCATGCTTTTCAGGGATATCGAGAAATACCAACGTGAAGATCCGACGCTGGCTCCGATAATGGAAACCCTTTCTTCTGGGGAACATGTTGTCCCTTATGTTCTGAGGAATGGTGTTTTATGTTGCCCTTCGAGGCATGATAAGATGATGAAAGTTGTTGTTCCAGCAGTTCTTGTACCAATGATCTTCAAGTATTATCATGAGACCCCATTAGGAGGGCATCTGGGTATCTTTAAAACTCGTGAAAAGATTCGTGAAATGTTCATATGGAAAGGTATGGACGGTGAAATTCGGGAACTTGTAAAAGCTTGTAAATCTTGTTTGATCAGTAAACCCACCATGTCCACTAAAGTAGGCCTTTTGTCTTCTCATCAAGCGTCGCGCCCCATGGAACGCCTGTATATTGATTATGTAGGACCCTTCCCCCAGTCGAAGGGAAATGCCAACAAATTCATCTTTGTATGTGTAGATGGTTTTACCAGATTTTCTTGGTTATTTCCGACTAAGCTGGCTACCGCTCAGTCCACCATTACCTGTCTAAATTCTATTTTTGCTTCTTTTGGTCCGTGCCAATATATTGTATCTGATAATGCTAAGGCGTTCACATCAAATCTTTTTCGTAAATTCTGTTTTGACTTGTCCATCTCTCATGTAACCACTTCTGCTTATTACCCTCAACCATCTCTGGCTGAACGGGTTAACCGTAATCTCAGGTCCGCACTTATTGCCTATCATCATGAAGATCATTCTAGGTGGGACACGTCCCTGCATTGGTTAGCTTTTGCTTTGAATTCGGCGGTTCATGAATCACACAAGTTTACTCCAGCTTCCTTGATGTTTAAGTTTGTTCCCAACACGCCGCTCTCTAACCTCTGGTCTCTGAGTGACATTCTGCCCGAGACAATAGATCCGGATAATATTAAAGATCTTTGGAAGAAGGCTAAAGCCAATCTTAAGGTATCTCATGAAAAGGTTAGGGAAAGGTATGATCGTGGACGGAGACCCACCCCTTTAAAGGTAGGTGACCAAGTAATGGTCAAAAATTTTGTTCCCGCGGGCAAGCTTTCCCCCAGATTTCAGGGGCCTTGTATCATTCTCGATTTTCTTACGCCGGTTACCTTATTGTTAAGTAATCCAGCCACCGAGAGGATATTTAGAGTTCACCTGTCCCAGGTGAAGCCGGTGTAATTTCTGTGTTAACTTGCTTTATATTATTTTGAAAGGATATGAAGGTTATATTTTTTTTTTGAGTTTCATTTTTAAGGCATTCTGCACTACCTATAATATTTTGTTTCAGATGTAAGCATTTTTGTAAAACCTGTCCCGACCCGTTAAACTGCCATTCTGTCCTTTCCACGGCCATTACCACGCTCCCGTCTCCTGCTCCACTACACTCAGTGGCTGGCTTAGATGAAATGCCATGGATATCTGCACGCCGCTGGCCCCTCAATCTCTTTACATGCCTGTGCCCTTAAAAGAAACATGATGGTCCAACACAATTCTGCCGCCTAGCTTTAATGTTTCAGTGCCCCCGCAGCCGCGCGGCGCCGTGCAGTAACTGGGGAGGGGGATGGGCCCCCTCCTCTCCAGCGAGGACGACATGTGCACGGCGAGCCGGAGCTCTCCTCCCGGCCAAGGCTGATGTGCGGCGCACGACCTGCTACTTGGCCGCAGCCTGTATATGTTCACCGCGGGCGCGGCGTGCTTCAACACCTCTGCTCCCCTCATAGTGCGGGCGACCGGTATCTCAGGGTACTTAAGGGGTCCGAGCGGCCTCCTTTTGGACGCAAGCTGCAACGGCCGGTCCGGCCATCCAACTTCATCAACATCAACTACATGGACAGTTACTATAAGAGATAACTACACTTGGGAATTCAACAGCAATATTTGGTGGACATTGCAAATTTTTCCTTCACTTTTAAGTATTAAAAGCTTATCTTCAGAAATTCAACTTCTATAAACATAAAGACTTTACTTCACCTGCAACAACAAAATTTTGGAACCGACTTAAGAAATTTCTCAAATACTTCTGCAAGTTATCTTAATCTCAACATCAAAACTTGGAACTTATTTTCAAACAAAAGTTTATGTTCTTCTGTGTTACCCCTTGGAGGAACTTTTGGGGGGGGAGGTCTGTACCGGGCGGTACACCTCTACACCGTTTATTTAAAAGTTGCGCCAGTTGAAACTCCTCTTCTGGAGGAAGGTTGAACTTTATCTACTCTATTAATTCTCTACTTTCTCAGAAGATGTCACCACGTGGAAAATTTTGAGTTTTTGAACTGTGTCACTTTTGATGTGTTTTTGTTTCGCTTGAAGTAAGAAGTGTGAACTTTCTCTTCTAGAGGACACTACTGAAGATCAACAATAGTGCACCCTAGTGCGGAGTCAAAGAACTATTTTGTTGGAGAAATTTTTATTTCAAAAGTTTGTTTCTTGTTAAATTTCTTTCTGTTATGGTTTAAGTTGGCTGTTTACCCCTCTTTTTCCCCTTGTTTTAGATTTATCCAATCCCGAATTTCTTTTAGTAATTTCTGACCAATCTGGTGTATTTTCCCCCAACTTGTATCTGTTGCGGGGTCCTATCCAATAAAAACATTGTGGGCGGGTGTTTTCTTTCCCCTAACGCCTAGAAACTTCCGCGAGAGTATTTAAACTGCTGATTTTTGGGTCTCTGGGCCACTTCTGTTCCATCTTTCAGTGTGTTAAGTACCTAGCAGGAGGCGGGAGGCGCCTCTTTCTTCGGCAGCGGTCAACAATAAGGTAATGGCCGATTAATAAATTCTTTCTTTTCTTGCTCAGCAGTTTAACTCTCGGGGCGGGTGCGAAGCGTTCCACCATGTAACCTTTTCCTAAAATGTAACTAGTCTTTTCTTCTATTCTCTTGAAAAGCTACATACTGGGATAGAGAGTGCTAACCCTCTCGAGCTCCCACTCATAATGTTTTGAGGTGAACTTATTGTTTCTCAACCTATTCTTCCGTAATGTAATGTAAATTGCTATTAAGTCACCTCTGTAGTATGGGATTAGCCCTTGTAATAACGGCCTAGTGCCAAGGTAGGTTTTAAAATCAAAGTGTATTAGGAGTGCAAGTTCGCCTCCTCTCAAATTGTTTTAGAGGTCATTTAATTAACCTGCTTTTCATTTAATAGACCTCAGTAGATTGGGTATTTTACCCCTGGGTTTGTGTCCGTTGTGGACAACTTGAAGGTGGAGTTTGGTGTGGCCTGGGAGAGGCTTAAATTAAAGAGCGGGTGGCTCTTTTGGAAACGGAGTGTTGTGTGCCTCGAGGAGGCTTAACTGTGTAATTTGGAGCAAGTGCTCCAGGGTTTGATTGGGGTCTTCTGCCCCTTTGTTAAAATTTGTATATCGGAAAGTTGGGCTAGTTGCTCAAGAATTGTGAACTCTGGGCTCGAAGCCCAAACTCTGTAACCCCTGTAATTGTACATTTCAAATTGTGTTTTGGCTACTAAGTACCTGTTCTTTGTTATTACTTAATATTGAAAAGAAAATATAACCTCGTTAAATTTTACATTAACTTTGATTCCGTAGTTTGAAAACCCATTCACGCCCGCACCTTCTTACACCTCTACCTACCGCTAAAACACGGTAACAATAATAATAATAATAATAATAATAATAATAATAATAATAATAATAATAATAATAATAATAATAATAATAATAATAATAATAATAATAATATGGTTTCAGCAACAGTAGTATAATTGGATGGTTCTGCCGCACCTCCGCCGCCGCACGCCTCCGCCCGCCTCCTCCTCCGCCGCCCGCGGGAAATTTGAATTTTGGCGGGAAATTTGAATTTTGGCGCGAGATTTGAATTTGTAAACAAAGCCACGTGCTTTTTGACAGCTGTCATCGACAACAACGCAACGCTAACCTCACTGCTGCCATCTTGACGGGCCTAAACCTCACTAGTGCCAACTTAACATAACTAGCATGAGGTAAACAAAGCCACGTGTTTTTTGACAGCCACGTGCTTTTTGACAGACAACAACGCATCGCTAACCTCAGTACTGCCATCTTGACGGGCCTAACATTAGTGGTACCAACTTAACCTAACTAGCGCGAGGTAAACAAAGCCACGTGCTTTTTGACAGCCATGTGCTTTTTGACAGATTAGTAAACAAAGCCACGTGCTTTTTGACAGACAACAACGCATCGCTAACCTCAGTACTGCCATCTTGACGGGCCTAACCTCAGTAGTGCCAACTTAACCTCACTAGCGCGAGGTAAACAAAGCCACGTGCTTTTTGACAGCCATGTGCTTTTTGACAGATTTGTAAACAAAGCCACGTGCTTTTTGACAGACAACAACGCATCGCTAACCTCAGTACTGCCATCTTGACGGGCCTAAACCTTAGTGGTACCAACTTAACCTAACTAGCGTGAGGTAAACAAAGCCACGTGCTTTTTGACAGCCACGTGCTTTTTGACAGATTTGTAAACAAAGCCACGTGCTTTTTGACAGACAACAACGCATCGCTAACCTCAGTACTGCCATATTGACGGGCCTAAACCTTAGTGGTACCAACTTAACCTAACTAGCGCGAGATAAACAAAGCCACGTGCTTTTTGACAGCCACGTGCTTTTTTGACAGCTATCATCCGCCATCTTTAAACTACAGAGCACCGTGCTGCCCTCTTTCGTCACCTGTCATCGGCAGTGCTGCCATCTTGACGGGCCTAAACCTTAGTGCTACCAACTTAACCTCACTAGCTCGAGATAAACAAATCCACGTGCTTTTTGATAGCTGTCATCCGCCACCTTTAATCTATAGAGCACAGTGCTGCCCTCTTTAGCTACTTACCTTTGAAATGTGGTGGCGGATAATTTGGAAAATGCTTTTCGACAAGCAGCCATCTTTAATCCAGAGAGAACAGTGCTGCCCTCTATGTGGTGGCGGCAAATTGAAAAATTCTACGTGCTCTTGTTTGAAAACAAACTCACGTGCTTTTTTGACAGCTGTCATCTGCCATCTTTGAGCACAGTGCTGCCCTCTTTAGTTTGAAATGTGGTGGTGGTAAATTCCACGTGCTCTTGTTTGGAAACAAAGCCACGTGCAGCTGTCATCCGCCATCTTTAATCAACAGAGCACTGTGCTACTATCATGCGGGCAATTTCATCACCTGTCATCCGCCATCTTTAATCCACAGAACACCGTGCTGCCCTCTTTATGGCTACTACCTTAAGCACGTAGTAGCGGGCAATTTGAAAAGTTCTGTTAGCTATAATCCGCCATCTTTAATCAAGAGAGCACCGTGCTGCCATCTTTAGCTAGATACCTTTGAAATGTGGTGGCGGCAAATTGAAAAATTCTACGTGCTCTTGTTTGGAAACAAACTCACGTGCTTTTTTTCTGACAGCTGTCATCCGCCATCTTGCATCACAAACCTCAGTGCTGCGCTCTTTAGCTAGATACCTTTGAAATGTGGTGGCGGCAATTTGCTCTTGTTTAGTAAACAAAGCCACGTGCTTTTTTGGACAGCTGTCATCCACCATCTTTAATCAATAGAGCACTGTGCTGCTATCATGCGGGCAATTTCATCACCTGTCATCCGCCATCTTTAATCTACAGAGCACCGTGCTGCTCTCTGTAGTAGCGGGCAATTTGAAAAGTTCTGTTAGCTGTCATCCGCCATCTTTAATCAAGAGAGCACCGTGCTGCCATCTATGTGGTGGCGGCAAATTCCGCGTGCTCTTGTTTAGTAAACAAACTCACGTGCTTTTTTGTCAGCTGTCATCCGCCATCTTACATCGCAAACCTCAGTGCTACACTCTTTAGTTGAAATATGGTGGCGGATAATTTAAAAAGAAAAATTCTACATCGGCCATCTCTCGGCGCTAATTGCACAAGATGGTGGCTATACATGACTCCTTAAAGGTGCTTATGCAAGATGGCCGCTATACATAGACTCCCTTGGGATGCTTGCGCAAGATGGCGGTTGCTCTTATGAGGCGGCTTAAGGGTCCTTGCACAAGATGACTAGAGACGCCCTAAGGATGCTTGCGCAAGATGGCGGACACAAGATGGCGGCTATACACGACTCCTTATGAGACGCTTTAAGGGTGCTTGCGCAAGATGGTTGCTACTCTTAGCTTAGAGGCTAACGTGTCGTGATAGTTCGATTCATTAAATTTAGGGCTTAAATGCAAAATGTTAAATATATCGAAAACGGTGCACCGTAGAGCAAAACGGACAAAATTTTTCTGCCTAATACCTAGGTTCGCAGTATGAGGAACAAGAAAATCATAGTCTAATAATGGGATCAACGGTTCGGTTCCTACTTAGGCCCTTTGGCATTTGCTCTGTTTTAGCTTGTATTGAAGCGAGTCTTCGTAACATGATCAGGTCTAGCTATGGTAGAGAGTATAACGTACCGTGCAGGTTCGATTCATTAAATTTGGAGGCTTAAATGCAAAATGTTAAATATCTCGAAAACGATGCATCGTAGAGCAAAACGGACAAAATTTTTCCGCCTAATACGTAGGTTCGTAGTATCAGGAACAAGAAAAAACATAGTCTAATGATGAGATCAACGGTTCGATTCCTACTTAAGCCCTTTGGCATTCGCAGCTATCTATTTCTACAAGATGGTGGCTGCTCTTATGAGAAACAAGATGCCTTGAGACGTCCTAGGGATGCTTACGCAAGATGGCAGACACAAAATGGTGACTATACATAGCTCCTTATGAGACGGCCTAGGGGTGCTCGCACAAGATGGCGGCTACTCTTATGAAGAAAGCTAGCTTAGAGGCTACTGCGAAAGATAACAGCTGCTGTTATGCATGTGGTGGAGGGCAATTTGAAATTCTATGTGCTTAATCAACAGAGCACCCTGCTGCCCTCTTTAGCTGAAATGTGGTGGTGGATAATTTGAAAAATTCTTTTGACAGCTATCATCTTTAAACAAAGGCGACTATACATAGGCTGTTAAGGCCTTTTCATTCTCCTCCTCCTCCTCCTCCTCCCCCTCCTCCTCCTCCTTCTCTACCTCCTCCTCCGCCTCTTATGTCAAGGCATAGCTTTATATCGAACAAGTTTAAACCTGCATCGCGAAGGCAAGCGTGTGCAGCGATAACATTATTGTGCATGTTTAGACTTTCGAAACATAAGAAGAGTAGAATCAAACGCTGTACTCGATACGACATGTGATCAGAACATTGATTGATGCGTTCAGAAAACAAAATAAGTGATCAAGACTAGAATCGAACAATGTACTCAATACATCATGTGTTTAGAATATGTCAGGGGATACGCTTGTTCTAAGAAGATCAGATTGAAACATAACAAGACTAGAATAGAACACTGTAATCGATGTTGTTAACTTCAACATGTGATCAGAACATTGATTGATGTGTTCAGAACACAAAATAAGTGATCATGACTAGAATCGAACACTGTACTCCATACAACATGTGATCAGAACATTGATCGATGTGTTCAGAACACGAAATAAGTGAACAAGACTAGAATCGAACACTGTACTCAATACAACATGTGTTTAGAACATGTTAGGGGGTACCCTTGTTCTAAGAAGATCAGAATGAAACATAACAAGACTAGAATCGAACACTGTAATCGATGTTGTTAACCTCAACATATGATCAGAACATTGTTTGATGTGTTCAGAGCAAAAGTACAATTTTGATGATTTGCTTAGTGTAAAATCAAAAACTATGGAAACACACTGTGCACATATCGCGTAGCTAACTCGCTCAGTAAGCAATATTGAAAAACTACAACTTCAATGATTTGCATAGTGTAAACATAAAAAACACACTGTACCCATACTGCGCAGCTAACTCGCTCGGTAAACGATATAGCCAAAGTATAACTTCAAATTATTTACCTTCCATCATTCGTCTTGTGTGAAAATCAGTCGAACAAGTTATCGCATAAACATGGCTGAAAAAAAAATCGTGATAGGATATGGAACCCAGGGGTTACATCTTATCAGAAGGGCAAAAAGGATGAAAGGACTCTTCCTCCTCCTTACCGCACATTCCTTGTAGGGCTAATGGGCTAAAGGGCTAATGGGCTAAAGGGCTAAAGGGCTAATGGGCTAAAGGGCTAAAGGGCTAAAGGTGCAACAACCTCGTCGATCGCTATCAGCAAGAACGCTTGTACTTTGTAGAAAATTAATCTTTATTGGTAAATGGTTTTATGTTCAGAACAAGGAATGGAACCTAGGGGTTACGTCTTACGTAATAAAATCCCCGAGGTGCGATGAGTTACGTTTTTCGAACTAGTGTTTGGAACACTGAACTTTTCAAGATGATAGCAGAGAGTTTAGCAATGTTCTGTTGTTGGATTTTAAATTCCGCGCTACAACATGCATAAGGTGGCAGCCTTGAGGTTTACCGCCGTAAAGATGGAAGCAGTGAGGTTAGCGACGCTCTATTGTCCTTCAAAGTGAGGTTAGGGTTCGTCAAGAAGACAGCTGTCAAGAAAGCACGTGGCTATGTTTACCAAACAAGAGCACGTGGTCGTGACGTCACGGTCACGTAATCAATCCTTAGCTCGACGTCGTTAAGTATTAGGGTTAGCTATGCTTAAAAGTCTTGGGAACAGAGCAGCAGTATGAATTGCTATGTTTCAAAGCGTGTACACATGACCTATCGATTTTACATGCATCGACCATCGCACTAAACTTCACCCGCTAGATCGTGCTGCTACCTTAGCATGACTTTAAAGTACAATGAATAGCCATGTTTCAAAGCGTGTACACATCACCTATCGATTTTGCACATATCGACTCTTGTACTAAACTTCTTCCGCTAGATTGTGCTGCTATCTTAGCATAACCTATACGCGTGAGCTTAAGGTACAAAGAATAGCCATGTTTCAAAGCGTGTACACATTACCTATCGACTTTGCATGCAACAAATATCGTACTAAACTTCTTCCGCTAGGTTGTGTTGCTATCTTAGCATAACTTATACACATGAACTTAAAGTACAAAGAATAGCCATGTTTCAAAGCGGGTACACATTACTTATTGATTTTGCATGCATCAAATATCGTACTAAATTTCTTCCGCTAGATTGTGCTGCTATCTTAGCATAACCTATACCCATGAACTTAAAGTACAATGAATAGTCATGTTTCAAAGCGTGTACACATCAACTATCGAATTTGCATGTATCGACTCTCGTACTAAACTTCTGCAGGTAGATTGTGCTGCTATCTCAGCATAACTAAGACGCATGAACTTAAAGAACAAAGAATAGCTATGTCTCAAAACGTGTACACATTACCTATCGATTTTGCAAGCATCGACTCTCGTACTAAACGTCTTCCGCTAGATTGTGCTGCTATCTTAGCGTAACCTATACGCATGACCTTAAGGTACAAAGAATAGCCATGTTTCAAAGCGTGTACACATTACCTATCGACTTTGCATGCAACAAATATCGTACTGAACTTCTTCCGCTAGATTGTGCTGGTATCTTAGCATAACTTATGCACATGAACTTAAAGTATGAAGAATAGCCATGTTTCAAAGCGTGTACACATTACTTATTGATTTTGCATTCATCGAATCTCGTACTAAATTTCTTCCGCTAGATTGTGCTGCTATCTTAGCATAACCTATACCCATGAACTTAAAGTACAATGAATAGTCATGTTTCAAATCGTGTACGCAACAACTATCGATTTTGCATGTATCGACTCTCGTGCAAAACTTCTTCAGGTAGATTGTGCTGCTATCTTAGCATAACTAAGACGCATGAACTTAAAGTACAAAGAATAGCCTTGTTTCAAAGCGTGTACACATTACCTAATGATTTTGCAAGCATCGACTCTCGTACTAAACTTCTTCCACTAGATTGTGCTAAAATCGTGTAAGTGTGCTGCTATCTTAGCATAACCTATCGATTTTACATGCATCGACTATCGCAAGCATAACTAAGACGCATGAACTTAAAGTACAAAGAATAGCCTTGTTTCAAAGCGTGTACACATTACCTATCGATAATGTATGTATCGAATATCGTACTAAACTTCTTCCGCTAGATTGTGCTGCTATCTTAGCATAACCTATACGCATGACTTTAAGGTACAAAGAATAGCCATGTTTCAAAGCGTGTACACATTACCTATCGACTTTGCATGTATCGACTCTCGTACAAAACTTCTTCCGCTAGGTTGTGCTGCTGTCTTAGCATAACTCATACACATGAACTTAAAGTACAAAGAATAGCTATGTTTCAAAGTGTGTACACATCACCTATCGATTTTGCATGCATCGAATCTCGTACTAAACTTCTTCCGCTAGATTGTGCTGGTCTCTTAGCATAACTTATACCCATGAACTTAAAGTACAAAGAATAGCCATGCTTCAAAGCGTGTACACGTCATCTATCGATTTTGCATGTCTCGTACTAAACTTCTTGCGCTAGATTGTGCTGCTATCTTAGCATAACCTGTACGCATGAACTTAAAGTACAAAGAATAGCCTTGTTTCAAAGTGTTTACACATTACCTAATGATTTTGCACGAAACGACTATCATGCTAAACTTTTTCCACTAGATTGTGCTAAAATCATGTAAGTGTGCTGCTATCTTAGCATAACCTATCGATTTTACATGCATCGACTATCGTACTAGACTTCTTCCGCTAGAGCATGTAGCAATCGCTTTTGTGTATCCCTAACCCATGTGCACGAACTTAAAGCATAAAGATGAGCTATGTTCTAAAGCGTGTACACATCACCAATCGATAATGTATGTATCGAATATCGTACTAAACTTCTCCTGCTAGAGCGTACGAGTATCGCTTGTGCGCGCACGAACTTAAAGCATAAAGAATAGCAATGTATAAAAATCTTGTAAACAAAGCAGCAGCATTACGTATAGTCAAGATTAAATGCGTGCACACATCATGTATCCATGATGCATACAGTACTAAACTTATTCTATTAGAATGTACAAAGTTCGCATGTGTTTGTGCTGCTATCTTAGCATAGCCTATGTGCATGAACTTAAAGCATAAAGAATAGTTATGTGTAAAAAATCTTGTGAACATAGCAGAGTGTTAACTACGTAGGTGTAGACATTGAACTTTACATGCTGAGGCAAGATACTACGTGACCGTGACGTCACAGCCACGTGCACTTGTTTGGTAAACATAGCCACGTGCCTTTTTGACAGCTGTCTTCTTGACGAACCCTAACCTCACTTTGAAACACAATAGAGCGTCGCTAACCTCACTGCTGCCATCTTTACGGCGGTAAACCTCAAGGCTGCCACCCTATGCATGTTATAGCGCGGAATTTAAAATCCAACAACAGAACGTTGTTAACCTCACTCTTGCCATCTTTAGGGCAGTAAACCTCAAGGCTGCCACCTTATGCATGTTGTAGCGCGGAATTTAAAATCCAACAACAGAACATTGCTAAACTCTCTGCTATCATCTTGAAAAGTTCAGTGTTCCAAACACTAGTTCGAAAAACGTAACTCATCGCACCTCGGGGATTTTATTACGTAAGACGTAACCCCTAGGTTCCATTCCTTGTTCTGAACATAAAACCATTTACCAATAAAGATTAATTTTCTACAAAGTACAAGCGTTCTTGCTGATAGCGATCGACGAGGTTGTTGCACCTTTAGCCCTTTAGCCCTTTAGCCCATTAGCCCTTTAGCCCTTTAGCCCATTAGCCCTTTAGCCCATTAGCCCTACAAGGAATGTGCGGTAAGGAGGAGGAAGAGTCCTTTCATCCTTTTTGCCCTTCTGATAAGATGTAACCCCTGGGTTCCATATCCTATCACGATTTTTTTTTTCAGCCATGTTTATGCGATAACTTGTTCGACTGATTTTCACACAAGACGAATGATGGAAGGTAAATAATTTGAAGTTATACTTTGGCTATATCGTTTACCGAGCGAGTTAGCTGCGCAGTATGGGTACAGTGTGTTTTTTATGTTTACACTATGCAAATCATTGAAGTTGTAGTTTTTCAATATTGCTTACTGAGCGAGTTAGCTACGCGATATGTGCACAGTGTGTTTCCATAGTTTTTGATTTTACACTAAGCAAATCATCAAAATTGTACTTTTGCTCTGAACACATCAAACAATGTTCTGATCATATGTTGAGGTTAACAACATCGATTACAGTGTTCGATTCTAGTCTTGTTATGTTTCATTCTGATCTTCTTAGAACAAGGGTACCCCCTAACATGTTCTAAACACATGTTGTATTGAGTACAGTGTTCGATTCTAGTCTTGTTCACTTATTTCGTGTTCTGAACACATCGATCAATGTTCTGATCACATGTTGTATGGAGTACAGTGTTCGATTCTAGTCATGATCACTTATTTTGTGTTCTGAACACATCAATCAATGTTCTGATCACATGTTGAAGTTAACAACATCGATTACAGTGTTCTATTCTAGTCTTGTTATGTTTCAATCTGATCTTCTTAGAACAAGCGTATCCCCTGACATATTCTAAACACATGATGTATTGAGTACATTGTTCGATTCTAGTCTTGATCACTTATTTTGTTTTCTGAACGCATCAATCAATGTTCTGATCACATGTCGTATCGAGTACAGCGTTTGATTCTACTCTTCTTATGTTTCGAAAGTCTAAACATGCACAATAATGTTATCGCTGCACACGCTTGCCTTCGCGATGCAGGTTTAAACTTGTTCGATATAAAGCTATGCCTTGACATAAGAGGCGGAGGAGGAGGTAGAGAAGGAGGAGGAGGAGGGGGAGGAGGAGGAGGAGGAGGAGGAGGAGGAGAATGATAAGGCCTTAACAGCCTATGTATAGTCGCCATTGTTTTAAAGATGATAGCTGTCAAAAGAATTTTTCAATAGCTCTCTTCATAAGAGTAGCCACCATCTTGTGCGAGCACCCCTAGGCCGTCTCATAAGGAGCTATGTATAGTCACCATTTTGTGTCTGCCATCTTGCGTAAGCATCCCTAGGACGTCTCAAGGCATCTTGTTTCTCATAAGAGCAGCCACCATCTTGTAGAAATAGATAGCTGCGAATGCCAAAGGGCTTAAGTAGGAATCGAACCGTTGATCTCATCATTAGACTATGTTTTTTCTTGTTCCTGATACTACGAACCTACGTATTAGGCGGAAAAATTTTGTCCGTTTTGCTCTACGATGCATCGTTTTCGAGATATTTAACATTTTGCATTTAAGCCTCCAAATTTAATGAATCGAACCTGCACGGTACGTTATACTCTCTACCATAGCTAGACCTGATCATGTTACGAAGACTCGCTTCAATACAAGCTAAAACAGAGCAAATGCCAAAGGGCCTAAGTAGGAACTGAACCGTTGATCCCATCATTAGACTATGATTTTCTTGTTCCTCATACTGCGAACCTAGGTATTAGGCAGAAAAATTTTGTCCGTTTTGCTCTACGGTGCACCGTTTTCGATATATTTAACATTTTGCATTTAAGCCCTAAATTTAATGAATCGAACTATCACGACACGTTAGCCTCTAAGCTAGCATTCTTCATAAGAGTAGCAACCATCTTGCGCAAGCACCCTTAAAGCGTCTCATAAGGAGTTATGTATAGCCGCCATCTTGTGTCCGCCATCTTGCGCAAGCATCCTTAGGACGTCTCAAGCCATCTTGTGCAAGGACACTTAAGCCGTCCCATAAGAGCAGCCGCTATCTTGCGCAAGCATTACTAGGGTATCTCATAAGGAGCCATGTATAACTGTCATCTTGAGCAAGCATCCCAAGGGCGTCTCATAAGAACCTGTGTATAGCAGCCATCTTGCGTAAGCACCCTTAAGGAGTCATGTATAGCCGCCATCTTATGCAATTAGCGTCGAGAGAGGGCTGCTGTAGAATTTTTCTTTTTAAATTATCCGCCACCACTTTTCAAATGTATCTAGCTAAAGATGGCAGCACTGCGGATGACAGGTGACGAATTTACATCTACTACGATAAAGAGGGCAGCACGGTGCTCAAAGATGGCGGATGACAGCTGTCAAAAAAGTACATGGCTATGTTTACCAAACAAGAGCACGTGGAATTTGCCGCCATCACATTTCAAACTAAAGAGGGCAGCACTATGCTCTGTTGATTAAAGATGGCGGATGGTAGCCGTCGAAAAAGCACGTGAGTTTGTTTCCAAACAAGAGCACGTGGAATTTTTCAATTTGCCGCCACCACATTTCAAAGGTATCTAGCTAAAGATGGCAGCACGGTGCTCTCTTGATTAAAGATGGCGGATGATAGCTAACAGAACTTTTCAAATTGCCCGCTACTACGTGCTTAAGGTAGTAGCCATAAAGAGGGCAGCACGGTGTTCTGTGGATTAAAGATGGCGGATGACAGGTGATGAAATTGCCCGCATGATAGTAGCACAGTGCTCTGTTGATTAAAGATGGCGGATGACAGCTGTCAAAAAAGCACATGGCTTTGTTTCCAAACAAGAGCACGTGGAATTTACCACCACCACATTTCAAACTAAAGAGGGCAGCACTGTGCTCAAAGATGGCAGATGACAGCTGTCAAAAAAGCACGTGAGTTTGTTTTCAAACAAGAGCACGTAGAATTTTTCAATTTGCCGCCACCACATAGAGGGCAGCACTGTTCTCTCTGGATTAAAGATGGCTGCTTGTCGAAAAGCATTTTTCAAATTATCCGCCACCACATTTCAAAGGTAAGTAGCTAAAGAGGGCAGCACTGTGCTCTATAGATTAAAGATGGCGCATGACAGCTATCAAAACAGCACGTGGCTGTCAAAAAGCACGTGGATTTGTTTATCTCGAGCTAGTGAGGTTAAGTTGGTAGCACTAAGGTTTAGGCCCGTCAAGATGGCAGCACTGCCGATGACAGGTGACGAAAGAGGGCAGCACGGTGCTCTGTAGTTTAAAGATGGCGGATGACAGCTGTCAAAAAAGCACGTGGCTGTCAAAAAGCGCGTGGCTTTGTTTATCTCGCGCTAGTTAGGTTAAGTTGGTACTACTGAGGTTTAGGCCCGTCAAGATGGCAGTACTGAGGTTAGCGATGCGTTGTTGTCTGTCAAAAAGCACGTGGCTTTGTTTACAAATCTGTCAAAAAGCACGTGGCTGTCAAAAAACACGTGGCTTTGTTTACCTCATGCTAGTTAGGTTAAGTTGGTACCACTAAGGTTTAGGCCCGTCAAGATGGTAGTACTGAGGTTTGCGATGCGTTGTTGTCTGTCAAAAAGCACGTGGCTTTGTTTACAAATCTGTCAAAAAGCACGTGGCTGTCAAAAAGCACGTGGCTTTGTTTACCTCGCGCTAGTTAGGTTAAGTTGGCACTTCTGAGGTTTAGGCCCGTCAAGATGGCAGTACTGAGGTTAGCGATGCGTTGTTGTCTGTCAAAAAGCACGTGGCTGTCAAAAAACACGCGGGTTTGTTTACCTCTCGCTAGTTAGGTTAAGTTGGCACTAGTGAGGTTTAGGCCCGTCAAGATGGCAGCAGTGAGGTTAGCGATGCGTTGTTGTCGATGACAGCTGTCAATAAGCACGTGGCTTTGTTTACAAATTCAAATCTCCCGCCAAAATTCAAATTTCCCGCCAACATTAAAATTTCCCGCGGGCGGCGGCGGCGGAGGAGGCAGCGGAGGAGGCGGCGGAGGAGGCGGCGGAGGAGGCGGCGGGAGGAGGAGGAGGCGGCCGAACTGTCCAATTATACTACTAGCAACATTTACGCTGCCTACCCCCTGTGGGTGGAGGCGGTAGAATAACACCCACGGTATCCCCTGCCTGTGGTAAAAGGCGACTAAAAAGGGCCCTAGGGACTCTGAACATTGGAGGGTGATTTGGCGACCACGGGGCTCTTAGCTGAGTCCTGGCATTACTTCCACTTACTTGTGCCAGGCTCCTCAATTTCGTCTATCCTATCTGACCTCTCTTGGTCAGCTCTTGTTCTTTCCCGTCCCCGACGATATTTTTTTTTTTTTTGCTAGGGGCTTTACGTCGCACCGACACAGATAGGTCTTATGGCGACGATGGGATAGGAAAGGCTTAGGAGTTGGAAGGAAACGGCCGTGGCCTTAATTAAGGTACAGCCCCAGCATTTGCCTGGTGTGAAAATGGGAAACCACGGAAAACCATTTTCAGGGCTGCCGATAGTGGGATTCGAACCTACTATCTCCCGGATGCAAGCTCACAGCCGCGCGCCTCTACGCGCACGGCCAACTCGCCCGACGATATTACGTATGGAGGCCTTCGTGGCCCTTGTCTTTCTTTGGCCGATATCTTCATTTTTCGAAGTGTCGGATCCCTTCCATTTTTTCTCTCTGATTGGTGTTATATAGGGGATGGTTGCCTAGTTGTACTTCCTCTTAAAACAATAATCATCACCACCACCATTTAGGCTGCCTTTCAATTTTGACGTTCCGTTTTACTCTTCTAGATGGCACTGTGGTGGACTGAGTGTTAATTAATTTCGTTGGGTTACCACGCCTGCCCAGTGGTATAGGGGTAGCGTGCCTGCCTCTTACCCAGAGGCCCCTGGTTCGATTCCCGGCCAGGTCAGGGAGTTTTTACCTGGATCTGAGGGCTGGTTCGAGGTCAACTCAACCTACGTGATTAGAAATGAGGAGCTATCTGACGGTGACATAGTGACCCCGGTCTAGAAAACCAAGACAAATGGGAGAGAGGATTCGTCGTACTGACCACACGACACCTCATAATCTGCAGGCCTTCGGGCTGAGCAGCGATCGCTTGGTAGGCCAAGGACTTTCAGGACTCTAGTGCCATGGCGTCGGGTGTAGTTTCTACCACATGTGCCACCAGAGATCATTTATATGTCCGCATCGAGCGATATGAAATGCAAATATTAGATTTTTCTGCCACTTTTGAGGAACTGGTAGACTGCACTCTACTTCTGATCCACAGAGAAAGCCTGTAATAGTATTAGTCACACAAAAGAAAGTAAATCCCTACTATTGCAATTGATTGAATGAAATTTAATTATGAAGTAACCAAAGTGAGAAGCAATAAGTTAAAGTCTATCCCTCGCCCATCCAACAAATACGTCAAAACCGTTTGCAAGGACGAGTTATCTGATACGTTCACTCCTCGCCTCGAGGAGAGAAGTTGGCTTGGTGAATCAGAGGCGCGTTGGGGAATAAAAGGAGGTGGATTAAGGGCAAGGATCAAGAAACCTAGGAAATAAACTCCAAGTTGAATGGATGTCGACGTGGTAAATTCAGTCCCATAAAGGAAAGAGAAGGAGACACGACGGGAAAATTCCTCCTTTCTTGTGCGACTCTACTTATAAAAGAGAACTTCGCCAATCACAGGAAATGTAAATGTATGAATGCTACATCGCACATCAAGAGATAGTGATCTAACTTGTACTACTCGGTGTATTGTTTTATGTTCTCAGTTAAGTTCCTCTCTCTTAAGTTAACTAATAATAATAATAATAATAATAATAATAATAATAATAATAATAATAATAATAATAATAATAAGAATCATAATCATAATCATAACTGAATCCCGTCAAGACATGACGATCAATGAGATAAATATTTGTTGCAGGATTTCCTTATATAAGACATTCCTTGTACTTGACTTTTCTTACAATTTGCTCTACGTCGCACCGACACAGATAGGTCTTATGGCGCTGACGGGATAGAAAAAGTGTACAAGTGGGAAGGAAGCGACCGTGGCCTTAATTAAGGTACAGGCCTAGCATTTGCTTGCTGTGAAAATGCAAACTACAGAAAACCATCTTAAAGGCTGCCGACAGTGGGGTCCGAACCCACTATCTCCCGACCAAAACCAAGTACCCACTTGTTCGGTGCATTCCTTGAACAATTACTTTTTTCATCATCATCATCTGTTTACCCTCCAGGTTCGGCTTTTCCTCGGACTCAGCGAGGGATCCCACCTCTACCGTCTCAAGGGCAGTGTCCTGGAGCTTCAGACTCTTGGTCGGGGGATACAACTGGGGAGAATGATCAGTACCTCACCCAGGCGGCCTCACCTGCTATGCTGAACAGGGGCTTTGTAAGGGGATGGCATGATAGGAAGGGATAGGCAAGGAAGAGGGAAGGAAACGGCCGTGGCCTTAAGTTAGGTACCATCCCGGCATTCGCCTGGAGGAGCAGTGGCAAACCACGGAAAACCACTTCCAGGATGGCTGAGGTGGGAATCGAACCCACCTCTACTCAGTTGACCTCCCGAGGCTGAGTGGACCCCGTTCCAGCCCTCGTACCACTTTTCAAATTTCGTGGCAGAGCCGGGAATCGAACCCGGGCCTCCGGGGGTGGCAGCTAATCACGCTAACCACTACACCACAGAGGCGGCACAATTACTTTTTTCCAAGTTTCACATATCACTCTCTTGACACTGCAACATTTATCTGGCCATGGCTGAGAAACCTTCACGTCCCTTGATACAAAATGCTAAGCGAGTTGGAAGTTGATGCATCTTGAAAGCAAACGGAAGTGTTTTAGCGGACGTTACAGGGATTAGAGCTCTCTGTCTTCTCACTTATAATTTCCAAATCCAAGCAATTTTTGTATATGCTTCTTACAATTAGGCCCTTATCTGATTCCGTTTAGGAGCCGTTGAGAAACGGAGCATAACTATGGCTCGAACTATTATAATAAGAATAGGTGGAGGCAAACAACTAATTCGAAGAGAATTTAAGAATTATGCGGGAAAATGAAGTAGCTAGTTTTCATCTTCAGTATTAATCTGTTAACGCTAGCGTATGGTTTTGAACTACCGCCGACTACCGCGTATAAGCCAAATTTCAAATTAATTAAGAATGGTAACTTTCGTGAAATTGATGTCATCTCTTGCAGGAGTGAACGTTTTTCTATACATTTCAATCACGATATCATCATGAGCTAAAATTCTGGCTTGCACTTCTGCTTTGATCTGGCACAATCTACAGAGGAGTAGTCACCCTTACTGATTTCTTGTAAAAAACATCTGCTAATTCCGTTTTTATGTGGTTTTGTGCTCTAATATTTTCATGTAATGGGCGTGTTTAAAAGAAGGATTAAAAGGAGAGTATTTAATACGATTATAACTAAATAGTATTGTTTGTCGATTAGCATGTGCCAAAACTGGCAAAACTTTAGGCAAAACTTTACCAAATTTCCCCCGACCTCAAGGGCTCTGAACTTTGGAGCGTGGGTTGGCGACCACGGGGCCCTCAGCTGAGTCCTGGCATTTCTTCCACTTACTTGTGCCAGGCTCCTCACTTTCATCTATCCTATCTGACCTCCCTTGGTCAACTTTTGTTCTTTTCTGACCCCGACGCTATTAGGTTTGCGAGGGCTAGGGAGTCTTTCATTTTCACGCCCTTCGTGGCTCTTGTCTTCCTTTGGCCGATATCTTCAATTTTCGAAGTGTCGGACCCCTTGCATTTTTTCTCTCTGATTAGTGTTATATAGAGGATGGTTGCCTAGTTGTACTTCCTCTTAAAACAATAATCACCACCACCACCACCAAATTTCCCCCAAGAACAATAATCTTCGCACCGGAAGGAATGGAATGTCGTTACCTATGATATACGGAATGGATACTTACCTTTATTTACGTACATATTTCGTACTACGATCTTAACAAAAAAATCCGGACCCCAATAGTAATACAGTGGTAAACCGGTTAAACGCGGAGCTATTGACCACGGATTCGAATTGAACGAGGTACAAAATATGCCTCCGAAACAATCATCAATAACATTTTAAATTTTTAATGTAGTAGTGAACTGCATAGAGGAATCTGCATTACGATCTATAACGGTTTGAGTCTCGTAGCTTTCAGCTTGTATTCGGAAGATGGTGGATTCTAACCGCAGCCCTGAAAATGGTTTTCCGTGGTTTCCCATTTTCACACATTTTCTCTCAATTAAGGCTGTGGATGCTACCATCCTCATTCCATTACATCCCTACCCTTGCATCGCCCAAAACCTGTGATATGTTAGTGCGCAGTTAGAAAACTTACAAAAAATAATCGTGCTGGGCTGTGTGGTTCAATCGGTTAAGGCGCTGGATTACTGAGCGCAAGTTGGCAGGTTCGATCCTCGCTCAGTCTAGTGTTATGTAGAGGTGTTTAAATACGTCAGCCCCGTGTCGGCAGATTTACTGACACGTAAAATAACTCCTGCCGGGCAAAATTCTAGCACCTTGGCGTCTCCTAAATCTTTAAAAGTAGTGGGATATAAAGCCAAT
Source organism: Anabrus simplex (assembly GCF_040414725.1). Classification (NCBI taxonomy): domain Eukaryota; kingdom Metazoa; phylum Arthropoda; class Insecta; order Orthoptera; family Tettigoniidae; genus Anabrus; species Anabrus simplex. The sequence goes on from NC_090273.1 coordinate 149,360,242, forward strand.
ATTTATTATTATTATTATTATTATTATTATTATTATTATTATTATTATTATTATTATTATTATTATTATTATTATGCCCTTTCATAGAGCGCGTTGGAACTTGTTCATTGCCCTGATGACTTGCGCCTTCCTGTTCTTCCAAACTCTCTTCATGAACTCACTGTGTTGCCTCTTCCGTCCTTAGTGGATCAGTGGTAGTGTGTCGGCTTACTGGATCCCAAGATGGCGGGTTCAAACCCTGCACATGTTGTCTGATTTTTGAAGGGCGGGAAAAAGTCCATTCGACACTCCATGTCGTACGATGTCGTCTGGTAACACATTTGGTGTTTATCTGACGAAATTCATTAAATCTCAGCCATAGACGCCCAAGAGAGTTTCGGTTTACTCGGTCTGCCATCTAGTGGGCCAAGAGTAAAACAAAACGTCGAAATTGACGACCAGACAGCCAGATGGCGTCAAATGGAAATGTCTGCACACGGTAGCTGAGGCCATACGATTATTATTATTATTACTATTGCTATTACTATTACCATTATTATTATTATTATTATTATTATTATTATTATTATTATTATTATTATTATTATTATTATCCGTACTTCAGGCCACTTTGTACCTGTCCTGCTGCTAGTTTTCATCACAAATGTATGTTTATTTGCTGAGGTCCTGAAGACTTCGCGACGTTCAATTCATTCAGGTCTCCCATCGTTTCCTCGAGCCAATTTGTTCTCCTGTTTTGGGAATTTGTTACATTGAAAAATCGCCTTGTGAGTCTCTTGTTATTCATTCTAAAAATGTATTCAAGAAATTTGACACGTCTGCTCCGTACAGCGCTGATTCAAGTATATACTCGTATATTTGTGAGCAATGAGATCTGCACTTCTCCTTTGGACAAAAATTGCATTTTTTGTGTGGGGCCGAAAAGTTTGCTAAGAATTGTACGATCTTGTTTTACTTGTTTTCTACTTTTTCGTACATTTTAAAAATTTATACGTGAAATTTTCCCTCTAATTTTCTCAAAAATATTATATAAGTACCGCCATGTTTATTCTTCATTTTGAAGTATAAACATAATTCTAATTGTTATCAGTAATGAATTATGGTTGTTTAATGAGGGGCAGGCGTTACCCCGTGTTCTGGGGTAATTTCGGCCACCATATAAATAACTCAAGCAACTTTAAAAAAAAAAAATCTGCAAAACGCCCAGTATCAACAGTTGGCGTACTCGCTTCGGCGGTACATATACTAAAATTGGAACGATACAGAGAAGATTAGCATGGCCCCTGCGCAAGGATGACACGCAAAATCGTGAAGCGTTCCACATTTTTAGTCCGCCTCTGTGGTGTAGTGGTTAGCGTGATTAGCTGCCACCCCCGGAGGTCCGGGTTCGATTCCCGGCTCTGCCATGAAATTTGTAAAGTGGTACGAGGGCTGGAACGGGGTCCACTCAGCCTCGGGAGGTCAACCGAGTAGAGGTGGGTTCGATTCCCACCTCAGCCATCCTCGAAGTGGTTTTCCGTGGTTTTCCACTTCTCCTCCAGGCGAATGCCGGGATGGTACCTAACTTAAGGCCACGGCCGCTTCCTTCCCTCTTCCTTGCCTATCCCTTCCAATCTTCCCATCCCTCCACAAGGCCCCTGTTCAGCATAGCAGGTGAGGCCGCCTGGGCGAGGTACTGGTCATTCTCCCCTGTTGTATCCCCGACCAAGAGTCTGAAGCTCCAGGACACTGCCCTTGAGGCGGTAGAGGTGGGATCCCTCGCTGAGTCCGAGGGAAAAGCCGAACCTGGAGGGTAAGCAGATGATGATAATGATGATCAACAGTTGGCAAATAAATTAAAATCATTCACGGAGAAACAGATCTATAGCGATCAACTGTTTTAGCATTGCCTGTCATTACTCGTTTATTGTAGTGATCCCATGTTAAAACCAAACCAAACCCACTCCCATGACACTACAGCCCTTGAAGGGCCTTGGCCTATCAAGCGACCGCTGCTCAGCCCGAACGTCTGCAGATTACGAGGTGTCGTGTGGTCATCACGAAGAATCCCCTCAGCCGTTATTCTTGGCTTTCTTGACCGGGGCCACTATCTCACCGTCAATAGCTCCTCAATTCTAATCACGAAAGCTGAGGGGACTTCGAACCAGCTCTCAGGTCCAAGAAAAATATCCCTGTCCTGGCCAGGAATCGAACCCGGGGCATCCGGGTAAGAGGCAGGCACGCTACCCCAACACGGCGGGGCCAGCATTGATCCCATTAGTGTCTAGGTGTAAATGTCCTATGAAGTTTTGAGGCCCTATCTGTATTATTATTATTATTATTATTATTATTATTATTATTATTATTATTATTATTATTATATTAGTAAATGTGCCCGTCCTTCGCTACGGTACTCTACATTGTATACGGATTTCTACGTAAATTACTGTACACGCGGTGAGTGAGATTTTATTAAATTGCATGTCCCTCAGCGTTATCGAAGAAATGCCATCAGCAGGTCCCCATACGTTCTTTCTCGCGTAAGGTGCGTCTTGTGGAGTTGTGATGATAACGGCAGGATCACTTGCCGACTGCCATTCACAATCGAATGGGGAAGGTTCATTATAATCGCAGGCCCCTTTGACTACTGCCGGTCACAATCGATCAGGGGATTTTCGTTACAATGGAAGACCACGCTTCCATTATAATGGCAGGCACCTTCTCTACTCCCAGTCAAAATTGAGTTTTGCTGTTATCATTGTAGTGACAGGCCCTTTTCGTAATGCCAGTCAGCTTACTGCCAGTCACCCTCGATTCGGTGAGTTTCGGTTATAATAGCAGGCCACTCTGACTAATGTGACTTATGCCAGTCATATTTTAAATGGGTAAATTTCATTATAATTCCGGACACTCTTGCCCACTGCCAGACACAATCGGGTAGGCGAGTTATGAATAAAATTACATTTTTCCATGCCTTACGCTCATCAAATTGAGAAGGGAATTATTATTACAATAGTAGGCACTCCTTACTAAAGCCAGTTACACAAGAGTTGGAGAAGGACCCATTCCTCCTGCCATTCAAAGTAGATGTGGGGAGAAGTGATTACAATAGCAGATGCCCTCCTGCTGAAGGCCACTATCAATTTGAAAAGTATAAATAATAATGGCAGACACATTTTTCTCGATCGCTACAAATCAAATTCAATGAATAGAGATCGATATACGAAAATATATGCACGTTTACAGTATTGCAGACATTCATTTATAGATTAACTGCTGCCTAAGGGTATGTCATATCGCCAAACGGATTGCACCATATGACGCTCCTTTTAGCAGTCTATACGGTAGATCCCATGACATTTCCTCCTCTCTCCCATACATGTGGGTTAGATTGAATTAGAAACGTTGAATAGAGTGAAATTTGAGTACAGTTTTCACTTTCCGAATATTTATGTGATAGAATCGTACAATTTGGTTCATCTATGGCCATTATGTGGGCCACTGTTCGTGCCAAATTTGATGATTCCATCCTTACTATAAGTGTGTCAAACCATGAAGTATGCGTGTAAAAAGCACAAAATTTACGTAAAATCGAGGAATGCAGTCAAATCTAACATATAAGGGAGAGAGATATGAAAATATGTCACAGGACGAAAGTTGTAGAGCACTGCAAATTGAATGACGATTTTTACAACCGTTTTATGATACGACTTACCGTTTAGCCATCAAATACCTCGAAAGGAAGCTCTGCACCGTCATTAAAATTGTCGCCATATTTCGAAAAAAATTTTCGGGGGTAAAAAGTGATATTTTAAACATCTTGGAATGTTTTCATCGGTTGTATGCTAAAAGCTATAAATTCGCCAAATTTCAACTTTATAGCTCGTCTGGCAGATTGTGCCGCCATCTTGAAATAGGGAGGAGGGGTAAAATTAGGAATTTTCTGGAGGTTTCTAGGCCCACGAAACCTATACATTATCGCTTTAGATAAACATATCCGATGGAGTTCTTATGCTGAGCGCCAAAATTGAAACCCCCAGCGTGCCCCCTCAGGGAATTTTGAGAATTTTTGATTTCTCTCGAGATCCTGAGGTCATCAGCTTCTCTGGTACCAAGTTGTAAGTTTCTGAGATGCCACATTTTCTACCGCCATTCACAATCGAGTTCGGGAGTTCCTACGGCAGGCCCACTTGCTAACCATCATTCATCATACAGATGGAAAGTTTTCAATATAAATAAAGGCCCCTTTTCCTAATGACAATCACAATCGAATTGGAGAGATTTGATTATAATCGAGAAATGCAGCACTATCTAACGTACAAGGGATCGAGATACGACAAAATGTCATAGGCCCAAACTTGAATATCTCTAAAAATGAAGCGGTGATTATGTAATCTGTTCTGCGATACGACTCACCGTTTAGCCAGCATTTGTCCTGAAATGAAGGTCTGCAAACGTCTAAAATCGCCACCTCATTTCTTTATTTTCTGGGGCCAAAATATTTTAGCCTACATTTTAACAGATTGGAATATGAATATTTCCTCAAAGCAAAGATTGTCCAGGTTTCGGGATTAGCACTCGCATACACACGGAGTAATTAGAGAAGAAAGTAATGCGTTTCAGAAAGTTGAAAATAATAGAAAATGGGATTAAAACTGACGACAGCCGGAGAGGATAAACATGTAAATACCAAGTGGATGTTTTGGAAAATGTAATGTCGGTCATTAAATTGTGAAAATATGAGTTACGGATATAAGAAGGTGGTAAAAGAGGAGGAATTTAGGCGCAGGGATTCTTAGGTAAACAGATGTGAAGATGACTTATTGTGTTGTTACTTACGCCTGACGAGGCAAGCCAGAGGCAAGAAATTAAAGCGGAAAACAGAAGTACAAGACAAATACAGTAAAATGATAGCAAATGCCAGAAAATATCTTACTGTATAAAATAATGGTCTACATTATGCGATACTGTTCAAATATTAACAGCCCCCCTTAGCGCTATTCGAGGACGATTGTAACCTCCAACGGTATTCTGCAAATATCTCGCAGAATGGCAGCTTGACGCCTGTCTTGCTTTCTACCCAAGAGACAACCACAAAAATGGCATCGTTACTTTCCTGTTGGCAAGCAGCCATAGACGTTTCCATGGTAACCGGTTCTGTCGGTCACTCAGTCATTAGAATAGTAAGCAAAATTATGTAGCCTACATAGTAGACACTGTTCAAAATAAAGGGTTATTTCACTTCTAGTCCACGGATTTTACAGAAAATCAATTATAAGAGAAAATGGAAGAAGAATTTTTTTTATAAACTCCCAGTCTATTCAGCAATTTTTAAATCATATGAATATCTAGGCCTTCGGCTGGATGAGTATACTCTAAATATGAAGTTTAGTCGAGATCTATCTAGCCGTTTCACCGTAACAAATAAACAGACACGAAAAATAAAAAACCACTGATACTGTCTTGAATTGACCTAAAACGGATAATTATCTGAAAAAATGCCAAAACAAACTAAATAACAGACAGCGGACCCCCTACAACTTTACTTACGGATATTTTTACCAAACCAACTGCATAACGGCGTCAGAGTGGATGGATTATTCTGACTGTGAACTGCGGCATACCATAATGCGGTTCTTATTGAATGTTCATGAGACAATTGAAAAGGGAAAACAAAACACTATGGCTACGACAGGCATACAGAGACGAGTTATCTCACCTATTTATGACGAATGTTGTAGAGCAACAGACTATGGTGCAGTATTCGTGTTTTCTTTCTCTTCCCAGCACTTCTTCATACGTAGGCTGATGGCCTACCTCTGTTCCTCCCATAACACTCTCCGAGGTTGACGTCGAATTTGCCAAAGCGAAAAATCCGCGGAAGTGATCTGTCGCCGCAAGTCCACCCTGTTAGTAATGGTGTCACCTGCAATCTTCAGTCTTTATAGATCTCATCCCATGGTACGTCTTCCAGCCAACCGGTGGTGTGTTTTAATTTGGAGATGTAATCAAAAATATTCTTAGTTAGCCTGTCTGTGAAGGTGGCCATAAAATTGTGGCCTTCGCCTTTTAATATTTATTCTTTTGGGGCCCCAGAATTTCCCTACCTTTTTCCTTTATTTACTTTCTAGTTCCTCTTGTTTACCTCTTTTGTTCAACATTAAACATTGTGATCCGTATAGCACTTCTGGATTAATTTCAGTTGGTAGTGCCTGATCTTTGACTTTAACGATATCGATCGTGTTGAGTGTCTTTATGATCCATGTCCATCTTCTTCAATCTCTCTTTGCAGGTTATATTATCAATTCCATTTGACTGGATTCTTTCTCCCAGATGTTTAAATTTATCAACTCTATGAATATGTTCATGCTGTGTTAAGTACTTTATATAAAAATTGAGACCGTTTTAAATGGCTATGTCATTTAGAGATTTCATCATTATTTGTACTTGGAATTTGTTTTCTGAAATTACGCCTATGCCATTAGTAAAGGCAAGACAGTTCATCTGAAATCGTCCTTTTCCTTGCCCCAAACGGATCCCTTGAATATTTGTTTCTCATGTAATCTGATTTCTCAGAAAATTAAAGAGAATTGGTGAAAGTCCGTCACCTTGTCTTGATTTTGAAGGGGTCTCGAAGTTGATTCTAGTTCTTGTGATTGTATCTGTGTCGTTCAACCAGTTTTCTAGTAGGTATTTTTATCTATCCCTAATTCTCCTAGAGTTAGAAATACGGACTGCCTATCTATTGAATTGTTATTATTAATATTAATATTATTATTATTGCTATTATTATTAATTTTGAGTTGTCTTGCCGTTAAACTGTACCAAATTCTCATTATGCGTCAACTCCAATAAATTGTCTGAGAAGTTCCTCCCCCCCCCCCCCGAAGTTTTCTTTGTCAGTTCTCATCTCGACAGTCTTACACACACTCGAACCTCACAGATTTATCCTATGCACACTTAAGTAACCGGGATTCATGACTGCTATCTCACATGCTGACCACACACACAGTAGTCAACAACACTTCTCTTTCCCCGTCCCACAAAGCTCTCAATTGCTTGCTATGAACGCTAACACGCGACACAAACACACGCATGCACCCTTCGTTCCAAACCACACGATTTACAAAGTCCGAGTTTCGCCAGAAGCAATTTCGCTCAAATGACTGTGGGCCAGCACAGGCGATGCGCTGCGGCCCGATAAAACGTGTACGAACTCTGTTTAATTTTACAGCCGGTCATCGCTTGTATGTGTTTTGCTTGCCTGCTATGTCCTCCGATTGGATCACGTGATTACCGCACTCAGGAGTGTGAGCATCACACACTGGATGTTCCCTCAGAGAGACAGATTCTCTACTTATTTAGCTGTGAGGCAAGAGAGCTTGTAGTTGATACAATGGCAATTCCAGATCAGAGGAACGGACATGACGTGATAAGGCCAATACAATCAGCCTACATACATTTGAACCTTCGTATAACGAAGTCATGTACTCACAACTGGTCTTATAGCTCCACAACAAAATATACGATCCGAAAATTTGAGGTACAACTCGGCGGGCATCAGTTACAAATGACGGGCAGACGAGAGGGACTTTTGCAATTAATAACTCCGAAGCCAAAATATATACGAATGTGTTTATCGTTGTGTGGTTCATCAGTCTATAGACTCGGTTTTTGCAGCTCTCCAAGCCACCGTATCCTCTGCTAAACTTTTCATTTCTATGTAACTGTTACATTCTACATCCACTCTAAACTGCTTGTCATATTCATACCTTCGTCTGGCCCTACCGTTCTTACCGCCTACACTTAACTTAAAAACTAACTGGAAAAGTCCTGGGTGTCTTAAGGTGTGTCCTATCATTCTATCCCTTCTTCTGGACAGAGCTTGGCTAAGGAGTAGAAGATGAAAAAAAAGTACAAAATAAAAGTACTGGACTGCAGTCGAACGAAGGCAGGTGATGCAGGAAATATTAGTTCAGGAAATGAAGTCCTGAAGGACGTAGATGAATGTTACTTGGGTAGTAAAATAAACCACGATGGCAGAAGTCAGGAGGATATAAAATGCGGATTAGTACCAAGCAAAGAAGGCCTTTCTTAAGAAAAGAAATTTGCTCACCTCGAACATTTATATAAGAATGAGAAAGATTGAGGCTTTATAATTTAAGGGACATTATTATAATTATTACCAACTATGACATTTTAGTACGTGAGGAATTATTCTCACAGTTTAAAATGTATAATTTAACAATACGCCATGAACTGCAAGACAGCTATTGGCTGTATTTGGTTAATTGATGTACCTCTAAAAACTTGATTGGACGACAAGGTGTAATTTCTACTCATTATTCCGTGACTCCGCCTTGTGATCGTCAACTGTCTGAGCGCGCTTGCTGGTGCACTACTATGTGGACTTGGAATTGCGATCCGACTACTGTCGAAAATGGCTCTGTTTGGGGCACCGCTCTGTCTAGCCATTTTGGCCAGACGAAATGACTACTTACCGCCCTAGTTATGGGGATGAACAGGCTTTGGAGCCTGTTATTTAAAAAGTTTAGCTTTTAGTACTCAATTTTATTATTGTGGAAAACTATTTTAATTCACTTTATTCTTCAACCAGGTGATTATCACCACGTGATTTGGAGTAAATTAGTTCCAACCTACTCTGAGTCTTTGTGCTACTACGCAGGTGGATCAAAAGTTTAGTTGCACTAACGCGCCGCAGCAGCGCGCTCTGTGTCGCAAAATTGGGCACATCGGAGAAAGGGACAGACACTGCCCACACGTCTGTTAGGCAGATCGCTGTGGTTTCTCGTCTAGTATTGTGTGAATAGCGGCCAAATGCAATGGTGCGCCAACTGGACGTTCACTCGAAATATGAGGTGCGTGCGACATTCCGATTCCTATGGGCCAAAAGGAAGAATTGCACGGACATTCATCGTGAAATTAGTGCTGTGTATAGGGAGCGGGCCATTTCCCGGCAAGGTATCGTAAAGTGGTGTCAGCAATTCGAAGCCGGACGCAGGGATATCATGGACAACCATCGCGAAGGCAAGCCCGCAACGTCCAGGACCCGTTCAAAGGTCAACAGTGTGAATGCGATCATTAGACAGAACCGGCGCATTAAACTGAGAGAAATCGCGACGCAGCTGAACATGTCGTATGGCAGTGTGTTCGCCATTGTTCACGAGGACCTTGGATATCGTAAGCTGTGTCAAAGATGGGTCCCACGTCTTCTCACCGATGAGCACAAGGGACAACGTTTCCAATCCTCCCTGGCATTTTTGCAAAACTATGCCGGAGACGGCAACGGGTTTCTGCGGCGAATCGTCACAGGCGACGAAACGTGGGTCCACCACTTCACCCCCGAAACGAAGCGAACATCAATGGAATGGGTGCACCCCTCATCACCACTACGAAAGAAGGCCAAGGTTCAACCTTCAGCCGGTAAGGTTATGGCGACAGTATTCTTTGACATGGAGGGTTTGCTGCACGTGGAATTCATGCCGAAAGGAACGACGATCAACGCGGCGTCGTATTGTCAAACGTTGCACCGGTTGCGTAAAGCGATTAAAGAGAAGCGCCGGGGGAAATTGAGCGCCGGTGTGATTTTATTGCACGATAACGCAACACCTCACCAGGCCCGCCAAACGAGAGAACTGCTGCAGCGTTTCAAGTGGGAGGTCTGGCAACATCCAGCCTACAGTCCCGACCTAGCGCCATGTGACATTCATCTGTTCGGTAAGCTCTAAACGGAGCTCGGTGGTCGACGTTCCCAGACCGATGAGGAGGTGAAGGCTGCTGTCTCTGAGTGGTTGCAGAACGCTGAAGGAAATTTCTATGCATCCGGCATCGACAAGTTGGTTGTGCGTTCGCAGAAATGTTTGGAGTCTCTTGGAAACTATGTGGAAAAATGACGTTACAGTGTATGTCGTTATAGTCGTGTTGCTGTTGTATAGGTGGTGTAATAAATGGCCATAACTGGGAAGTGCATCTTATTTTCTGATCTGCCCTCGTATTTAAAAGGATGCCTATAAGGATCATTGATGGACCACTACGTGGGTAACACTTATATCCTGGAGAAGATATCTCTTCTACTATAATCATCTTGGCGCACGGAGTACACACCAAATTCAAATTTAAGGTACTGCATTAATGCCATGCAACCGTAATATGTCGTTACCACCCTTGTATTAAATGTAATTACCTGAAATTTGAGCTTCATTGGTTGAAATAATGTTTGAAAGAATTTAAAAGTGTTTCCCTCGAAATTCTCAAGTGGCATGCTACGAAGTTTGGTAATTACGATTATGCGTATAAACCTTTAAAATACTGAATTTCGGTATGTCAAATCGGGAGATAAGACAGTACAACGTAAGCTATAAGTAATTGTATTTACGCTACATAAAACAGTAGTTAATTAGAATTAAATGTATGATCATTTATGTCTTAAACATTTTTACCGTGCCGGCTATGATAACAGAATGGATGAACAGTATTTTAAGAAAATGGGTATGCAAAGTTAGAGAATAAGCCACTATAGTCTATGCTATGAATAATTTTATTCACACTGGATGACATGGTAGTTTAGGGAAAGGCGCCTAAAATTTAATTTTTAAATACCTATGTTATTGGTGCTATCGAAAAGTACTACATAACAAAATTTATTGAATTTCCCATACAGAAAAGAACCCTATTTTATATGGTATATTAATGTTATAGATGAACAAATCAAAATGTACGTTATTTACACACATAGAGTATTATCATGAAAGCTTACTGGAAATGTGATGAATGAATGTGTGAAAATGAGAATAAGAACACTGTCTTTTAAAGATAGAAGTATAGCCAGTTCATTATTGCACGAGTTTAAGTGGTATTCTATAGTAAATCTTGCTCTTCCATAAACTGGACAGTCAAATAGAAGAAGATGCACAGTTTGAGATGATCCACAAAAGCAAGAGTAACGATCTGCAGTCTTAATTTTAAATCGCTCGAAGTATGACTTAAAGTTAGCGTGGCCAGATAGGAACTGAGTAAGCACAAAATTCGGTGTAATATTTTTACACTGGAGTTGATGCTGGATTTCAGGGGAAAGGAATTCTCTCGTAACGGATCCTTTCGAAGTTGCGATTCATACATCATTCCACTGAGAAGTAGTATATTCTTTAATCTTCCTGTTCAAGAAACATATTGGAGCTTTGTTGTACGAAACTTCCAACGTAGACTTCGCAGCTTGTTTTGCTTCGAAATCTGCCTTTTCATTTCCAGGTGGACCCTGTGTGTTCACGAACCCAGGACGGACAAGCCTGGATACTTTGTTGAGACAATTCCCTTATATCAGCAACTATCTGGTTCAAATTGGTTTATTGCAGCCTGTGAATCACTGTACAGATTTACACCACTGTAGTGCTGATTTTATGGCCCACTGGCAGTTCAGCTTGGAAAATTGAACAATATGAGGAGAGATTGTATTGTGCTGAAAATATTTCGATGTTGACAGCGCATCCAAGCTGATCAATATTTTCATCACCAGCTATTTGGGAAGCGTCTGTGTAGATGATGGAGTTGCGATAGCTTGAGCAACGGTTGTAAAGAAGTCTCCTGAAAGTGCTAAGATGTCCAGATTGAAGAAAAGTGCATTTTTGTTCCAAAGTAATCTCAAAAATTGGCGCCGGTGATGATTTATTTTTCTTGAGTAGTGCCAGCTCAGCTTTATCAGTTGCAGCTAGTAATTCCTGCGATGACAAGTGCAGCATTAGTGGGAGATACGAAGAGAGAAACAATCAGTTTATCACTTCTTATCCAGTGTAGAGAGGAATGAAGAAGCACAATATAAAGTTGTAGATTATACAATTTCCGATATTTACGGTATGTCTTATAGTTTTACCGTAGACTATGCTGATAGCATTCATGAATTATAGATTTCTGTTGCTTATTCCATATCACCACCGAGCATCGCTAACAAGGAAATGGTGTTAATCTGCGATGGTTTCTGTCACGATTGTCGTAAGGTGTAAAACCGTGTGGTCATCAGTCAGTATCGCTTGAAGAATAAGACAAGAGAGAGTCATGAAAGAACGGAGGACTAAATCCCAGAGTCGGAGGAAAACTAAATAAAAGCTTACAATATCGAAAGCTCGTGAAACTGATCAACAAGAACAATACATTGACCATTGTTGTGATGCGATTGATGTGATTTGGCTTCCACTCATCTCCGATAGATGGGATTACTGCTGCGTCCCTAGTAAAATAGCATGGCTGAATATTGGCGGGAAGTAGGCCTAGCTGGCGAATTAGGTAACTTTGCACATTCTATGTGATTCCCCCGTCAACGGCGCGTACTTCAACTACACTCATACTCAGAAATGAAGGATAATGCTGATACATGGTGAAACAACGCTATGGTGGGCGGTTTTCGGTTTTAAATCACCTCGGGGTATGACCATGCGGTCGTCGCACGGTGGCACTGGCAGCAGTGCAAATACGCAGAGGTGTGTAGGTGCATGTCAGAGTACGGTGCAGCGAGTAAGTGTGCAGATGTTTTCAGACGTGCTAATGGTGACTGTGTGGTGAAAATGGCTCAACGAACACATATTGATGACGTTATGAGGGGTAGAATAATAGGGCGACTGGAGGCTGGTCGTAGCACGGGCCCTCCGTGTTCCACAAAGTGTGATCTCAAGATTATGGCAACGATTCCAGCAGACAGGAAACGTGTTCAGGCGCTACAGTACGGGACGTCCGCAGTGTACAACACCTCAAGAAGACCGATATCTTACCATCAGTGCCCGCAGACGGCCACGGAGTACTGCAGGTAGCCTTGCTCGGGACCTTACCACAGCCACTGGAACACTTGTCTCCAGACACACAGTCTACAGACGACTGAACAGACATGGTTTATTCGCCCGGAGACCTGCAAGGTGCATTCCACTGACCCCGGTTCACAGGAGAGACCGTAAAGCCTGGTGTCAAGAACACATTGGAACAGTGGTCCCAGATTATGTTCACGGACGAGTCCAGGTATGGTCTGAACAGTGATTCTCGCCGGGTTCTCATCTGGCGTGAACCAGGAACCAGATACCAACCCCGTAATGTCCTTGAAAGGGACCTGTATGGAGGTAGTAGTTTGATGGTGTAGGGTGGGATTATGATTGGCGCATGTCTTTGACAGAGGAACTGTAACACGTCAGGTGTATCGGGACGTCATTTTGCACCAGTATGCCCGCCTTTTCAGGGGTGCAGTGGGTCCCACCTTCCTCCTGAAGGATGATAATGCACGGCCCCACCGAGCTGTCATCGTGGAGGAGTACCGTGGAACAGAAGATATGCGGCGAATGGAGTGGCCTGCCTGTTCTCCAGACCTAAACCTCATCGAGCACGTCTGGGATGCTCTCGGTCGATGTATCGCTGCACGTCTTCAAACCCCTAGGACACTTCAGGAGCTCCGACAGGCACTGGTGAAAGAATGGGAGGCTATACCTCAGCAGCTGCTCGACCACCTGATCCAGAGTATGCCAACCCGTTGTGCGACCTGTGTACGTGTGCATGGTGATCATATCCCATATTGATGTCGGGGTACATGCGCAGGAAACAGTGGCGTTTTGTAGCACATGTGTTTTGGGACGGTTTTCTCAACTTATCACCAATACCGTGGACTTACAGATATATTTCGTTTGTGTTCACTATGTGCCTATGCTATTAGCACCAGTTTTGTGTGGTGCCAAGTTGTGTGGCATCACAATATGCAATTATCCTTAATTCATGAGCATGAGTGTAGTTACCTATAAGTTAAACATTCTATTTCCCTTCTCAGAATATTCTGTGTCGTGTTTATTTCGTACTCTCTCTTCTAAGACTTTCTTCCTTTCTTAGTCTGCTTACGCTCCAGGATTGGTTTTCCCTCGGACTCAGCGACGGATCCTATCTGTACCTCCCATTACATAACGGAAACGTAGGCGTAATGTGTGCAGTGACCGCAAGGCGAATATAGAGCCCACCTGTTTTCATAACACATTAAAGGGCAAAGATACCGTACAAACAAACCTTACTTTAATGTTGTCAAATGATAAATGATATAACGCGCATTTCCAACAATATCCTGCTATAGGCCATGCTCCCGATGATTTCTTTGACGACATAAAACATGTTTGTAGTGACATCTTTGGCTACCAAGGCCTGCGGTACCGACTAATGTTACGTCACTGACGGTACACTTTCTATTTCAACACACTCTATTAATACAAATCCACAGCCGCAGCATCTTTGGTGGCCACTTCTGTCACACACTTTGCCGCGTTAGCTTACACAGATTTTCGGATGAGCCCCAGCCTTAAGATATATTCATGGGAAAAGTTTCAGAGCGTTAGGGCTGGACGAGGTAATAGAGATTATAAAAACACGCCACTATTTCAAAAAAGATATTAATATACGAATATCTTAACATTCTTACCAAATTATCTATTTCGTCTACAGAGAGAAATACACTAAAGCAGGTACGAAACGTGTCGTGTTCCCTTTAAAACCGAGATGAATTATTTTCCCTCGACTGGGCAGCAATCGCCATACGAACGCGCTCTCTAAATTTGAACAAGCAACCAGCGAACACAGCATAGCATAGCGAGCAAACAAACTGGAAAAGTGAGTATACATTCCAGTGCTTTGCGTGTTGCAGAGTTCAGGAGATTGGAAACAAAATTCATTAGAACAACACGTACTCGCGTACAGCGCAATCCCATTAGCTTCCTCCCACTGGAAACATGACGATAATATAACTTTCCACAATTTTTCATCCAATTCCATTTTTTTGTTATGTGAACGAATCGTATCCATCGGATTTCATGATTATTTCTGTCTTAAATTGAAGATAATAATTGCTTTAGGGTAACTCCAGAGTCAAATTACCGGGAGAGTTGGCCGTGCGCGTAGAGGCGCGCGGCTGTGAGCTTGCATCCGGGAGATAGTAGGTTCGAATCCCACTATCGGCAGCCCTGAAGATGGTTTTCCGTGGTTTCCCATTTTCACACCAGGCAAATGCTGGTGCTGTACCTTAATTAAGGCCACGGCCGCTTCCTTCCAACTCCTAGGCCTTTCCTATCCCACCGTCGCCATAAGACCTATCTGTGTCGGTGCGACGTAAAGCCCCTAGGAAAAAAAAAAGAGTCAAATTAGCGGAGGAATAATAAATGCTGTTATTAAAACAGAAATATATACAGTATATACATACATTGTCGTGTACATCAGGGACTC
This sequence comes from Anabrus simplex, assembly GCF_040414725.1. Classification (NCBI taxonomy): domain Eukaryota; kingdom Metazoa; phylum Arthropoda; class Insecta; order Orthoptera; family Tettigoniidae; genus Anabrus; species Anabrus simplex. The sequence goes on from NC_090273.1 coordinate 149,375,467, forward strand.
TATTGGAATTTACTACGTCACTCATCTTCAGTATGGCTTTTGTTTGTGAAGTCTTTCCGCAGTTGACGTTTTTTGCCTTGCTTGATTATTATTTATTGAAGTTTTCCAATCCTTGCCGATCTCTTGAATTTTGCCCATAATTCATTAATTAGTATTACTATTGGTCCAGAGATCACGCTATTCACACATAATTTATACCTAGGTCTTGTAATTTTCGTATAATTCGCTCAGTGTCCTCGCTAAAGAAGTTTATTATATCCTCTATATTTTTCACCTCCATTTTTTCGGATTGAACTGCCCGCGCTAGTCATGATGGACAGAGATATTGAGAATTTACAGACATAGGACTCCCATAGGACTAGCCCTGGACAATAACATAACAATATAATAACAGCAGAAAAAGCAAAACACGGCAAGATGAGGCGGAATGTCACAGAAGAAAGTTATGTCTACAGCGAAATAGTCACTGTACATACGCATGCATTTTTCTCTAATAATAATGGAATATATTGTCCTATCTCTTGGCTGAATGGTCAGCGTTGAAGTCTTCAGTTCAGAACGTCCCATGTTCGATTCTCGGCCGGGTCTGTGATTTTAATAGCTTCTGATTATTTCTCTTGTCTGGTGGACTGGGTGTTTGTGTTTGTTACACTCTTCATATTCAGACAACACACCACACAAACACACAATAGTGATTACATCCCTCCACATTGAGTTGGAGATACGGTCATAAAACAGGGCCAAATTCACGTGTGCGACACAGTGCGAACCCGCAAGTGTGAGAAATGTGGTAGAAGAAGAAGAATGGAATATATTGAAATGAAATGTCGTATGGCTTTTAGTGCCGGGATATCCCGGAACGGGTTAGGCTCGCCAAGGTGCAGGTCTTTCTATTTGACTCCCGTAGGCGACCTGCGCGTAATGATGAGGATGAAATGATGATGAAGACAACACATACACCCAGCCCCCGTGCCGTAGGAATGAACCAATTAATGTTAAAATCCCCGACCCGGCTGGGAATCAAACCCGGGACCCTCTGAACCGAAAGCCGGTACACTGACCCTTCAGCCAACGAGTCTGACATGGAATATACTTATCCTCAGCTAATTTAAGCGTCGATTTACGTGTAATCAATTATCATCCTCCATTTACGACAGAAATAATACAATAATTCGATGGATACGGTTCGTTCGTATAACCCAATAATTTAATACTTTGAAGTTTAGTAAAGAAATACCCTTCATTATTTTATTTAATACGATGCCAAAATGAGTGTTTAGGTTCTTAAAAAAAAGTAAATACCCTGGTAAAACAGTCTTCTAAGGATCGCGTGTTTACTGCGTATTTGATGGAGGATCATTAATTGTAATTACAGTGTAACAGATAATAAGATACTGCTGAGTTCTGGAGCTAATGAAGCCATTCAATTAAAATCTTTTCCAAATGCTTATGTATCCTGTATTTTATTTTTCTCTGGTGCTTCTTCTCAACGACCTAGTTCTCATACTGAATGACGATTCTTTATTCTTGTTCTTAAAGTTCACGATGTGTTGCTTAATGAATCAGCGAGTCGTTTCTGATTGAAATGGTGTTTTCATGATATTTTCTTCTTCTTCTTGAGACAAAATCTCAAAGGAGGATCGAACGGGATTCGAATCTTAGCCCTCTAGGTGGGGAACTAGAGGCTGAAACCGATCTGTACCGGTGATTCCCCTGTCTCATATGTAAGCTCGTTAGCAGTGAAATGTGTACATAAAAACCTATACACAGGCAATATTTCATTTTTTCTAACGTAACGATGCCTTTTCTGCTCAGTTCATCCCAGAAATTAAATGATCCAACTTCACAGTAATGTCTTGTTCCTGTCAACAATAACCCACAATACCAGATACAAAAGAAATATTTGTAGCTTCCTAAAATAAAGGGATATTGAACTGCGCCCATATTCAAGTCGGTTCTTAGCCCAAGGTCAGTTTAAGGGGAAGTGACGGACTGTCTTCTACTACTAGCTGCTATACGAGGTAGTCCACCGCTCCTATAAGCGGCTGCACTACAAGAAATCCAACAGACAAGATTCCAAGACAATATTCGCCCTGAAGGGCGAAGAAAAATGTGTAGTACGATGGAAATATATTCTTTTTTGTTTGGTTTCAAAAATGTTGCAAAATACTTTGCCAAAGAGAGAGTGAAATATCAGACATTATTTTCATAAAAGTCACTGTTGAGGAGTTTGTATAGTCGATTTAGCAGTGATGTTTCGTTTGTGTATGTCCTAGTCATTTGTTTTTCGAATGTGACATTTTTATTTAATTAATGAGCAAATGAACGTAAGTATTCTTGTTCTCAGATTGTGGTGATTTTCTGACAACAAATTCCTGTGTTTCATATTTGTCACCTGCAAGTTTACATAGATTTGAAATGAGTCACTTAAAATTGGCATCACTCGAAACAACATTACTCACTAGGCGGGAGGGGTGATGTACCTACCGGACCGCTAAGCATGGGCCCAACTCCTTATTGCCCTAAAATAATTTGTGCTCTTATTTATTTTAGTCTGGTTTTCAGAACAAAGATTCTGACGGAACAACCGCACGTTTCCTTCTCAGAAAAATATGTACATATTATTATTATTATTATTATTATTATTATTATTATTATTATTCCCCTCGACCCAAAGTCTCACGCTCCAGGACACACCCTCGAGGCGGTAGAGGTGGGATCCCTCGCTGAGTGCGAGGAAAATCCAACCCTGGAGGGTAAATGGATTAAGAAAGACAGAAAGAAAGAAGGAAAGAAAGAAATACACTATTATTCTTTCTTTCTTTCTTTCTTTCTTCGTTTCGGCCTGCTGTGGACCACGTTATTTCAACCGTTTGCATCCTTGAGCTTTAATTCTTCCCCAGTACTCACGCATTCTCGTTCTGTGAGCCTCCTTTCTATCATCAGTCCACTTCTTGCCTGTTTTCAACTTTGGCCTTTCTTGGAACTTCTTGTATCCCTGGAGCTTTTTCTGGAGAGGAGCACGTTTCTGGACGTCTTCGAGTGTGATTCCTACTTCTTGAAGGTCATTTTCAACTTCGATAAACCAGGGTCCCTTGGTTTTCTTGTTAAGAAAGTAGGAAAAGATCCTATTGGTATGCGTGCTATATGGCTATAAAAATTCATTCTCCTTTTCCGAATCGTGTCCGTTATCCTCTCCATATGCTGGTACAGATCCCTGTTGTGTCGTCTCCTGTACTCGCCATTTTCTTTGATTGGTCCAAGAATCTTTCTCAGGATTTTTCTTTCTTTAGCTTCTAGCTTCTCCATCAGACCTTTTCTGTTCATTGCAAGGCATACTGCTGCGTACAGTGCTTCCGGGCGTACAACCGAACAATAATGCCTAAGCTTGGCGTTGATGGACACTGATCTTTTGTTGTAGACATTCCTAGTCAACAACAAAACAGGAAACAAAGAATGTTGATCACAATCTAAAATCTAATTGCAGAATGTAGTCTACTGATACAGAAGTCACGGAGGTAAAATCCTTGATATCTCCTTCGTAGGTTCTTATGTAACAATCTTGAATGATGTGCTTCTCTCTTTGTCTATCGGCTCCACTGTCGCACTTCGGAGAAGATAACTTGTTCCACTTAAATCGAGAGTCCGCACAAACTCCAGAGTTGGTCCTGATCCCGTGAGGTGGGTCAAATCCAGGAACTTTAGAGGTGACTGATGGCATGTCTTGTGACTCCTGAGGAGTGAAACTCTTCCTATCTTGGGACCATTGTCGCACCATATCGAAGTTCTCACTGATAAGTCTAGCAGCTGTCTTCATAAAAACGTATAAACAGGAAGCATTTTATTTGTAATGGAACGAAGCCGTGTGCAGGTGTTACAATTTATACGATATTTCCTCTGCAAGTACGCCTGCACTTTTTAAAAAAATAACTGCAAACGTAATGTTCACTCTTGTGTAGATTAAAACAGACAGTCGGTGCAAATCGAATACACACACGAAATTACCGCCACAGAAAGTCAGCAAGCTACTAAGTGTTAATCCTTAACCGATTTCTAATTTATCCTACATAGAAGCTGCTTTGCATTTTACACTCATTTTAATCGCAAAGAAGTTGAATACCCTAAGGAAGACATGTGACTGACAAGGAACATCTTCCACAACAACGAATGCGACTCACCGTCTAACAGGCCCGCATTCCTCTTCATGGGATGGTGGTGGTGATTATTGTTTTAAGAGGAAGTACAACTAGGCAACCATCCTCTATATAACACTAATCAGAGGGAAAAAGGGAAGGGATCCGACACTTCGAAAAATGAAGATATCGGTCAAAGAAAGACAAGGGCCACGAAGGGCGTGAAAATGAAAGACTCCCTAGCCCTCGCAAACCTAATAGCGTCGGGGTCAGAAAAGAACAAGAGTTGACCAAGAGAGGTCGGATAGGATAGATGAAAGTGAGGAGCCTAGCACAAGTAAGTGGAAGCAATGCCAGGACTCAGCTGAGGGCCCCGTGGACGCCAAACCACGCTCTAAAGTTCAGAGCCCCTGGGGCCCTTTCAGTCGCCTCTTACGACAGGCAGGGGATACCGTGGGTGTTATTCTACCGCCCCCACCCACAGGGGGACTCTTCATGGGAGAAATGGAAACATTGAGCAATAGCAGAAATGTGAACAGTGGGAGAGAAGGTGTTTTAAGAGGAAGTACAACTGGGCAACCATCGTCCATTAACTCTAGTCACGAGGAAACCAGAGAAGTCCGACACTTTGAAGAATAAAGTTATCGGCGAAAGAAAGACAGGCAAAGGCTACGTCGAGTCGGAAGAGAACAGGAGTTGACCAAGAGAGGTCGGATTGAAAGATAAGATAGCAGATTCATTTACAAATTCAGATCCCTTTATTCCCATTAGTAGTAATTTTGTGAGAGTTCGGCCGCCACCTGCACTCCGACCCTCTGGGAGAGGCCTCCACCCCATGGAATGTGCTGATTAAGTGTGCATGCTTAACCTCACATGACCTCACTAGGTCGGTTGGGTAAGAGTTCACCCTTAACCTTACATGATGTTACACTGGCTACATGTCCAGGCTTAACCTAACAGACCTCGGGTTCAATCCTAGGCTCAAGGGCGTTAACATTACAGCCTTCGCCGGCGACTTGTGCTAATGGATGACAGTGCTGAAAGCCTACCGTCTAATAATTTGGTACTTGAAAGAAGGTGTAGGGAGTATGGTATGAAAATTAATCTTTCATAGGAGATCACCTAAACCAAGTGCCAACTCTCTCCCTGAGATTGGATGTGCAGGTTTAGGCTCCGACGCTCTAGTGTCCTTGCAGACGACGTCTTAGGAAGAAGAAAGGTAAACTAATATCAGTAGATAAGAAATATAAGAGAACTGAATGTTAGGTTTGGAATATAAACCTGGAACAGTCAGATAATCTTATGTATTTAGGTTGTGTAGGAGAATAACGGCCGAGAAGGTTCGTCGTGCTGAACACGCGACACCTCGTAATCTGCAGGCCTTCGGGCTGAGCAGCGATCTCTTGATAGACCAAGGCCCTTCAAGGCTGTAGTGCCATGGGATTGATTATTTGGGATGTGTGTTCTCCCAGGATGGTAGTAGACTATAGTGACACTCAATCAATTTTAGGGAAGCTAATGCAGTGAGTTGGCATTTTCTATCAACAGTGTTCTGTAATTAGGAAGTCAGCTCCCAGACGAAACTATCTTTGCAGCGGTTTGCTTTCAGACCATCTGCGCTTTAGGGGAGTGAAATGTGGGTGGACTCAGGATATCTTATTCAGAAATCAGATGTTACAGGCATGAAAGAAGCGAGAATGATCGCAGGCGCGAGGGTACTCGGAATGAGGAGATAAAGGCTAAGGGTATATTTTTTGCTATTGGTTTTACGTCGCACCGACACAGATAGCTCTTACGGTGACGATGGAATAGGAAACGGCTAGGAGTGGGAAGGAAGCGGCCATGGACTTAATTAATGTACAGCCTCGTAATTTGCCTGGTGTGAAATTGGGAAACCACGGAAAATCATCTTTAGGGCTGCCGACAGTCGATCTCGCACCCATTACCTCCCGGATGCAAGCTCACAGCTGCGCGGCCCTAACCGCACGGTCAACTCGAAAGGCTTAAGTTTTTTGCTATTTGCTTTACGTCTCACCGACACAGATAGGTCTTATGGCGACGATGGGACACTAAAGGGCTAGGATTGTGAAGGAAGGGGCCGTGGCCTTAATTAAGGTACAGCCCCAGAATTTGCCTGGTGTGAAAATGGGAAACTACAGAAAACCATCTTCAGGGCTGCCGACAGTGGGGTTCGAACCCACTATCTCCCGAATATTGGATACTGACCGCACTTAAACGACTGCAGCTATCGAGTCGGTAAGGCTAAAGTTTAGAATGAATTCTACGAATGAAGCTGTACCTAGTCGAATAATGGACTCAGTGATGAAGGGAAAGAGAAGAAGAGGGGGACCAGTAAGACGACGATGGTTAGACTCAGTTTCTAACGATTTAAAGATGAGAGGTATAGAACTAAATGAGGCCACACAACTAGTTACAAATAGAGGATTATGTTGGCGTTCAGTAGATTAACAGAGGTTTGCAGACTGAACGCTGTAAATCATAACAGTCTATAATGAAGATGTATGTATTCAGAAATATCTTGATTGATTTCTTGGGTGTGGCCTTCCGAACAGGCATGTAACCTGCCGGGCAACATTCTGATGGTAATCATTTTCTCTAGCAACAGGACTCGAACCAGTCAACTACGAAATTAGACCTTAAAGATTTGATGCCTTAACATTCATGGCCACGAGGTGGGCAAATATCGTGGTACCACCAAATACACTATAGACAATACTGGACACTTCTTCCGTACTAAAGTGAGAGACATGCTGCGCACCTGGCGGCAAGATTAAAACTATAAAGGGTGCATGTTACATTTGGTAGAAATAAGGAAACTCAGTAATGATTTCATTTTGTCCGAATTCTTGGCTAAATGTTCAGCGTTCAGGCCTTCGGTTCAGAAGGTTCCGGATTTGATTACCGGCTGAATGGAGGATTTAAATCGCGTCTAATTAATTCTTCTGGATCGGACACTGGATGTTTATGTTTATTCCAACACGTTTCTCTTCATATTTAGACAATACACTACACTTCCCACCACCACAGAAACATGCAATGGTGATTACTAGACCTCTGACTTTTAGATGTTAAAATGATATTTTAGCTGCCTAAAACAGATTCTCAAATAGGTTCTAGAATACTTTTATGCAGCTTTAATTTTTTCTTCTTCTTAATCTGCTTACCCTCCAGGGTCGGTTTTTCCCTCGGATTCAGCGAGGGATCCCACCTCTACCGCCTCAAGGGCAGTGTGGAGCTTCAGATTCTGGATCGGGGATACAGCTGGAGAGGATGACCAATACCTCAGTCATGCGGCTTCACCTGCTATGCTGAACAGGGGCCTGGCGGGAAGATCGGAAAGGATAGACAAGGAAGAGGGAAAGAAGCGGCTGTGGCCTTAAGTTAGGTACCATCCCGGCATTTGCCTGGAGGAGAAATGAGAAACCACGGAGAACCACTTCCAGGATGGCTGAGGTGGGAATCGAATCCATCTCTACTCAGTTGACCTCCCGAGGCTGAGTGGACCCCGTTCCAGCTCTCGTACCACTTTTCAAATTTCGTGGCAGAGCCGGAAATCGAACCAGGGCCTCCGGGGGTGGCAGCCAATCACACTAACCAATACACCACAGAGCCGGGCAGCTTCGTGTTTAAGTATTTTAATAGGCATCAATTAATATAAGTCATAAAGTAAGTCATAAATGAAAGAGAAGTTCCACCTAATCAATACTATTTTATTGTCACATGTAGGACCGGTTTCGACCTCTCAAAAGGTCATCCTCAGCTACACTAGAATTGCATTTACATATTATGCCTCATATTGAGAGCTAATGACATACTCTAGAATTCAACGATTTTAAAGTGGTTATACCACGTTTGTTTTGCTAAATTGATAATAACTCGTTAGGGATAAACATAAAACAAGTTTCACTCACCTCTTTGCTGGAAACGTCACAGAATATAATTTTACCATCCGATGTGAAATGGGGAAACTCTTGTAACTATTTTTAAACTATCAGCACAATTCGTAGTGTATAGTGTACTACTACATTCAGATTGAAGGCCGTCGGGCTAGGTGCGCTGGCAATCAATGTCTTGCGATATCTCGCAAAGTGGCACGTGTTTTCTATAGTGTATTTGGTACCACATAGCGTCAGAGGCCTGGAGTGGATTAACGTCCTCCTACCCCGGTCAGTAACTTATCCGCGAGAAAGCTGTCGGGAATTAGGACTAATTTTGTTTCTTAATGTTTCAAATGAGATTTTGTCTTGACTTAGATTTAGCTAATGTTTTGCATAGTTCAATCCAGTAATGTAATTAATGCGGAGAATTGTGTTAAATTACGGTGTTCGCTAACTACCTTGACGTTTACAATTATCGTGTTAATTACTTTACAACTTTAAGACGAGAATTCCATCACCGCTCTCTGGAGCAGGGTGGCCAACTTAACAAGAACAACAACAGCGATTTATAACGGTACGGAGAGCACACAAAACAATAGTCATTTAGTAAAGTCAATAGTGGAGAGAGATTGCTAAAGTTTAAAGTGTTCCAAGTTTCCGCTCGAGGAAAGTAGGAACTTAGGCCGGATATCAACCTGTTAACTAAACTCGCATTTCAACTGTTTACTGACAACGAGTCTACCAACTTACGATTTGCTATGATCTCGTTAGGTCGGTTAAAAACGAAAATTACATATTATTGGGAAACATGATGTCAGTTATTATCAGTGCTCTTTATCATCATCAGCATCATCTGTTTACCCTCCAGGTGTTGGTTTTTCCCTCGGACTCAGCGAGGGATCCCACCTCTACCACCTCAAGGGCAGTGTCCTGGAGCTTCAGACTCTTGGTCGGGGGATACAACTGGGGAGCATGACCAGTACCTCGCCCAGGCGGCCTCACCTGCTATGCTGAACAGGGGCCTTGTGGAGGGATGGGAAGATTGGAAGGGATAGGCAAGGAGGAGGGAAGGAAGCGGCCGTGGCCTTGAGTTAGGTACCATCCCAGCATTCGCCTGGAGGAGAAGTGGGGAAACCACGGAAAACCACTTCCAGGATGGCTGAGGTGGGAATCGAACCCACCTGTACTCAGTTGACCTCCCGAGGCTGAGTGGACCCCGTTCCAGCCCTCGTACCACTTTTCAAATTTCGGGAATCGAACCCGGGCCTCCGGAGGTGGCAGCTAATCACGCTAACCACTACACCACAGAGGCGACAGTGCTCTTTATTCTATAATATATCCCACAGTTGTAGCCCCTCAAGCAAGCAACTCAATGTTGAAAACATCCTAGGGATATGAGCTATGTACTTTTGGTAAATAAAATATAATGATGTATGAGAATATATTATTTATTTATTCCTGAATTTGCAACCGTTTGTAATAATCGTTATCTGTTCGATTAGATTAGCAGTTTGCCTTTCTTTACCACTACGAGCAACAATGTGAGTCAATGCAGAGTTTCACAGAAGCCCGTATAACTAAATTCGATGTGGACATTTTTCAAACGTTCGCCTCTATGGTGTAGTGGTTAGTGTGATTAGCTGCAACCCCCGAAGGCCCGGGTTCGATTCCCGGCTCTGCCACGAAATTTGAAAAGTGGTACGAGGGCTGGAACGGGGTCCACTCAGCCTCGGGAGGTCAACTGAGTAGAGGTGGGTTCGACTCCCACCTCAGCCATCCTCGAAGTGGTTTTCCGTGGTTTCCCACTTCTCCTCCAGGCAAATGCCGGGATGATACCTAACTTAAGGCCACGGCCGCTTCTTTCCCTCTTCCTTGCCTATCCCATCCAATCATCCCATCCCCCACCAAGACCTATGTTCAGCATTGCAGGTGAGGCCGCCTGGGCGAGGTACTGGTCATTCTCCCCAGTTGTATCCCCGACCCAATGTCTCACGCTCAGGACACTGCCCTTGAGGCGGTAGAGGTGGGCTCCCTCGCTGAGTCCGAGGGAAAAACCAACCCTGGAGGGTAAACAGGTTAAGACATTTTTCAAACAAAAGAAACGCCTGAGGGTATTGAACCAAGGAACGCATTACAGAAAGAATCATGTAAATAAATTAATTTCGCTTGTAGGTATTTAAATTAAGAAGGATACGAGTAATGAGACAAGCTCTTTATCTGGAAATACATTTAGGCCGAAAGTGACTTCCGAAATTTGGATTTTAATTTGATAGAGATATGTAAGACTCATAATTTTAAACCTTTCCGGGGCCTTTAGCCCTTCAAACTTCGGCACAATTGAGGAAAATGCTTAATTTTACGTTTTTCGTAATATGGGGACCCCTACTTTGTCTGCAACAATGCATTGACACACATTAGCGCCCGTAGTGTCTGGCTCCATTGTTAAATAGTTAGCGTGCTGGTCGCAGGGGTCCCGGCAGGGTCGGGAATTTTAACCTTAATTGGTTAATTTCGCTGGCACGGGGGCTGGGTGAATGTGTCGTCTTCATCATCATTTCATCCTCATCACGACGCGCAGGTCTCCTACGGGTGTCAAATGAAAAGACCTGCATCTAACGAGCCGAACTTGTCCTCGGACACTCCCGGCACTAAAAGCCATTCGCCATTTCACTTCATTTCAGCGCCCGTAGTGGTAGAAAAAGGCAAACTGCTAATGGAATCGACCGGTTAACGATGATTGTAATTTTTAGGAATAAATAAAGAATACATTCGCACACTTAATCACATTTTATTTACCTAAAATTAGTGCTCATATCCCTACGATGTTTTCAGCATTGCGTTGCTTGCCAGAAGGGCATGTCTTCGGAATGTACTTGTCCGTCAGAGTTCAGTTCGTAAGAAACTTTAACCTCACTGTAGAATGCCGGGTTTGCTGTCTCGGCCTATGTGTCAAGACTCTTATGGGCATCACTGTAAGTACCTAGATGTTAATATAAAGAAAGATCTTCATTGTGGTAATCACTCATCTTCCCTCTCCCCTAGCTCTCTCCACAGGCATTTTCGTGCCGCGACATTCTGGGTGAGCTGTATCAAGTTGCTGAAATAACAGCGGCTTGGCAATGCTCGTGTAAACACAGCTGATGTGGGCAGGGCGCGACCGTACTTCTTACTCAGAACCAGTATGTTATTAAGTGTTGACTCGTAAAGACGTTACAGGAGTTATGAACAGGGTAAAGTCATAGATAGCGAGTTCTTAAAATGCTCTACGTGTGGGAGCATTCTACTTTAAAAGTATCAAATCATATCTTCTCGTTATTGTAATTTGTAGTGTAGCTTTTCTTGTACTTTTCATTATTCTCAAACTCCAAGTTTCTGCTAAGTAGCTGCCTTGGCTTTTGTATAAATACTTATTTAAACATGTATGAGGGGTGGAAAAATTTAGTGGCAACACATGCAAATATACGAAAGCATTTATTGTAGCACCATCATACCTCTACTGGTCTTCAATGTTGCACCCACTGCCAGATGAGTGGAAGGTGTAGAAGTGCAGTAGCAGTGCCTTCTTTTCCGATATCTACGATGTAACTTGAACTACGGCGTTTCATTATTCCTTTGGTCCGAAGATCAGATCGAAGTCACATGGACTATGTCCGGTGAATATGGTGGGTCCACCACTGTACCTACCAACAATAATTCACGTGAGCAGTATTGTGACAGCGGGAAATGTCCTGCAGGACAATGGGCGGATGTGTTTTGAAATAGAGCTGTTTCTCACAGTGCAGTACGAATATTATGGTCCAGAAACCTTCCACGCACCATATCAGTCATTATCTATATACTTTTTGCTCAACCCACAAAAATATCATTTTAGGGTGGTCCGGTTTGACAGCGCCGGCACTTGCCCAACTGGGTGCGGTGTGTAGTTCCACGTCCCCTCTAACAGCAGCGCTCTCAATTGTTTCTGCGCCAAGTGGCGACAGTATTACACCAACATTCTTCCCATTCCTGCCAACGGACGTAGCCGTGTTGAAACACCGGATCCCGTGAGATCTCCGAAGTTAAGCAACATTGGGCGTGGTCAGGAGTTGGATGGGTTGCCACGCGCTGTTGGTGGGGGTAAGGGAATGGAGGAGCGGAAAGGAACTTGCCACCCTACCACACGTAAACTCCGGCTCAGGAACATCTCTGCGGAGGTTCAGACCTGCCTTCGGGCAGAATAATAACCCTTACCTCACCTTATTATTTAGCTGTTCTTTCTTAAGGGCATTTTATTTTTACCACTTTTTTCACGACTGTTTAGTTTTTACTATTGTTTTTGTGAGCGATACGGCAACACAGCAATTAAATATATCTCTCACCCCTCGAGCCCATAAATAATATTATTTTTTCTATTTTCTCCCCCAATTTGCCTTACAATTCAATGCTGATTTTTTCTTGTGCCGTAGTTTATGTCTGATACTGTACAAACCAAAAACAGCCCCTGTAAATCGCCGTCCCCTTTAGTACATAAAAATAATTTGCAGCTTAGTTTCTTCTGCTTTTTTATCTTGAATTTAAATACTGTATTCAGACATTTATATGCCGCCGTTTACCGTGATGGTGTTGAGCAGAGCCATTCGATATGGCAACCCTGTTGTCATACGAGCAATACTGTTTTCTTAACATGGAATGAAGCAGGTGCTTTCTTCCTGTAACGAAGAGCTTGAGAAAATCCCGTATCAAGTAAACCCTGTTCTACTCCGAAGTCGAGAATTAAAATACTTGAACCGCCTGGAAAACCAAACCCAGTTCCTTGGAATAAAAGACAAGCGCGCAAACTCTACAACTCAGGGGTGGCTAATAATAATAATGATAATTTACCTCCCCTGTAGTTGGAGTCAAAGGTTGCTTTATCTGTATCACCTACATGTCGTAAGAGGCTATTGAGAGGGGAACAACCGAATAATGTGTACTAACTTTATGTCGTAAGAGGCTATTGAGAGGGGAACAACCAAATATTGTGTACTCCTTTTATATCGTAAGAGGCTACTAAGAGGGAAACAGCCAAATATTGTGTATTCCTTTTATATCGTAAGAGGCTATTGAGAGGGGAACAACCGAATAATCTGTACTCCCTGTACGTCTTAAGAGGCTACTAAAAGGGGAACAACCAAATATTGTTTAATCCCTGTATGTCGTAAGAGGCTACTAAGAGGGGAACAACCGAATAATCTGTACTCCCTGTATGTCTTAAGAGGCTACTGAGAGGGGAACAACCAAATATTGTTTAATCCCTGTATGTCGTAAAAGGCTACTAAAAGGGGAACAACCAAATATTGTGTACTCCCATTATGTCGTAAGAGGCTACTAAAAGGGGAACAACCAAATAATGTGTACTCATTTTATATCGTAAGAGGCTACTAAGAGGGGAACAACCAAATATTGTGTACTCCCATTATGTCGTAAGAGGCTACTGAGAGGGGAACAACCAAATATTGTGTACTCCCTGTATATCGTAAGAGGCTACAAGGAGGGGAACAACCAAATATTGTGTACTCCCTGTATGTCTTAAGAGGCTACTGAGAGGGGAACAACCAAATATTGTGTACTCCCTGTATATCGTAAGAGGCTACTAAAAGGGGAACAACCAAAAAATCTGTACTCCCTGTATATCGTAAGAGGCTACTGAGAGGGGAACCACCAAATAATGTGTACTCCCTGTATATCGTAAGAGGCTACTGAGAGGGGAACAACCAAAAAATCTCTACTCCCTGTATATCGTAAGAGGCTACTAAAAGGGGAACAACCAAATAATCTGTACTCCCTGTATATCGCAAGAGGCTACTAAAAGGGGAACAACCAAATAATGTGTACTCCCTGTATATCGTAAGAGGCTACTGAGAGGGGAACAACCAAATATTGTGTACTCCCTGTATATCGTAAGAGGCTACTAAAAGGGGAACAACCAAATAATGTGTACTCCCTGTATGTCGTAAGAGGCTACTGAGAGGGGAACAACCAAAAAATCTCTACTCCCTGTATATCGTAAGAGGCTACTGAGATGGGAACAACCAAATAATGTGTACTCCCTGTATATCGTAAGAGGCTACTGAGAGGGGAACAACCAAATATTGTGTACTCCCTGTATATCGTAAGAGGCTACTGAGAGGGGAACAACCAAATATTGTGTACTCCCTGTATATCGTAAGAGGCTACTGAGAGGGGAACAACCAAATATTGTGTACTCCCTGTATATCGTAAGAGGCTACTAAAAGGGGAACAACCAAAAAATCTGTACTCCCTGTATATCGCAAGAGGCTACTAAAAGGGGAACAACCAAATAATGTGTACTCCCTGTATATCGTAAGAGGCTACTGAGAGGGGAACAACCAAAAAATCTGTACTCCCTGTATATCGTAAGAGGCTACTAAAAGGGGAACAACCAAATAATCTGTACTCCCTGTATATCGTAAGAGGCTACTGAGAGGGGAACAACCAAATAATCTGTACTCCCTGTATATCGTAAGAGGCTACTGAGATGGGAACAACCAAATATTGTGTACTCCCTGTATGTCTTAAGAGGCTACTGAGATGGGAACAACCAAAAAATGTGTACTCCCTGTATATCGTAAGAGGCTACTAAAAGGGGAACAACCAAATAATCTGTACTCCCTGTATATCGTAAGAGGCTACTGAGATGGGAACAACCAAATATTGTGTACTCCCTGTATGTCTTAAGAGGCTACTGAGATGGGAACAACCAAAAAATCTGTACTCCCTGTATATCGTAAGAGGCTACTAAAAGGGGAACAACCAAATAATCTGTACTCCCTGTATATCGTAAGAGGCTACTGAGAGGGGAACAACCAAATAATCTGTACTCCCTGTATGTCTTAAGAGGCTACTGAGATGGGAACAACCAAATAATGTGTACTCCCTGTATATCGTAAGAGGCTACTGAGAGGGGAACAACCAAAAAATCTGTACTCCCTGTATATCGTAAGAGGCTACTAAAAGGGGAACAACCAAATAATCTGTACTCCCTGTATATCGTAAGAGGCTACTAAAAGGGGAACAACCAAATAATCTGTACTCCCTGTATATCGTAAGAGGCTACTGAGAGGGGAACAACCAAATAATCTGTACTCCCTGTATATCGTAAGAGGCTACTGAGATGGGAACAACCAAATATTGTGTACTCCCTGTATATCGTAAGAGGCTACTGAGAGGGGAACAACCAAATATTGTGTACTCCCTGTATATCGTAAGAGGCTACTGAGAGGGGAACAACCGAATATTGTGTACTCCCTGTATATCGTAAGAGGCTACTGAGAGGGGAACAACCAAATATTGTGTACTCCCTGTATATCGTAAGAGGCTACTAAGAGGGGAACAACCGAATAATCTGTACTCCCATTATGTCTTAAGAGGCTACTAAGAGGGGAACAACCGAATAATCTGTACTCCCTGTATATCGTAAGAGGCTACTGAGAGGGGAACAACCAAATATTGTGTACTCCCTGTATATCGTAAGAGGCTACTGAGAGGGGAACAACCAAATATTGTGTACTCCCTGTATATCGTAAGAGGCTACTGAGAGGGGAACAACCGAATAATGTGTACTCCCTGTATATCGTAAGAGGCTACTGAGAGGGGAACAACCAAATATTGTGTACTCCCTGTATATCGTAAGAGGCTACTGAGAGGGGAACAACCAAATATTGTGTACTCCCTGTATATCGTAAGAGGCTACAAGGAGGGGAACAACCAAATATTGTGTACTCCCTGTATATCGTAAGAGGCTACTGAGAGGGGAACAACCAAATATTGTGTACTCCCTGTATATCGTAAGAGGCTACTGAGAGGGGAACAACCAAATATTGTGTACTCCCTGTATATCGTAAGAGGCTACAAGGAGGGGAACAACCAAATATTGTGTACTCCCTGTATATCGTAAGAGGCTACAAGGAGGGGAACAACCAAATATTGTGTACTCCCTGTATGTCGTAAGAGGCTACTAAAAGGGGAACAACCAAAAATCTGTACTCCCTGTATATCGTAAGAGGCTACAAGGAGGGGAACAACCAAAAATCTGTACTCCCTGTATATCGTAAGAGGCTACAAGGAGGGGAACAACCAAATATTGTGTACTCCCTGTATATCGTAAGAGGCTACTGAGAGGGGAACAACCAAATATTGTGTACTCCCTGTATATCGTAAGAGGCTACTGAGAGGGGAACAACCGAATAATGTGTACTCCCTGTATATCGTAAGAGGCTACTAAAAGGGAACAACCGAATAATGTGTACTCTCTGTATATCGTAAGAGGCTACTAAAAGGGAACAACTAAATAATGTGTACTCCCTGTATGTCGTAAGAGGCTACTAAAAGGGAACAACCGAATAATGTGTACTCCCTGTATGTCGTAAGAGGCTACTAAAAGGGAACAACCAAATAATGTGTACTCCCTGTATGTCGTAAGAGGCTACTAAAAGGGAACAACCAAATAATGTGTACTCTATCTCTCGTCTTCTAAGTCCAAATATATATCTATGATTGTATTTCTTTCCCACGTAGCGGAGAAAGTGTATAAGTCCGAAGTTTTTTGTAACTGATGGACTCTATGTATTTCTCCGTGGATGAACCGCCTCTCGAATGCACAATTTGTAACTAACAGGAAATTGTGAATCGTAACTTGCGACTACCTTGCTGTGTTTCCGTAGTTCAGCGAACAGTATCCACTGTTAACATCGTGCCGCTCTTGTACTAATCGTTACTTTTAACAGTTATTGTTAACGAATACTTGTGTAGCTGTTAACCAAACCTATTTGCTAAGCTCATTCCTACCCGGAAATAGCTAGTTGATCTGTATTGCGAGATCTACTCACAGTGCGATAACAACAGTAAAAACGTATATCTTCAGTTGAGGAATATCTTTATTGTGGTTTTGGATTAAGCATATTATATAGTCGTAGTATTTCATATTCTAGGAAGTCTCCTCCAGTATCTAATTCACGAAATGTTCAAGCTGTTCCAACACAATAATTTATCCAGCTTTGCTTCGCCCGGAACATTTGTTAGCGAACGAAGAGAAGAAACTCAAGAGAGAGCTTTTTGTTTGAAGCTCCATGGTGACGTGCTGCCATCCTAAAGGCTCGGCGACAATAACTCTCCGGTACTTAAGTCTTCACACAGATTTCCGGCTTTTACAACTCCAAGAAAAGATTTATTCTCTCAAGTTTTCTGCTAAGAGTTCTCCTAAAAGAGAATTTCCCATGAGCTGTGCGGCCACCATTACGATAATGAGGATGTCGATACTTGACTTTATCAAACAAAACAACAAAAAGTAACCAGCTTCGGATTTACCATTGAAATACTTATTTTGCTTAAGAAATTGCACAAGGCACTAAGATATACATAGCAAATCGTGGGAAGAAAATCTATATTAATAAATGCAAGCCAGTTTGGAGCGATCTATATACTGTATATAGGCATAAAAACGAAAACAGACGTGATTTAATTAAAAATAATTAAAAAATAATCGAGCTTACATTCGGGAGATAGTGGGTTCGAACCTCACTGTCGGCAGCCCCGTTGATGGTTTTCCGTGGTTTCCCATTTTCACACCAGGCATGTCATTGCGAAGTACAGCAAATTGCAAGGATAAAGAAAGTTTTCGGGATAAGTGCCCGGGCAGTGCCTGAGCTAGTAACCAATATTTTAAGTGAAGAAACCGCATTAGAAATGTGTTATTTTCCACGATTAGGTTTGTTCCAAATGAACCGGAACTTAATGACCATACTAGTCCACATGTGCGGCACAGTTCTGACCGGCGACCCCACCAGGTTGTGGGAGAAGCGGTAGAAAAACGATAATAATAACTGTACCGGGAGGTACACCGACCACGTTCATTTAAATGAAGCGCCTTGAAAAACTCGCAACTACTAGCGAAAGAAGTTTGAACATTTCTCTACAGATGTCTCTACCAAGAACTTACGTTATGCCCTCTGGTGTGAAGAGGGACTATTAAGATTTCAAAGTAATTTGTTATTTTAAGGTTTACTAAACTGAATTGGTTATTGTTTGTTTTTGGTATGTTAAAATTAACAACACCTCTATCTCTTCCCGCCAACTGTGGATGCTGGCCAATAGAAAATTTTGTGAATTAGTTTTCAGCCAATTACATATATCTTGTATCTATTTAATTACCCAATGGAAATTGGGGGTGTGTCGAACCTTAGCCCAGAGTTTTCTGGATCTTTCCCCTCGGGTATAAAGTTTGGCACATTTTTCGACCAGGGCGTCTTATTCATCGCTCCAGTCTAGTGTGTGTGTTTATAAAGGAGGCGGGGGAGCGTCGTTCATCGCAGAGTAATCCACCAGCTCAAAGGTAATGGCAGTCCCATCTCAGTGATAGTCTTTGATAGCTAGCTCGATTGGAAGATTTGCAATCTTTACTAATGTAACTTTAATTTTTTTAAATGTAACTTTGAAACAAGTCAATAGAACTTAGACGAAATCAGGGAACAGAGAGTGTGATACCCTCTCACGTTCCCTATCAACTTGATTTTGAGGTGGCTATGATTTGTAACCTGTTTCTGTTTGAAATCTTTGTAATTTAAATATTCTCTCAATATAATCATCTCGATAGTTTAGGCTTAGCCTCTGTAACTTCGGGCCAGAAGCCCAAATAGTGTTTTAATATTTTAATTGCAAATTTCAAGGAGTGTAAGTGTCCGCCTACATATCATTTTGATTTTTGGGCCAGTAACTTTAACCTGTTGTTTTCCACTAAGACTAGGTAGAATGGGTATTCGATACCCCTGTGTAATTCAATTTCTTTTATGTTAAGAGGTTAGACTATTGAGTGTCTAAGGCAGTGAATATTATTTGAATTGTGAAATGTAGGTTGTGCCTTTGATAGGCCTGGGCCTTTTTGGAACTCCATTTCCAAGTGTAAAATTTTAATAGATCGAAGTCGCTCCTTCTGCGTAATTCTTAAATGGTGCCTTTGAAAGGCCGGTATGGTATAATGTTCGGAAAGTAGTCTCTTAGATAATTTTGTGGAGCAAAAGGCGCTCTTGAAACACTGTATATTCTGAATACTCTGTAAAAGAAATTGAAAGGTTCGTCTTCTTGACTGTTTTTTTGAAAGGAGAATGTATAATTAGGGAGCTTCAAGCTCAAGGTTGTTATTATTCGATATTCTAAAATGTTTTTCCTATCTTATGAACTTTCTTACCTGAATTATGAAGTTTGTCTTCGAAAAACAAAGATAACCCAGGAAAGAAATATAACACTAATTTTAAAATTTTAAGTAATCTGTTGACTGTATTAGATAGACTCATTCGTGCCCGCACCTTCTTTCACCTCTGTCCACCACGGTAGCAGAGCGTGGTTGAATGGATTTGAATCTAGTCCTTTTTGACGGCCACTAATAGAAATCACCACCGAACTCTAAAAATGTTCTTGGTTGCATGACATTTTCAAAATTCATTAGATTTTCTATCAATATGTCTGGTCCTCGTGCAGTCCTTGCACCTGGGTACCTGCGCAAGGAGGATTTGATCTACGAGCTTCTAATTATGGGAGGTTTTCCCAAACGTTTTCTTTCTGAGGCCCCGTGAGCATACCTCCCGCATGTCCAGGGAACCCCTAGTCACAAAACATAATACTGTACTGAAGTAAACTATGCAACAGAATGTTGTTATGATAACATGTTTGAGTTTACTCGTATAATTTAGGACTAATATTCACTTTCTTTGCAAGTTTAATTTAACTTAATTTACACAAAGGTACTTTATAAATACACAGAACTTATAAAACAGTGTTACACTTGGCTAATAATTACAACACTTTGGATCTTAAAACTTACTTGAAAAAATTCACTTGTCGCGTTTGTTGGATCAATGCGACGGATGGTACTGTTTTGCATAGAGCAAGCGTTTTACAAGCGTAATAACTCGAACCGAAGGTCACCCTCTACATTAACTCTGTTTCTGTACTTAGTTTACATTTGTGTGAGAGCAGAAAAGGGACACTCACAAAGGTATGTAGTCATGGATGGCATTAACCGCAGTATTTCCTTTCTAAAAATTGTACAGTATAAGGACGTCTTCGAACCAGAAGTCGAACCAAGACGTGGAGTTCTGAAACATTCATGGAACTTCCTGGAGCTAAACTTGCCACTCCATCTCACTGTCCACCCATATCATACTTCAATTTATTTTTCACTTTCTCTGCGCCAAGATACTTCGGCTAGTTCAACTTCCTCAAGGGATTTATGATCTACGAGATTTTCTCAATCAGAGGCGGAAAATATGGCCCGAGGGTCGATACTAGCAACTCCAAGTGTCTCATAATTAAATCACTTGCACTGCCTTGCAGTATTTCTTCTTTTCCCCTGCTAACTTGTGCCACCTATCGGCCAAGTTAAGAGTTACATATAGTGTATGTAAGTTATACAACAGTGAAGACAGTTACTAAATTTAGTATAATAGTCTACGAATTGTTCGTGTACAATATGGAACTGAGTAAAATGAAATGGAATAGCGTATGGCTTTTAGTGTCGGGAGTGTCCGAAGACAAGTTTGGCTCGCCAGATGCAGGTCTTTCGATTCGACCCCCGTAGGCGACCTGCGCATCGTAATGAGGATGAAATGATGATGAAGACTACACATACACCTAGCCCCGGTGGCAGCGAAATTAACCAAATGTCGTTAAAATTGCCGAACCCATCGGGAATCGAACCCGGGACCCCTGTGACCAAAGGCCAGCATGCTAACCATTTAGCCATGGAGCCGGACGTGCAACTGAGTGCTAATCTGTAACCAAGAGACTAAATCACCAATACGTCATGGAGGTGCTTACAATGT